>NC_137774.1:126026686-126402195 GCF_963455305.1 Plecotus auritus
GCCATACATAATCCATTAGGCCATTTAAATATGCCTGTTGGTGTAATAGACTGTCTGCATGCATGCTGACAACTTAGTATCACACGTGCCTGCATCTCTCTTCCTCTCTGCCTGAGGGAATTCTATGGCTCTCTAAAACTTATTCCACCACAGTAGACAAGATTTGTGTGTGTGTGTGTGTGTGTGTGTGTGTGTGTGTGTGTGTGTGTGTAGAAAAGCTAACTATTCCAGGGGTGTTCCATGATTGGGATAGAATTTGTTGAAGAATGCCCTAGATACTCAGTCTTCTGTGGGCGATCCTATCATATGATCCAGAGGATCCACAGTAGGATTGATCCAAGTTGTGTACAACAATGCCTCACTCATTCATACACCTTTATTGGATTCTCTCCCTTCTGTGTCTCATATCCCACACACTCACAGCTCTTCCTGGGATTTCTCCCAAGTAAGCTTCTGGATTTTAAGTACTCATCTTAGGGTCTGATTTTTAGGGAAGCCCTTAACAATTGCACCAGACTTTGCTCCAGAAATCAGCCTCTTAGGACATGATTCTGGCATTGGACCTCTTGGCCATCAGATGACAAGGACACAATTTCTGATGGTAAGTTGTGGAAAATCTTTTATGTACTGCACTAACATAGTTCCTTACATCAACAATTTTTAATTGGTGTGTTGCAAGAGACACACTGGTGTACCGCAAGAATTTTTTAAATGTAATACCTGACTATTTAGTCAGTACCGCTTTTCCCTTAGGAAAGGTTGAAACTCGCTGTCTTAGACTATCACTGTGGTGGACTTGGATAAGGTGTAGGGTGGCAGGGACAAAGTGCTTGTTTTTGCAATCGTGCTAGCACCTAAACAATAAAGAGACCATGGCAATTATAAACAATGTAGAGTGAGCTGGCTGTTTAACTGACCTACCTAGAAACCTTGAAGAAGGATAGTTAGGCTTAGGTCAGCTATAAAATCCAGAAGGCTTCTGTAAACGTATTAAAGAAATCCTTATCTGCTGCATCCAGAGGGAGAAATACATTGTAAGTCAGGTGCTCACATTGTTACAGGGATGGCAGAAGCACAAAACAGGCTGAGTGCACTTCTAGCAGGGAGTTATGCTGAAGTCATGATCCGGAGGCAGAGGGCGCAGGACTTACAACCTGGCAGGGCAGGCATGAAGGGTTTGTTTGAAAGCCTTGACTCTCCTAATGCCCTTGAGTCATCCCGGCCACGCAGTCCTCTTCTTTGCTAGAGAGCAGTCTCACATGGTACTTAACTATCAGAGGCAAGATGAATGTGATTACTCTACTGAGCAATGAGGCTAGAATGACTTTGATCCACAAAGATCAATGGCTAATAGACCCTGGCATTCCTAGAAGCCAGGTGGGTAGGCACACAACAAAGTGTTTCCTAACTAATCAAAATGATCATGAGCATTAAAAGGATACTGTTAGCCACTACAATGAAAACCTTAACCAGTACATTAAAATAGCAACCTACTTGTCCTATTAGTCTACCTTGTCAAGCCTTAATTACCCTTCCCTAGTTCTATTATATCCCTTCACAGTTAGAACTTTCTAACACTATAGTTTTCCCTATTTAGTATGGATTTTCAAAATTATCTACTTTCCCCTATTTGAATGTAAATTTCACAAGGGCATTGTTGGTGGGTCTATTTTGTGTATTGAAGTATCCCAAGTACCTGGAACAATGACTGTCACATAGTAGGGGCTTAATGAATTTTGATTAATGAATAAACCAGTTCTCTGCACTGCAATAGAGATTTATTTTTTTCTGAGTAGCACTATAATGCAGTATAATAGGTCAGTATCAAGGGTGATTTAGAAAAAGCATCCATGAATCTTGTGACACTGTAAAGAAGTTGTGCATTCCTTTGTATGAAGTATAAGTATTCTCAGGAGGCATTTCTGGCTGGCTGGGTTACAATAGTTTAACTTATTCCCTAGGTAATTGCTTTTCACTTGTCTTGTGGACCCAGGATTTAGAAACTCAGGTTTCTAAAGCAATTTTTTTTATCTTTACTGTATTATCGTTCTTTAGGATGTAATTCATTCAACTCTGTTTTATTTTATGTGGCATTGTAATATCCAAAATCCTTTAAGGGAAAAAATTGGGTGTATTTATAAATATTGTCTTTTAAAAAATGAACAGTTCTTGGTAGAACTAGAGTGTGGAAGGGGTTAATGCATTATCCAACATGTCTAACATACTCTGAGAGAGGGATATGTGTATTCAAAGACCTGAGTAATGATGCCATTAACCTTTCCTAGTCTAGCTCTATAAGACACTTCACCATTGGTTCAAGTGACTCTTTTTCCTTTCATTGTGACTAGCTAGAATTTGTATTAAGTGTCATTAATCAAAGGTGAAAAATTCTCTGAGCAGGAAAATTGTCAGTGAAATTGGCTGCTGTATGTGGAAAAAAATAAATAAAAAGGTTTAATAGTTATATATTAACTCAAGCAGTAATAGTCTTTTCAAATCATCATAGGTTGAAGCTCCTCTTTGATTTTAGGGGTCTAATTTTGAGGAAGACCTATTAATCTTTTTTCCATTTCTTTGCCTTTCTTATTCAGTAATTGAACTGTTCAGGTGTTATTGATTAATGTAGCTTTCTTAAATGACAGGTTGGTATGGCAGCCAAAGCTATTCTCTATGCTGTTCTTATTTCTGAAATGACATGAAATATTCTGGAATCTGGGGAAAGAATAAGATATTAACTTTTTTTATAAAAACAGACTCAGGTACCTCTAGAAGGGGGGTGGCAGCTTTTCTTTGAACCATTGATGTTGGAGCTAATAAAATGAACTTTTACTTGTAGCAAGAATAAGAGCTAGCCTCCTATAAACATATCCTATTTTTGGGGAAATTGACCCTAGGAAGGTTTTTATTAATATGTCCCTATAGCCTTTAAAAGAAGTGACTTCAGGGAGAAATTCTAGTCCAGATGCAGCAAAGTGAGGCTTATGCTGGCTGCAACAAGTAGGTGAGTAAAATCCTTCATATTTGTAATAGGCTCACATCATAGAGAAAAAAAGGAAAACATAATCTTGAAAGATCAGTAGAAAGTAGCTATTTAGAAAGAAAGACTCTATAGGATTATATCATAGCCCAAAACTACCAATATCATTTATTTCTTCCCTCACACTGTGTGCCTTAATTGCCCCTTGTGGATGGGCTGCATGGTCTCAAATCCTCATAGTGTGCAAGTGAATTTGTTCTGTGCTGCTCTCAAGCACACCTGCAAGACATTTTAATAGCTTTTAAAACTGACGATGTTTCCTTAACTCCCTGTTGCATAACAGTCTTGACTACCTGAGGTATCATCACAAAAGATAATTTAATAACAGCTATGATGATGTAGGCACCTGAAATTCCATCTGGCCATAAACACTGTAGTGTGATTTATATGTACTAGTATATATCCATTACAAGTTGGTGAATGCTTTGACAAATTTTGTCCTGTTTCTTACCATCCCCTGAATTTTTCTCTTTAATATTTAAATTTAGGACACAATAAAATTATATACAAATATAATGGGAAAAATAATAGTCTTCTTGCTGCTATGGATTCAACAAAGCAAACATAAATTCTATTTTTTAATAAAATGTACAACACAGTTTAAAGATTTTCCAAGTTTACAAATTATTTATTTACTATACCTTAAAAAATTTGTCATTTTTTAGAAAGGGGAATAATTCTAAACAGGGCTAAAGTATTTTTCCTATATGGATCAGTAAGTCTTTTGAATGAATAAATGAATAATTGTATGGATGAATAAAGGAATTGATTAAGTGTATAAATTTGTTAAGATTAATAATTATATTTAATTTATTCATTTATATGCATTTTCAATTCCATTTATTTTAGCCATAGATCAAATTTTCTAAGTATTTCTTGGTTTGTGGACATCACTAATTGACTACACCTTATTTGTCATTAATCAGATATTTTGAAAGTTGGACATATGAAAGTTAGAAGAACGATGTATATGTTATGGTTGTGAACCCTTTACTCTTTATCTGCTCTCTGATCATGTTACTCTTTTATTGCTCCCTAATATGCAATAGAGGACACCTTGCATTTCCCTGTCATTGAGATCCTTTCTAGACTCACTGGGTCTCCTTACAGCTGATAGAAGGGTGGGAAGAGCAGAGGGGAATCTGGACTAGAGACAAGTCTCCACTGGAGAACTGTCTACAGTTTGTGCTTCGTGTCCTGTTTTGGATGCCCTCAGCTTAATGCTAGCTCATTAGTTTTATTTCATATACAATCTGTATTAAAACCATTATAACTCTTATGCTGTAACATAATGCTTAATGCAGCATGTTAACTTTTATCAAAAGTAAAAAAAAAAAAAAAGCTATTTTCAATTAAGATGGTTTGGAGGTCATTGAAATATCACCTGAATGCTTGCCTGGTCTTTATTCTTTCTTTAGAACATGTATGTAACAATTTGAAAATTGGACCTGAAGCTTTCATACAGTTGAGGTTGACATCAAAAAGCACATATTATCAGGCTTTGTCTTGAAAGATATGATTCTAGTATGCTACAGACCTCAGAAACTATCTTGATACATTAAATGCCAAATAAATGCCTCAGAAATTTTTCAATCTCAATTGAGTTTTTAAAACTTAAAAATGTTGGTTATAATTTGGTTGAGATTTTAGAATTACTAAGTTCTTTTTGTTTTTAACCTGAGATTTTACCCAGTGTGTTGAAACATTAGTTTTTTCATCAAAGAAATAATCAAGGCCATGAAATACGAGATGTGACATATCTTCCTCACGTGTACAATTTTTCGACAAAGTAATCTCTAAAATAGGTTTATTTTGTTAATATAAAATGATACAATGTATTCTTTGCAGACTATATAATTCTTTGTGAGATTAAAGTGCATTGCCTCCAAGTAACAGAAAATATCACTAACAGAGGCCCAAGCAATAATGACATTTATTGTTGTAAATAAGAGGATGTGTGGTAGTAGGAACTAAGAAGTTTGTACATTTTTCACCATGCAGAAATAAACTTCTGTTTTTTTCTATTCTTGCATTCTACCATGCTTGTCACTCTATTTCAAAATTACCATTTAAACTCCAAAGACAGGAGAAGAGGGACACTAGATTCTATCACCTTTTTTTTTTTTTTTTTTCAGGAGGTCAAACCTTTTCCTGGATATACCCCAGGGAACTTCTGCTTAGATCTCATTGGCAGGTATTGTATCACATGGACACTTCTAGTTACAAGGGAATCTGGGATTCTAATCATTTAGATTTCACAAGATAATGGAAAGCAAGTATTTAGCATTTCCACCTCTGTGGCAGAAGTCAGTAAGAAAATAAAGGGTGGAGAATTATGTCATGGTGTCTACCAGGATTTCTAAGCTCTATCTTATAGCCAATTAAATTCTAGCAATTTGACTACAAAAGAAATATGGAACAACAAAGGAACTGGGGCATCTTTTGAACACTTATTGCAGTGGATCTTACTAAGATATAAATGTCATTATCTAGTAGGGCTAATATGTATTGGAATTTCACACACCAAATGTCACTGACTGTTTTAGAAAAATGAACTTCAGTGGTATTGTCTACTTTAAAAAAATTAGGATGAAAATGGGGTTTTCCCTTTAAAATACTATTTAATACAATTCCTTTTAAGTAAGTCATGTTAACAGACTAGTAGGATGAGTAGATAAGAACTTTTGGGGGGTGGGTAAGAAGTTAGTTAAATGAGCCCCAGTAGCACTAGGTTATGAGTATTCATAACCACTAGTTGTTTTATTCTAGAGCAGCAACAAAATGGCAGAGACGACAGCTGCCACATCATATACATACACACACTCCTTCCTACACAAACTATGCTTTGTACATCAGATGCAGCATAAATACCATGGCATGTGGCAGTTGCTATGGCGACACTTTTTTTTAAAATGAAGAACAGATGGAATAGGCATGTAAAACTTGCATAAGTTGTTAGTAATCTGTGAGTTACTGCAGACTAGTTGATGAAGGAAACTTTAAAATTCTAGCTTTTCTAATTCTTCCATATAACATGTTTAAGCACCACTTTCCTCATTTTCTTCAGTCAATTTTGATACATAAGTGGCAGTGAAAAAATTTTAATTGTTTCTTTTGTATCACAGAAATTGTATATACATATATTCCTGTCCTTGTTCTATTGTGGAGCTTTAAACTCTTTCAGTGACTACATGTGTATTTCCAGGGGACCCTATTAAGTCCATTTACTTTAAGTCTAATTCACACAATCTATGTTATAATTTTGAGAATAGTTCCAAATATGAAATGATTGCAACCAGTGAGAAGTAAGCTTATTATACTTTACAAAGTGCTGTATAAAACTGTATAATGTATAAGAGTTGTAGGACACATAATTAATATTTTGCATTAGTTTGTGTCTGCTGTGTCTAATCAGCCAATCTAGGCAGACCTTATTCTGAAGATGCCTAATCATCTAAACTTCTTAGCTGCTCTACGGAAATGGGCAAGGGGAAAAAATCTCAAGGGATGATTCATGGTCATAATCATAATCAATGGTTTTTCTATATTAAATAACTTTCTATATTTATCTGTAAAACCCAATGGCAAATATTTAACATAATTGAGCAACTATTTAGTGTGCATTCAACTCAAGGCAACATAGGACAATAGCACTTTTAGGGACAAGCCACGAAGTGACCATCATTGGTAATGGCTCTCTTTGATGCCTCCACATCATTTGACACTATTGGTTCCATGAAAATTTTAGATCTTCTCTATAATCACCTCTGATTCTGTACTTTCTGGTTTCCTTAATCTGATCTGATGGCAAATTTTCTATCCATGTTGTTTCCCATGGATAGAGAATGAGATTACATATTTGATCCACTTTAATTATTCCTTGGACTATTTCTTGAGAATTTCCTCAAAGGTGAGTCAGGCTCATTAATTATCTTTATATTTCCCATTTTCTGAGAGATTAAGATGAAGTAGAAAGATTAATGATCAGCAGTTTTTAAATATTTTTAACATGTAAAGACATCTCTTTAAATTGCAACCCCAATTGCTATTTTAGATGCTATGGTGACTTGTGCTTCTGCTTCCACCAATAACAAACTTGGTGATGTGAAGTTGCAGTGTTTTCCAGCCAAACCCTGATGTGTGTTTAATAAGTGATGTTCCCTGCCCTTACTGCCCATGTGCTTTCAGACCTGCCTCATGGCAGAAGCTGATCAGTAGAATTCCAGGCAAGACTGATCTTACCTTCATGGACTATCATTATAGGCTCCACTGTTATACCTTAGTAGGCCAGTAGAAGATTGCCAAGCTAGAACCACAAGCCCTTACTTGTTAACACATTAATTTAGCCATTTAACATCTCCCTATTAAAATGTATGCTGGCCTGGCTCAGTGGTTGAGCATCGACCTATGAACCAGGAAATCACTGATTCGATTCCTGGTCAGGGCATGTGCCCGGGTTGCTGGCTCAATCCCCAGTGTAGAACATTCAAGAGGCAGCCAATCAATGATTCTCCCTCATCATTGATGTTTCTATCTCTCTCTCCATCTCCCTTACTCTCTGAAATCAATAAAAATATATTTTTTAAAGATGTACTCTATACCAAGCCCATATAGGGCACTGGAAATAACAGAAGTCAATATGACAGACTTCTGGTGTTTATATTTTAGGGAAGGCATCAATAATTAACATGTACATTCTTTTTTTAAAAAAACGATGATGGCAAATTTTATCTGCTGTGAGGTGATAGCATGGGTTGATACAACACAGCACAACTAGAGAGAATAATTTAGACCAGGAAGCAAAGGTGCTTCTCTAGAAAGAAACATGTGTGGTGAGAGCACAGAGATTCTTAAATTGAACTTCAAATTAAAATGATACAGTTTCCATTTCAGGCCTAGATGGTCTGCGTTGTGTGTGTTTGCAGCACGTTTTAAGGAATCATTGTGAAAAATCCAAGATTAAAAACATGATTTTTGTTGTTGTGTTATCAAGTATGGAACTGATTAACTACTCCATGTATTAAACTAAGCACAGTAATCATAGCATTTTAAAAAATAACAATTTATTGTTATACTAGAGGTCTGGTGCATGAAATTCATGCACGGGGTGGGGAGGGTCCCTCAGCCCAGGCTGCACCCTCTCCAATCTGGGACCCTTCGGGGGATGTCTGACTGCTGGTTTAGGCCTGATCTTGGGAATCGGGCCTAAACTGGCAGTCAGACATCCCTCTCACAATCTGGGACCTCTGGCTCCTAACTGCTCACCTGCCTGCCTGATCACCCCTAACAGCCTCTGCCTACCAGCCTGATCGCTCCTAACTGCCCCTTCCTGCCGAACTGGTCACCCCATGCAGCCTGCTGTTCAGTCATTTGGTTGTCCCTCATTAATCCCCCTGCCGGCCTGGTTGCCCCATGCAGCCTGCTGTTCAGTCATTTGGGTGTCCCTCACTAACCCCTCTGCTGGCCTTGTCACCCCAGGCAGCCTCCTGATCGTTACTGTTACTGTGACGGCATCCTGGCCAATTTGCATATTCCTCTATTATTAGTATAGACTACAGGCCTGATGCATGAAATTCATGCAAGGGGCTCCGAGCCTTTGCTTCATCCAGAAGGTCACTTGGCCTCTGGTCTAATTAGCATATTACCCTTTTATTATTATAGATGTACTGTAGTAAGCCTAAAATAATTATATAATTACAAAGAGGGGAAAAGAAAGAAAAGTCCTTTTTCAGGATTAATGTTTTGAATTCAAAATGCATTTCTTGTTTCTCAGTGATAATTTCTGAGTAGTTAGTTTTTCAAAAAGTCCATTAGTTAAAGGTAAGTATATTCATAGTATTTTAGGACATTAAGAGATAAAAATGTGCCTTCTACAGTCCTAAGAGAATCACATAGTGGTACTACCCTCAGATTTAAAACTCAAGAACATCTCCCTCATCAAGAACCAATACCCAATAATTACTGTAATCATACTACATTCCTTACTAAATTAACCCTTCACTTCATGGAAGCTAAGGAGAATTAATCATGCTTTGAGTTCCAGAAAGTTACATGTATTTTTACATTTCTAATTCATTATAAAAATAATTGTGGACTCTAATTTTGTTTAACTGGTGTGCTGCTTATAATTGCAAAATAGCTGTTAAGCATTGTGGTAAAGTCTCGAATCTGTAAGACAGTAATAACTGTTCAGCCTAGTGAGACACTTAATGTGGAAGGACGTGAGAGATTTATAATTAAAACAATTTTCTCAATGAACTGTTTACTCAGACAACAAACAGCTCACCTTTACCTTGGCACTAGTTGACAATTAATTGACAACATTGTTGACAGTGCATTTAACTATGCTTTACCACTTATTAGAAATAGAATTTACTTCCATAACATTAGTATAATACTTGTGATATTTTTAACCATAACTTGCTAATAAAATATATGTGACTGAATACTATTTTCTTCTTAGCAGTGCCATTAGAGAAATTGTGAAGGTGTTATACATGTATTAGTTGTTCATGCTTCCAAAACTGGTTTTTAGTTTTCATTAGTGTAAATAATATAGTTATATGTATTTTATTATTTGTATGCTAATTTTGAATGAAGACTTAAAGCAAAGTTATTATAGGCAATGTAGTACAGTAGAAAGATCAATGATTTGAAGTCTGGCAGATTGGTTTTGATTCTTGGCTATTTTTAATGTGTGTTTCTTTGAGTAAATCACTAAACCTCTTAAGCCTCAGCTTTCTAACCTGTAAAATGGGATAAAAACCAACATTGCGTAAATAATGGGAAGATTAAATAAAATAGTAAGTGTAAGATTATTGAGATACTATAGGAACTTAGGAACTGCTTGCTAGTCATTACTGATGACAACATTTAAGGAATTATAGGACTTTGGTGTTTTCTTTTTATTCTCTGAAATTATACCAAGTAGGCTATTAACCTCTGTACCCCCGGCTATACCACTGAAGAAAAAGAGGAAATACTCATTTCATTTTGTGTTGTTGTGTTTTTTTTGTTTGTTTGTTTATTTGTTTTTGGTATAAAAAAGCACTGATCATTTTTAGTACACGCTTATATTTATGTACTACAAGTTGTGTTTCCTCAACTTATTATTTAGTACTAATGTATATATTATTTACTGGGTATCTATAGGGCATAGGCTTAGCTATTGTACTAACTTTCTATTGCTGCCATAATAAATTACTACAAACTTAGAGGCTTAATCAACAAAAGTGTGTTATCTCACAGTTCTGTAGGTTGGAAGTCTGAGCATGTGTAGTTTTGTTCTCTGCTCACCAGTCAGAAACCAAGGGGTAGTGAGAGCCACAGATGCACCTGAGACTTAGGGTCTTGATCCAAGCTCACTGGTTGTTGTCAGAATGTAGTTCATTATGGCTTGTAGAACTCAGGTTATTGATTCTTGCTGCTGTGAGCTGGGGGGCAGTCTCAGCTCTGGAGGCCACCTGTGGTTCTTTGTGTGTGGCTGTCTCCACACTTGGCAGTTTGCTTCTTCAATGCCATTGGTGCGTTTTTCTCCCCCAGTACAGCAGCTTCCTCTTCTGATAAATATTTTCAACTAAGCACTTTAAAGGTTATATATTTTTTTCTTGGATTTAATCCTTTCAATAAGACTTTGGATTTAAAAAAAAAAGAGGTGTTTTTTCCCCTGTTCATTTAATCCTTGCAATAAGCATTTGTTATTCTGGTTTTGAGATAAGAAAACCCAGCACCAAAGAAGGCAAATGATATACCCAAGGCCACAAAGCTGTAAACAGTTGAAAATATTTTAGTATTTACATGTTCTGGTTGCAAGTCCAATGTTTTAAAAAATTATGCCATACTTTTCTTAAATCAGTTTTATTTTTCTTGAGATAAATATTGTCTTGATTTTATAATTTTGAACTTTTTATTACAATCCCACTTTTAAGGTATAAGTGAAGTTTTTCCAATTTACTTTATTATTGTGTTAACTATAAACTAAGAGAAGCTAAGACAAACATAGAATGACATTTAGTTTTTAAAATATTCAACTTAACCATTTCTTATGTAAATAGGACCAGATGAAACATAGATCTATATTCATTTCATATTGAAGCTCCATGTTAATTATATTTCCCAGGTAGACAGTTAGTAAATTATTCTAATATATTTACTTCAACATTATTCTGAGTGGTAATGTTTGGCCTAAAGTATAGTGGCTTTTGTCAGTGAATATGTACTTTATTTTCTTTATGATTAAACATGAAATAAATATTAATTATAGAAAATTTGAGATGTACAGGATAAGTTGACATCTGTGCTACTGGAGCTCCTGATACATTTTGCTGTTCTTAATAATATATATTAGGGACTCAGGGAGATTCCTTTTATTAAGTGAAGTTCATTGGATATAATGCAAAGTCCGCCCTTTATCATAGTACACAAATATTTCATCTAGACATTAGGTAATACCATTTTTGTTTGACCTAGTAAACTTCATCTTCTGGAGAAAACAAATTTGAATGATAATTTTATTTGTAATTATTATTAAGAGAAATGAACTTGCATGACTAGGAAGGAAGGAGAAGAAATTATATCCCAGACTAGGTCTCAGTCCTCAGTGACCCTTAAGTGAAACCACACACCCTTCTCTCTTCTCCACTTCACTTTCTATTCCTTCATATTAAGTGGGAACCAATCCTTCATTCAAAAAGTAATTATCAAATGAGTACTAATCAGTAAACATTAGGCTAGGCACAGTGTTCATTCTTAACTTTTTATCAGCCAACCTAGATCCTTGTTTAGAGGATGAAAGCTGAGTAGTGAACCCAAAGCTCAATCTGAAGTAGAACTTGGGCTATTTTAGTGGGGAAAAAATATGTGTTACCCATATTCATTTACTCCTCCCTTGGGTGAGCCCTGTTTCTATGATGGGGCAGTGATCTCTACACCACTTCCTTGGAGTTACATTGATAGTTGTTATTGATCCGGGTAGCCACACAGACCCTGTTTTCACTGTCTTTATAGGGTTATCTATTTCTGAAAAATACATTGCACAAATTTTTCAAAGTTTAAAAAAACAACATTTATTTCAACAAAATTTGTATGCATTCCTGAGCCCAAGTTGATATTAATTTATTATAAGACAACACCAGATTCCATTGAGATTGACAAAATTATTTTAATAGGAAACACCGGCTATCATAACACAACCTAATAAATCATATTAGCTTCAATTATTACTTTATAATATAATTGTTTATCTGCTATCATTAAATTCTTTGGTAATTATTATCACCATATGTTTAATACTACACTTGCAAACATAACATACTTATAATACTCAACATTTATGTATTTCAGCCTTTAACTCATAAAGAAAAACAACAAAACAAGAATAGTGAAGACTGAAAATAAATCGAAATCGACAAAAATGATATAGCCAGTTGATCAACTTTGCTGACTCAAAGAGTCTCAACTAGACAATTGTTTTCCAATTCTACATATATACCTTGGATTTTAGTCATTAGTCATTTGGTGTGTTGCTGGTTATGTCCAGAGAACAGACTTCTAGATCTTGGTTTCATAGAGTGTTTGAATATTTTTTAAGCTTTAGGTATATATTCCAGTTTGCCTCACAGAAATATCTTCTTAGTGCACACTCTCTGTGGCAGAATGCGACACTGCCCATCTCACCAGATCTTTGACATAACTGAACATTATTTTTCAAATTTTTACCAATTTGCTAAAGAAAATAGTGTATGTTTATAATTTTCATGGCTTTTTCTACCAAAAAGGATAAGTATTTTCCCACATTCACAGAGGTCCTGTGTTGGGGGATGGGTGCTTGTGTCATTTGCCTATCTCATCGCTTTACCTTGTTTCCATTTTTGTATTTCCCTTATATTTGTGTGGAGTGTAAAGGCGTGGCAAGGCGTCGTCAGCATCTTCCATCTCTGGACTGTTTCTCCTCTTGTCTTCGTGGTTGGAGCAGACCTGTCAATTCCTCTCTGTTGCAGGAATCCGCATGGTCTTGGAGTTGTTTTCTGAAAATATACAAACATATTCTCGACCAAAAGTTAATAAAGGAATCTTTTCTATATAATTGATTTGGGATCCTTTTTCTTTTTGCCCAAACGATTTTCCTTTGTCTTATTTAGACACCATGTGTGTTTTTCATGGGTGTCTTGCAAGGAAAAATATCCTATAAGTAAATTACATCTAGAAAACTTTTACTTTACAAAATTAATTTCCATTTGTAATGCTGACTTAAGCTTTGATGGCCCAGGCATCCCCTTCAAAGGCAGTTACCTCAAATAAATACATTGCCAGGCAGACACTAGGTAAAGAGCCAGTCGCCTCCCCCGCTGAGGCTCCTTTGTTTTAAAGATCTTGGTTGATTTCAGTAACTGTCCACTTGGGCCACTTGTTTGTTTTCCCTTCCAGAGCTTTAAATGCCTGCGCTTATGTTTTAAATTCACTAATAAAGATTGAGCCTTGAAACCTCAGGCCCCACTCTCCACCTCATGAAAGCAAAGCCCCAGGCGTGTTAACTTTCTCTACCTGCAACTGTGACCTTCCTGGGTGGCCCCGGGTGCACTGTGTAATTTCTAGGTCATGTGAGTAATAAACCTGTATCTTTTCAAAGTGCCCTTATAGTTATTGTTGAGGGGTGTCTTGTAGTCATAATAAGAGCCACAAGGCTGGTCCAGCCACAACACGTTATTGATAGACTAAGGCCAGCACAAAACATTTTGTTGTATTTTCAGATAGCAGAGTCTTCTGTTGGCATGAAGTCAAATCTCTGCCATAAGATGTTTTCTTGAGGGCTTTGTTGGCACAATGTGAGTCTGCTACAAGAAGGCTCTCCCATCTGAGTCACTCTACACCAGTGGTCGGCAAACTCATTAGTCAACAGAGCCAAATGTCAACAGTACAACGATTGAAATTTCTTTTGAGAGCCAAATTTTTTAAACTTAAACTTCTTCTAATGCCACTTCTTCAAAATAGACTCGCCCAGGCCGTGGTATTTTGTGGAAGAGCCACACTCAAGGGGCCAACGAACCGCATGTGGCTCGTGAGCTGCTGTTTGCCGACCACTGCTCTACACCAATGGATGTGTTCTGCCATGACGTCTGAAGTCTCCTTCCTTGGGGTCCCTGTTGCAGGCACTGAGAGAATGAATGTCTCATGAACTAGCGGAGAACCAGGGCAGCCTAAGCAGCCGCCTGACCAAGGGCAGTCAGTCTTGAACAGCAACATTGTGTCAATAAGAAGCAATGGAAGTGGCCACTGGTGTGTGGTTCCCCTGATTGGAATGTAGAAAAGCAATTGAGCATTTAAAGTGAAGGAAACCGCCTCAAAAGAAAAGTTTTAGATTTGCTTGCAATAAAATATTTGAGTGCTTAAGCATTTAATTGAAATTAAAAATTACTATATCTATACATTAAATTTGTTGAAGCAAGTTACAGCATTTAAAACTTATATAATAAGTTGCTGACTTTAATTATTAGAAAATACTGTATGTGCATCAGTTAAAATAATATTAGGATTGGCCGGCATGGTTCAGTGGTTGAGCGTCAACCTATGAATCAAGAGAGGTCACACTTTGATTTCCGGTCAGGGCACATGCCCAGGTTGTGGGCTCGATCCCCAGTAGGAGGCGTGCAGAAGGCAGCCAATCAATGATTCTCTCTCATCATTGATGTTTCTCTCTCTCTCTCCCTCTCCCTTCCTCCCTGAAATTAAAAAATATATATATATATATTTATTAAAAAAATCATCTTAGTCAATTTTTTGCTCTGTGAACTTCCAATTTGCTTTAGATAAATATTGGCATTCTGCTCTATCCTAGAGGTATTTTCTGGTCATTTTTATTCCTTTTCCTTTAATATTTTCTCTGTTTTTAATTTATTAATTTCTCCAGAAAGTAGAATTCTTTTGTTGTTGTTGTTGTTAATCCTCACCCGAGGACACTTTTCTATTGATTTTTGGGGGGGAGAGTAGAAGAGAGAGGGAAAGTCAGAGAGAAACATCAATGTGAGAAAAACACATTGATTAGTTGCCTCCTGCACAAACCTAAACAGGGCCCTAGCCAGGGAGGAGCCTGTAACCAATGTACATGCGCTTGCTTGACTGGAATCAAACCTGGGACCTTTTGGTCCATAGACCGATGCTCTATCCACTGAGCCAAATCAGCTAGGGCTCCAGAAAGTACAATTCTAATCCAGATTTTAATAAGTAAGTTTAAAACTTTTATATTTATCTTCATTTCTGCTACATTTAATCTTCTAGTCATTATTTCTTTTTTCTTTCTGTTTTCCATGTTTGCCTACTGTGTCCAATTCTAAATGAGAGATCTATTATGACATTATTGTCAAAAATTTAAATTCTTATTTTTATTTTTTTCTCAATAGAGTAGATCAGATTTTCAACTTTTTCATCTCATGGCACACATTAATTACTAAAATTCTGCCACGCACCAAAAAATATATTATGCTTTTTGCTGCTCTGACAAAAAAGAAGTTGTAATTTTTATTCATTCCTAACGAATGTCTATTGTTGGGTTGGTTGTTGTCATTTCTTTATTTGACAATCTAAGGGAAAAGAGGTCAGTGCCCCTGACTAGTCAGGTATTGCCTGTTTTAAAAGTTCTTGCAGCACTCCAGTGTGTCTGCTTCGGCATAGTAGTTGAAATTCACTAGGCTAGTTTATAATCTAGTCTAGCTTATTTTTAACAATATCCTATTTTTAAATTTACAGAAACATTGAGGAGATACCACAGGAAAAAATCCCATACCCTCACCGTCAGTTTTCCTCCTCAGTTTCCCCTATTCTTAACATGTTACATGAACATGGTAGCTATTTGTTAAAATCAATGGACCTGGTTTGATACACCATTGTAACTAAAGTCTATATTCAGATTTCCTTCGTTTTGCCTAATGTCATTTTTCTTTCCATGATCCCACCCAAGACACCCACTAACATTTAATTGTCATGGCTCCTTGGCCTCCTGTTGGCTGTGATAGTTTCTCAGACTTTCCTTGTTTTTTTCATGACCTTAACAATTTTGAGGAGTATTGGATAAGTATTTTGTAGGATGTCCCTCTATTGGAAAGTCAAAGTTTTTTTTTTTTGTTTTTTTTGTTTTTGTTTTTTAATGATTTAAATTGAGTTATGGTTTCAGTCAGGGTTCTCCAGAGAAACAGAATTAAGAGAGTCTGTATAAAAAGAATGATTTTAAGGAACTGACTCACACAGTTAGAGGCACTAGCGAGTCTAAAATCTCTAGGAAATGTCTACAGGCTGGAAACTCAGGCAGCAGTTGATGCTGCGGCCTTGAGGCAGAATTTCTTCTTCCCCAGAAAACCTCAGTTTTTGTTCTTGATTACACTAATTCTGTGAGGCCCACCCACACTATCAAGGGTAATCTTTTGTAGTTAAAGTCCATTGATTGTAGGTGTAAACGGCATCTACAAAATACCTTCACAACAATGCCATTATTTGATGAAATAATGGTACTTTAACCTAATCAAATTGACTCGTAAAACTGGCCATCGTAGGAACATGCTGTCAACCTGATTTATCACTATTATGTGTTGACCTTGATCACCCGGTTGAGGCAGTATTTGTCAGGTTTATACAATGTTTGTAAAATTGCTCATTTTTTTCATTATTTGTAGCTCACACTTAAGGGATGGGGATTTATGCTTTCCCCTTTTAAGGGCAGACTGTCTGCATACATTACTAGGAATATTGCAAGGGAGATTTGCCTAACCCTCTCCCCATGCAGCCATTTGTTTTTACCGGCCTGGCTGCTGGGTATCGGGTTATAATCCAGTGCTGCTTTAGTCCGTTTGCAGCTCAGCTTGCTCTGGCATTGACCATTGGGAGCTCTTCAGTTGGCTCTGGTTCCCCTTTCACATATCTTCAAAAACATCGGTTTAGTTGTGTTTTTTTACAAGTTCCTTATTTTAAGAAACTACAAGATGCCTCAAGTTCATCTGATATATTTCCAATCAGCCATTTCTCCAAGGAGCCCTGGTTCCTTTTATTGGAGAGGGATACTAGAAACCAAGATCTGGTGGCACGTGTGCTCCTTGTTACTGGAGTGTTATTTCTTCTAAGCCCTCTCAGATGACAGAGTAAAGAAACATACATGCCTGTACAATACTTACATTTCTAAATATTTCTATATGGAACCATCTGTATCTATATTAAGCTAAAGGTATGTTCATACTGATGTTTCTAACTCTAATCCAATCCTACATGAATCATTCCAGCCTCCTCCCCTTGTGTATCTGTAAGTTTCTAGTCCAACAGTGAGAAACCTGGCTTCCACTATCTACCAGGCATTTCCTTAACTGGTCAATTTCAGTGCACATGTATACCACTATCAGAGTTGTTAACCAATGCCATGGTGGAAATAACTTTATCACCTACAGTACTATGCACAGTTCCTTTGGACTTTATAAATTCACTAGAGGCCTGGTGCATGAAATTCGTGGACCTGGGAGGTCCCTCAGTGCAGATTGCGAGAGGGCACAGGCCAGGCCGAGGGACCTCACCAATGTACGATCGGGGCCGGGGAGGGATGCAGGAGGTTGGTCAGCCGGGGAGGGACTGCAGGAGGGCTCCAGGGCATGTCTGGCTTGTCTCGCTCAGTCCCGATCAGTCGGACCCCAGCAGCAAGCTAACAAACCTGTCTGCCCCCTGGTGGTCAGTGCATGTCATAGCGAGCAGTTGAGCGGCCTTAGCATATCATTAGCATATTATACTTTGATCGGTTGAATGGCTGACCGGACGACCAAACACTTAGCATATTAAGTTTTTATTATATAGGATTTTCAAAGTTACTTGGGTCAGGACATCTCCCCCACCTCGCCCCACTTCAGTGATTTGTAATGCAATTAGGTTCTCTGGTCACAGTCTGCATTCCTTCCTGGGATCCTTTGTTCTCCTAAATGATTTTATTTTCATCACTTGTTCTTTAACATCATACAGGTTTTGAAAAATTCATAATTCCACGTATCCACCATTACAGTATCATACAGAATAGTTTTGCGGCCCAAAAAAGTACCCTATGTTTTACCCAACCTAACCCACCCCACTCTCCCAGTAGTGACTGATCTTTTTACTATCTCTATTCTTTTGCCTTTTCCAGAAAATGACATGCTTGGAATCATACAGTATGCAGCTATTTCAGAGTGGCTTAGTTCAGTTAGCAATATGCATTTTAGGTTCATCAGGTCTCTTCATGTGCATTGATATTTCTTCTTATATTGCTGAATAATATTTTTCATTGTATGGCAGTGCCACAGCTTTATTATCATGGATTACAATTTTTAGTACCCAATTTTTTTAAAAATATATTTTATTGATTTTTTTACAGAGAGGAAGGGAGAGGGATAGAGCGTTAGAAACAACAAGGAGAGAGAAACATCAATCAGCCGCCTCCTGCACACCCCCTACTGGGGATGTGCCCACAACCAAGCTACATGTCCTTGACCAGAATCGAACCTGGGACCCTTCAGTCCGCAGGCCGATGCTCTATCCACTGAGCCAAACCGGTTAGGGCTTAGTACCCAATTTTATAAAAAAACATTATATAGTAGGTACATGTTTTGCTTATCTGAATGTATTTTTTCTGATGCCTTTAAAAAATGAAAATTTGAATGAGTATAAGATATCTTTATGAACACAAACTTTTACTCTTTTTTTAAAAATATATTTTATTGATTTTTTACAGAGAGGAAGGGAGAGGGATAGAGAGCTAGAAACATCGATGAGAGAGAAACATCGATCAGCTGCCTCCTGCACACCTCCCACTGGGGGTGTGCCCACAACCAAGGTACATGCCCTTGATTGGAATCAAACCTGGGACCCTTCAGTCCTCAGGCCGACGCTCTATCCACTGAGCCAAACCAGTTAGGGCACAAACTTTTACTCTTAATGATCAGTTAAGAGTAAAACTTTTACTCTTAATTGACAATATTTACTGAGTATATTTCATTAATTCTAAAATGCATATGTTTTTATATCTTAGCATTTTTGAAATTGTGATGAAATACAATAGAATCCCTTTGGGATGACTCTTTGGAGTGTCACTTTGGGGTGGCAATGACAGTTTTGTTAGATATGCACAAATTTATTTGTCATCACTTCTATTAAGAGTATGCATTGGTGTTACTGAACATAATGAGTTTCAATGCCATGTCAAGTCTCTTCAAAAGAATTGTACACTAATTCACAGTTAAATGTAAAGTTATTGAATATGAAGAAAGTTATAGATTAGAGAAGAGCAGTATAAATTTGATGTTATATAGAAATAATTATTATTGTATGAATGATTATAATTCTATTTTTTTTGCAAAGAAAAACAAAATGCTTTGTTATCAAAGAAAGGACAGAACCATAGAGGACTGAACTCTATTAATTAATTACTTATTACAGATTTTTGTGCACAAATATTGTCTATCACACTCAAAAGAATGCAAGTGAAAGCTGAGAAACTGCCAAAAACCTTGGTGTAGCTGAAATTCATTTCAAAGCAAACATGAAGCTGGTATGATGGATTGTCAGTTAGGATTATTGCTAAGGAATTATGTCACAGTTTAATTGACAGTCTTTTGCTCCCTTACTTAATAGTAGATACACTAATAGTATGTTTTACAATCATTGAATTATTATATTTAATAACATGATTTTATTATGTACTGTGCTACATGGTTTATGTACTCAGTATCATTTAAGCTTTGCTATCACCCTATGAGACTGCTATTACTGTCCTATTTATTAGTAATAATACCACTTATATATAGCTTGCCCAAGGTCATAAAGCTAGTAATCAGTAGAACCTGGATTTGAATCTTTGCTAGTAGAGCCTGTGTTTTTATACTCTGCTATAGTGCTTCAATGTTTCTTGCATTTAGAGTTACTGAAAATTTTTAAGTGAGCTCATATTTTACTGTTTTGTTGTTGTTAAAATATTTCTAATTGACTTTTGGATTAGTTGTTAATCCTGCCTGGATAATGTTTGTTTTTGAAATTTTATAATTTTCTTAAATCCATATTGGTATGTATGTATCATTCATTCATTTTAGTGTAAAATAGATCATTTCAGATAAAATGTTTACAAATATTTTACTGCCCTTGACTTCACCTGTTATCCACTTGGGTACTAACTGAATGCCTCTTCAGGTCTACAGTTGTAAGTGACTTTCACAGTCACCTGACCAGCAAGCTCTCCTCAGATATGACTCTGTTGGAGTGTATTGAGACTCTTTTCTCCTACCTCCACTGCATGGTCCTCACATATTCTTGGTTAACCCAATACAACGGAGGCTAAATTTTCCACAGATATTCCTGCCTGGGCTCTCAGTAGGTTTATGGCTTTCCAGTGCCAAAATCCACTATCAATGCCCATCTTTTTGTGCCCGATGTGTTTTCGGAGTCTAGTCACTAAATGGGAGTCTATGAAGGATACCTACAGAGGAATATTCCAACTTTTGGGAGAGAAACATTTTTTAAAAAATAGAGAAGTGGATGCCTAATTTTTCAGTTATAATTCTCTTGGATGTCAGTGTTAAGAACTAGAGGCCATGTTGGGAAGGTGAGGGGAGAGAAAGGTTTTCTAACCTTATTTCCATTGGAGCAACTTCATTGTTTTTAGGAGCTAAACATACATGGCTCACTGATCTTAATAATAAACCATCTCCATTCATCTTGTTTGTAATGGAAATATCCTAAGGAATATGCTAATAGATTGACTACAGGGTTTCATTTTGTGATTGAAATCTTTAAAAAATTGTTTTGCATTTTAAAAATGATCTATAGGTAATTTTTAATACCTCTGAGAATGTGGAGAGGCTGCATTATGGGTTCTTATACTCTTTTTAACAGAAACTCTAAGGTCATGAATTTAAATGATTTTTTTTAACTCTTAAGATGTCACCAAATAAAGAATTTAGAAGAAGGGAGATTTTTATTTAAAAATAATAAAATGTTTTTCCTCTTCCCTTTGCCAAATATAATTGTCAGTTCCCAGTTAGATTTATTTTTATTTTCTTCTGAATTTTTGAAGTTTGATATTTCTTTATTCATATCCCTATACCTTTTATCTTCTTTTAACTCATTGGGTGGGTCCTCCAGAAATCCAGTCAATTTTTTAAACTTGTAACGTGAGTACAGGTAATACTCAGTAAGCTCAGATTCATTAAAGATTGTCTCAACAATTTTAGACAAGATTTAGACTTTTTCTGTTCTCTTTCCTTCACCTTGAATCTCCTCCCCTTCCCTATGCTGTCCTTTCTCCATCTGTGTGCCAGCCCCCATAGTTTATTCTTGTGCTTCTAATACCATTCTTAGAATCAAAGAGTCTGTTCTTATTTCAGTTTAAACAGACCTTTCCTAGCCACTATATCCTAAGTTTGAAAATGGCTAGGCATCTTTCATTTGCATGTTGGACAAAAACTAAGTGAAATTAGAACACTTCGAACATATAGTAATCCCTTCTCCCCTGCTCATACATGCACAGTAGCACTCTATTTATAATGAGTTGAGAGAAAAGAGACTTGGAGTGATTGCTGGTTCAGTCAAATGGGAAACAACCTCAATCATTCTGCTTATTTTCTGTTCTTATGCCCTATAGTCCCTAACTGCCTTAAGGAATTCCACTATCAGTTACCATCTTACCCAACTGACAGAATGTATACCAACAGGACCATATGCTACATTCAGTAAAATCCTATGGGGGTTGAGATAAGTGCAGGTAGGGAATTTTATATTCTTAAAAGCATAGCAATTTCTTATCATTTGATGAGTCATTAAACAGGCAAATCAAAGAAACATGATCAGCATTTGTTTCTCTTAATATCTATTCTGCCATCCTTCTCTTAGTACCTAGGAGATCAATCTGGAATTTACCTAAGATAATCATAGATCTTAGAAAACGTCAACAGTATTAAACTCCTTCAGAATTATAGCTATGCATATGAAGCATGTCTCTATTTCTATCAGTTCAGCAGATAGTATGGTAAAAGAAGAGACATGTTTTTAATTTACTCTTAAAATTTATTTTAAATTCTGAAAAGAACTGCAATTTTAAGTTCAGAGCTATGGAAAACTGAATTGATACCTGTAAGTTATCTGTGAATATGTTAGAATTCCAGGAATGTGGGCCCACATTCATTGAAGTATATTTTTTTGGTGACAAAGTGAGCCCTTAATTTATTCTATCCAACTTATAGAATTTTTAGATCCATCAAGAATAGCAGGTGTAAAAAAAATAGAATACCATAGAAATTTTACTCTTTGAAAGAGTTTGAAATAAGCTGAGACACTTTTGAGTCCATTTTCTCCTGAACTGCACATTTTAAATGTTGATTTCAGTTGGCCACATAGCAAAATGTTGTGTGTGTTATATGCCATTGTGATTCAGAAACCATACTATAAATACACACAAATACACAGATACAGACACATAGACATAAATGCACATGCACATACTTAGATATCCATACATAGATCATATTGTTAGTTTATGTGTTCCAGCACTACAAAAAGACTATTCCTGTTAAAATAATAATGATAAGAAAAAATTGATTCACTACTTTAGTAGGAACTAACAATCATCCTATCCAATAAGAGTAATATGCAAATTGACCATAACTTCGCTACACCCACAAGCCACGCCCACCAGCCAATCAGGAGCGAGTATGCAAATTAACCCAACCAAGATGGCTGTGGCCACAGAGCAAGCAGGAGGCTTGGGTTTCCCCGGCAATGGAGGAAGCCAAGCTTTCCGCATAACCTGGCTGGCCCAGGCCTCCATTCAAGGCTACAAAGTTTCAATTATAGAAGATAAATAAATCTCAACAAAAATGGCTGTGGCCACGGAGCGAGCAGGAAGCTTGGGTTTCCCTGGTGATGGAGAAAGCCAAGTTCCTGGCCTATCCTGGCTTCCACTCAAGGCTACGAAGTTTCAATTATATAAGATAAATAAATCCCAGATACCAGGGCCTCTACTTGGGTTGCCAGGGGGCGTGGTCCGCCTGAAAACCACCACAGGCCCCTCACCCAGGCTGCCCCACACCCCATGCCCCAAGGGAACCCCCATCCTGATCCAGGACACCCTTCAGGGCAAACCAGCTGGCCCCCACCCATGCACCAGGCCTCGATCTTATCTAATAAAAGAGTAATATGCAAATTGACCATCACTCCAACACACAAGATGGCTGCCCCCATGTGGTCAAAGATGGCTGCCCCCATGTGGACACAAGATAGCTGCCACAAGATGGCCAGCAGGGGAGAGCTGTTGGGAGGGATCAGGCCAGCAGGGGAGGGCAGTTGTGGGCAATCAGGCCGCAGGGGAGGGCAGTTGGGAGGGACCAGGCCTGCAAGGGAGGGCAGTTGGGGGTGATCAAGCCTGCAGGGGAGGGCAGTTAGGGGCAAACAGGCTGGCAGGGCATCAGTTAGGCATCAATCAGGCTGGCAGGGGAGTGGTTAGGGGGTGATCAGGCTGGCAGGCAGAAGCAGTTAGGGGCAATCAAGAAGGCAGGCAGGTGAGAAGTTGGGAGCCAGCATTCCTGGGTTGTGAGAGGGATGTCTGGCTGCCCGTGTAGGCCCGATCCTGGTATAATCGGGCCTACACGGGCAGCCGGACATCCCTCTCACAATCCGGGATCAGGCCTACACGGGCATTCAGACATCCCTCGAGGGGTCCCAGATTGGAGAGGGTGCAGGCTGGGCTGAGGGACACACCCCCCCATGTATGAATTTTGTGCACCGAGCCTCTAGTATTTAAATAATGCTTCTTGTCACTTACTTAAATCTTAGATATATTTCCACTTGATTGATTTTGAGGAAGAAATGAAAAACAATTGGTCTCTTAGGTTGGGTTCTCTAGAAGCAGAGTCAAAGAAAAGGATTCAATCTGTACCTGATTTAGACGTGCCAGGTATGTGGTATGGGAGGGCACCTCCTTGGTGAGGTAGGTCTCACCAGTGAGGTCAGTTATCTAGAGAAGAGGGAAGCCATGAACCTTTAGCAGCCAACATTCCAGTAACTGGTGATGGGTGTCACTGCCACTAAAAGGATCTCATTTTGATACCAATAATACCCACTGCAGTTGTATACACTCTTCATTGAAATAAGCAGACTCATTTTGGTATGATCAATAACTTTTCTCATCCATTACTATTTTACTTAATATTCTACTTTCTATAATGATTTTATTATTCCCAGAAATTATTAGCCCTTCTTGAGCTGTGTTTTCATAGATTAATACAAGGTGGTACAGACCCTAATATAAAGGGACAAGGACCAAGATAGTTGAACCTATTCTATGGCTGCTTCAGGCTTCTAGTTTTATTTTTTTACTATTAAATGAAACATTATATTGGTAACTCAAAATTTGGCCAGGTGGTTACACTGATAATATATGATAACATTTACTATTATTTCACCTGGAATTCATTTATTATTATGTCATTTGGAATTACAATTTAATACTTTAGTGGAGGGTATTTATATCAATGTTTTAATATGAGATTAATTTGTTATTTTAGAAAATGTTCAAAAGACCTTTTGAGGAAAGATTTGATTACATTCATATCTTAAAGTTGCTTTAATTTAAAAAATTATAAAACCCTCTCACTAAAAGATTATAAGTCTAATTATGTTACATAAATGCATTTATTTATGGTAGGTACTACATGGACTAAATCACTGGTTTTTGGAATAACTCCTTTATAAATTATATGCTGTGATGCAGCTTCTGGAACTATACAGGAATTTAACTGTCATGGGTGAGAAAGATGATGTTTTAAAGTTAAGGAAATAGGAACTCAAAATAAATAAAAATATGGCTTTTGCACCAAATTCTTACTTTATTAAGCAATGAAAATAATAGTAAAAAAGTAGTAATACTAAACATTTATATAGAACATATGCCAAGCAATGTTCTGAACCCTTTCAATATATGAACATTTTTAATTCTCATGACAACTCTGGGAAGTATGTGTGATTAATATCCCTATTTCACACATGAGAGAATGCATGCACAGAGTGATTAAGTGACTGGCCTGAGGTCACATAGCAAATATGAGATAGAGCCGCTATTCAAACACGCAGTCTAACTTCAGAATTGAGTGCTTGGTCTCCTCACTAAGAAAAGCATTCTCATGAGTAATCTTACTCTTCCTTCTCAAGAGACAATTGACATATACACAAGGAATAGATAGTATTACTCTTGTTCACCCTAGTATGCATTAGAAATTACCAGCAAAGCACGGTCCCTCTAACTAAACTGTGATCATTAGCCTTAAAACTGCCATGATGTGATGATGACATCATCTGGTGCTCTTATTCTTTCCCTCCCTCCTCTGTCTTTCTCTTTTCTCTTTCTTTCTTTACCAAGTACAGTGCACTACTAAAAAAAAAAAAAAAAAAACAACTAATGGGTCAAAGGATTGAAAAAGGCTCTAAAATTCTGCAAGTCCAAAAATGGGTTAAAAGATTTGGACAAAGCTTATGAAAACAGTCTAGATTTAACATTTTATAAATATCAACTTAAGTATTATAGAACTGAAGTATAAATGCCTTCTGCATACCTTTTCACGCTGCTTTCTAGAACCTGAGTGAAGCGAACTGACCAGCCTATAATAAAGACCTTATACTGATGGGAACGTAGCAACTTAATTTATTAATGCTATTGTCTTTAACATTGAACATATATTCTAAAATAGTACTAATAATTGATATGCTGGGGAAAGCTGCTCACTTTATTATTTTATTGACCTAAAATTTACTTTGGAATCTTTAAACAGTCCTTCCAGAATGAGAGAAAAAATGTGTACTTTTAATTTTCAGAATTAAAAATATGATTACAATTGTTTTCTCTACTTATATATATACACTAGAGGCCTGGTCCACGGATTCATGCACCAGTGGGGTTCCTTGGCCTGGCCTGTGGGTATCTGGTTGAAACCAGCTCTCTGATATCCCCTGAGGGGTCCTAGATTGCAAGAGGGCACAGACCAGGCCAAGGGACCCCATCATGCACAATGGGGGCCGGGGAGGGACTAAGGGACAGCTCCAGGGCATGTCCGGCCCATCTCACCTAGTCCCGATTGGCCGGACCCCAGCAGCAAGCTAACCTACTGGTCGGAGTGTCTGTTCCCGAATGGTCAGTGCACATCATAGCAACTGGTCGAACGATCGAACGGTCGGACACTTAGCATATTAGGCTTTTATTATGTAGGTTATATATTTGTATTCTGAGATTTTTGCTTTTTTACAAAGTGAAGAACATTTTGGTGTTTAACTCTCTCTTTAGAAAGGGAAATTAGCAGCTGTTGAGTATTATTCAGACTTGGTCTAATTGTATATCTAGAAATGGAGTCCTACCTTAACTGTTTAATTCAAGATTGGAAGAAAATATTTAAGCAGGTGTTAATCACATCTTTAAAATAATATTGCATACTCCAGCCTTTCCAGGTGCAGTTGAAATTTTCTTTCCACCTACAAAATAAAACAGATACTAGATAGAGAGTTAAGGTCTATTTTGAAGCCTGGAAGTTTATTTCTTAAAGTTGAAGAATCTGTGGTTACCACCCAACATATAGGACCGGTTTCTTTTAAAAAATAATACACCTTTAACTTTTTTTTCAGCTTTATAATTGACATTGCATTATTTATAATTAATATGCATTCATTATAATCGTATATATAAGTCAAGTGTATAACTTAATGTTTTGCCATATAAATGCTTGAAGCCATCACTGCAGTCAAGATAATGAATAATACCCTTTTTATTGTCAACTAAATAAACATACAGAAAATATACAAAACAAAGTTGTAAAACTCAAGGATTTATCACAAAGTGAACATTTATAGTCACTCTTCTCTTCAAGAAAGAGAACATTGCCAGTCCAAAAGAACCCCCTACCTTCTATTTCCCTCACAAAAGTAGATCCTAACCTAAATTTCTGGTAATTGTTTGCTTTCATTGTAGTTTTAGAAAATGAATTTTTATTTGTAAACACCATAGTAGAAATTCATCTATTTTTAAACTTTATATCAATGGAATAGTATAGTATGCAGTTTTTTGGTGTCTAGCTTATTTTATTCAATATTATACAGGTGGGGCAAAAGTAAGTTTACAGTTTTTCTTACGAAAAAAAAAACACAATGATAAATAATAAAACAAGAATAAACTCTGTGTTTCACATACTCACAACTATAAAGCTACTTTTGTATCATCCTGTACTTATAAGAATGAATTTCATCATATAATTTTTGTGCATCTATACAAATAATAATATGATTGTTTTTCTCCTATATTTTTCTAAATTGTTAAATTACATTGATATATATTTGAATCAAGCTAATCTTGCATTCTTGGAATAAATATAACTTGGTCAAGAGATGAGAGATAGATAGCTGATAAATAGAAAGATTTATCCTAATATATAAAAAGCCAGAGGATGTCACGAATGAAACAATCGGACCGACAATCGAACAACAGGCTGCGTGGGGCAACCAGGCTGGCAGGGGGAAGCAGTTAGGGGTGACCAGGCCAGTATAGGGGGGCAGTGAGGGGCGACCAGGCCGGCAGGGGACAGTCAGGGGCGATTAGGATGGCTAGGGGGCAGTTGGGGGCAACCAGGCTGGCAGGGGGGGCAGTTACAGGTGATGAGGCTGGCAGGCAGAGGCAGTTAGGGTTGATCAGGCTGGTGGGGGGGCAGTTAGGGGCGATCAGGCAGGCAGGCAGGTGAACAGTTAGGAGCCAGTGGTCCCAGATTGTAAGAGGGATATCCAACTGCCGGTTTAGGCCCGATCCCCAGGATCTGGCCAAAACTGGCAGTTGGATATCCCCTGATGGGTCCCGGATTGGAAAGGGTGCAGGCTGGGCTGAGGGGACCCCCCCCTCCTGTGCACAAATCTCATGCACCGGGCCTCTAGAATATATATATTATATTATATATTTAATATTTTGCTATATTCCATTTGTTAATGTTTTAGTTAGAATTTTTATGTAAATGAATGTGATACATTGCCTTCAGAAAATGGGCTATATAGGTCCAAGGTAATTGCAAAAAATCTGAACAATAAGTGGCTGACCACCAAAATATTCCTCTGCAGATCTAGGAATGGCTTCAAGGATTCCAGACTAGAAGAAAATAAAAACAATAATTTGAAAAACCCAATAGAGTCCTCAGTGTTGGCACACCATGGGGGATACACACTCCACCAAATTGTCCCAGGCCAATCTCTTAACAACAAACACACAACACAAAGCATAAACAGCAGCTTCCTGAAGGATCAGAATCTGGGACTGTGGACTTGCTCCTTCCTTTTCATGCTTATCCAGATTAAATGCTCTTCCATCTGGAATGGCAAGTAAATTACCTCAATTTGGCAAACCACTACTTTTCCCTCCCTTCTTCCCTTGCTTCCTTCTTTCTTTCCTTCTTTCTATTCCTTTTTCTTTTCTTCATTTGCCCTTCCTTCTGATTATTTCTGAACCGTTTCTTTTCCTGCTAAGCATTTACAGTGATATTGCACTTGTTTATTTGTCTGGAAAACACATATATTTGGTGTAGACACCAAAATGTTTGCATGATTACATGTTAATGGTATCGCTACTTAAATGATGGTTATTGCTGTTGTTTTAGTTTCTTTGAACTCTTCTGTGCTTCTTAAAGTTTTCTACAACAAATATGTAGTTCCTAGAGACCCAGTGCATGAATTTGTGCATGAGTGGGGTCCCTTGGCCTGGCCAGTGTTTGGTGGGGGGACCGGCTGGCCAGGGGAGGGACCAGGGGAGGTTGGCCAGCTGAGGGGAGAGACTGTGGGAGGTTGGCCTGGCCAGGGGAAGTACTGCAGGAGGTTGGCTGGCCAGCTGCGGGAGATTGGCTGTAGGAGCTCACTGACCACCAGGGGGCAGCTCCTGCATTGAGCGTCTGCCCCCTGGTGGTCAGTGCACATCATAGCAATTGGTCATTTGGTTGTTTGGTCACTTAGGCTGGATATATATATATATATTCCTATAAACTCTTGGGGGAACATCAATAAATGCTGTTTTATTAGGTGACTAATATACTTAAAGTAATTATTAAACAAGTCAAAGTAAAATAAATTTAGTTAATTGAAAAATGTAGCAATTTACACATGCAAAAGAAATATTGATTGCAAAAATATGTAGAATTTAAATTTTGAGGTTGTTCTTGAGAGTTAAAAAATTTGAACAAGTTTTTATTTATTCACAATTTGGGACACACCCAGTTATAATTTTTAATACTGGATAATACAGAATCAGTATTTTTCAAGCGTTTTTGATGAGCTCAAACTGAACTGTATTATTCCAAGAACATTTTGCCTTCATTTTTAATATCATGTGTCATTCAATGAAAGCTAATCCATGTTTGATTCATTTAAATTAAAATATCAAAATATTGATTTAATAACTACTTGATGTCTAACGAGAAATTTTAGAGTTTAAAAAACAGATAATTTTATTGTACCAATGGTAAGAAAATCAAAATGTTATGAAAGATTCAAAATTATTTTTAACATTGAACAATGACAGTTTTAGGTTGTTATAAAATATTTATTCCTACTTAAAAAGGTATAAATGCATTTCTCTGATTGAGTAAAGTTAGAATCTTTAGTAATGAAATGAATAAAATTTTCTTTATATTTCTGTTTTTAAACAATTATATGCAAATATGTACAATATTTTTTAAAAAAACATAATTTTATTGATTTCAGAGAGGGAGGGAGAGGGAAAGAGAGAGAGAGAAACATCAATGATGAGAGAGAATCATTGATCGGCTTCCTCCTACATGCCCTACCTGGGCCAGGAATCGAACTGTGACTCCTGGTTCATAGGTCCACACTCAACAACTGAGCCACGCTGGTTAGCCAATGCTTTCGTTTAAAAGGCTCTTTTCAGAATATTTTACTGAATGTTTCCAGTTTTATACATATCACATGACAAAACTTAATAGCTCTTTAAGTAATTCCCTAATAAGTTTGAAATTAAATCTCCAAATATTATTATTTAATTTCAAGTTCTGTTTTGTTTGCCTTTAATGCTCCTAGTGGTTTTAAACCTTCCCATCTCTCTCTCTTTTACATTTATCTAATCATTAAATGAATGCTAGCGCTTACATATAATATTTATTTATCATATATACCTCATATATCCATATTGCTTTTATAGATATTTTAAATCACATCATATTTCCCAGCTTTCTTTTAGTAATGTTCAGATATATCAGCTTTGGAACTCAGCCATCCTGGTTTCTTTCTTGCTTTCATGACATACTACATGTATCACCTTGTACAAGTTACAAAACTTCTTTGAACATTAGTTGTTTTTTTCCACAGAAATAATCCTAATCTGGATGGTTATCTTGAAGATTAAATTATGTAAATACATAGTATAGTTCCAGCCACAAAATAAGCATTTAACAAATGGCGGTACAATAGGGTGTGTAAGTTCATGTTATACCCTATATAGGGCCCATATTAAATTTAGAAAATTTTTTTTGTTAATCCTCACCTGAGGATATTTTTCCATTGATTTTTTATAGAGAGTGGAAGAGAGAGGGAAGAGAGAGAAATATCCATGTGAGAGAAACACATCAATTGGTTGCCTCCTGCACATGCCCAGACCAGAGCCAGAGCTGGAGGAGCCTGCAACCAAGGTACATGTCCTTGACCGGAATCAAACCCGGGACCCTTTGGTCTTCAGGCCGACAGTCTATCCACTGAGCCAAACCGGCTAGGTCCTCTTTTTTTTTCTTTTTAATTTAGGAACATTTTAAAAAATGACAAGTTGGATAGTACTATTATGCTCTGAGAGGGGCAGGGCATAGCACAGTCATCCTAGGGGCTTGCGTAGACTACCCCTTCTTCCTGTCCTGCTTCCCCTTACCCATCTCTAGATTCACTTCCTGGAAGACACTTATCCAAAGGTCAATTTGATAAAAATCCAATCATCCATATTTATTTGTTTCTTTTAGCTGTTTTGAACACATTTACAATAAGTTTTACTACATAGTTTTACTAACCATTGGAGTTTCCTGCAAGTTTTATTTGACAATTTCCATTTTTTTCCTCTCACAGTGTTTTCAATCATTTTAATTTGTCTCTCCCTGACTATTTGTGCTCTAACTGGAAGGAACTGAGATAAAAAGTAGAGACCACCTACTATTGGGAGCTAGGACTGCCATCACAGAACAAAACGCAGAATGGAGATGCCAGAGACAGAGGACCCAAGGGAGGTGAAGGACCACATGAGATATTGTTCAAGTCGGAATCATTTGAGAGGGAAAGAGGATGTTAAAATATTTAACAGACATTATGTTATCTACCACAGTGAAAAAACAGGAATGTCTTGGGCAAGGATGTCTGGTCACCTTACCTAGGGGCACACTGCAGGGGGATTTAAGGTTGAGTGACAGAAGGGGAGATTAATGCGCATTGAAAAAGGAGACTGAGATAATAAAATGCAATAAAGGAGATAGAGCAGAGAAAGGGAAAATCTGAGAGACATGAGACCATATTTAAAATATACTTTAAAATATATTCAAATAATTATTCAAAGCTATATTCTTTATGATTATATAAATGTATTCTTCATGAAAATATTTTTCTGATGGATATATTTTTATGGATATATTTTCCTATTGGGGCAAAGAGAAATAGAGCATTCTTTAAGATGCTGTGATAAAGAAAAATTAAAACATTGTCAACTAAAACTTTCCAGAAATCTTTAAAAGATAGTAAAATTGTCCTAGCCAATATGAACTATTGTAAATTATATTTTTAATGTTAAGCAAATAAAAGTTTAGTCTTCAACAAATTAACTTTCAATGAACTTTCTCATAGTGAGTAGACTTTCAAGGATTAGTTGGATAAATTTTAAGTCCTGAGAAAATTATAGAACATAATTAATGTTTAGGAATCAAACTCATGAGAACTAAAGTTGAGATTGCTTTTAACTTTTGGTGAGTAAGTATAATGGGAAAGGACATATATTTCTATATGAAATGTTTGAATTTCTTTATCTCTTTTGACATTGGCTACTCCTGTGGAAATCCTATTGGGCACTAGATTAGCCAAAATGTCGGTAGGGATGAGAGTGGAAAGAGAATGTGGCAAAATGTGGGTAGGTAGAAGCTGACATTGGATTGCAGTTCTCTGCAAAGGTGGATCGATCAGGTCCTTAGCACAGACTTAGAGGTGTGCTCTGTGTTTCGAATTTAAGCAGTTTTGTATTCCTGGGGACAGAAATATTTTCTTAGTATGAAACACAGGTGCAGGTGTTGTGCCGCCAAGGGAAAGCACTGGTAAACATTTAAACATCCTTCCAATGGCGTGGCCCAGAGCCAAACTTTCAGTCTGCCTCAGTGGCTTAAGTGTCTCAGCACACTCACATAGAGATGGCCTGTTCTCGATCTCAAAGTAACAGGAGGAATCTTTGTGAAAAGGCGATGAGAGCTAAAATAATCTGCAAGGGAGTGGCCTATGTTTGTTCAGCAGCAAGAAGTTTCTAAATGGAAAGTGTTCTCAGGCTGTTTGTACTGGACAGTAATATTTTACATTCCAGTCATCTCACTTAGTCTCATTGGACTGGGTTCTCCTTTTTAAGTTAAGAGGTAGTTGGCAGAATGTCTCTTCTGGCATAGACCAGAAGCTTTTTCTTTCTATGTTTTCAGACTTTTCAAAGCTCCTGTGTTTATGCCAGGTTATGACAATAAAAGCTAGAAACAACAAATTACTCTAGTGTTTTGGTAGATAAGAGAACTATACTTTTGCTAAGAGGTCAGGATCCTTTTGGATTATTGCCTTGAAAATGCATTTTCTCTTTCTTTCACCTTATGTTCTCTCCCTGAACAGAACTGCATGTTCTCAGAACATGGGCAATATTCCCTCCTTCCTCTCAACGTGTGTTGGCCACGACTGCATCTGTGTATTCCCTCTCCTTGTCAAAGAGAAGCACTTATTTCTATTCTGATCCACTTTACTTTTCTTCACTAATTCCTGAATCTTTATGTCTCCATTAGAATGTATGTTCACATGGATGGGTTGGTCATAAGAATCATCACAAACATTCCTTCCTTTATGAGAATACATTTGGGCATCTAGAACATCTGTATGGGGGCTGAATAGACTCGTTTCTTTAATCTTGGCATTTTTGTTGTTGACAAATATTTTGAGAATTATTTTTAGAATTACTGTGCTTTATTTTTTTCTCCTTAAGTTCTGACTCATTTTGAACAGTTTTCTCCTTTGGGGATATAATATTGTTTATAATGATGCTATAGCTTCTCCAATATTTGGATGGGGAGGTAAGAAGGAAAGGAAGGAAGAGTGTTATGGAAATAAGACAGATGTACCTTTACTTATGAATTCTTTTCAGCAAAGATGCAATTCTGATTCCATGGAATATATATGATAGTACTTAAAACACTGATATTTAAAGAGTGACGATTTGATAGTGAGAATGACAAATTTCAGTTAAACATAGTTGCTTTCTGAGTGGGGCTGATTCACCTTTAACAGCAGGGATGCTTTATGTCAATTCTGATTCACAGGTGTAGTGGACTTGGCATGATGCCATGTGTTCAATCATGTGTTCATTTATTTATCCAAACTGAAGCCTTAAAATATATAAAATTTAAATGATACATATATTATGTTTTCTCAAGATAAAAATCAGTTTCTTAAAATACCATTTCTCCAATGCCAGGTTGTAAACATTAGATATCTATAATCAGAAAATATTTAATCAAGTTAGTTTTCCATGTAGTGGTGTTCTTCAAACAGAATAAGTGAAATATTGAGGATGCACAATAAAAGCAAAATGATAGCAACACTGGTCTGTGTTGGGCTGGATGTCTTCAACAAATTAAGGGTTGCCAGGTACCAGGTAAAAAAAAAAATAGCTATCCTTGTGAGGACTTACACTCCAATGTGAGCTGTGGTAGAGGTCCATAGGAAACCCTTTTGGGGAGGGAAAAGCAATTATTCTGGACATGTGGCAAGGCAAAGGAGTTGGAATTTGGCAAGCTCAACTGCATTAATTTTTCTCTGGTGTAAGATCTGTTCATTTGCCACTGTCTGGAAGAAATCATGATGAGTCATTCACAGAACTACTTAGAATCTATTTATAACGTTCTACGTATGTATTGCTTTGGCCATTGCTTTTTCTTTTAACAGAAATACCTTTTAATACTTGTAAAAAGGTATAAAATCGCCGTAGCCGGTTTGGGTCAGTGGATAGAGTGTTGGCCTGCGGACCAAAGGGTCCCGGGTTCGATTCCAGTAAAGGGCACCTACCTTTGTTGCAGTCTCCTCCCTGGCCCAGGCCCTGGTCAGGGCTAGTGCAGGAGGTAACTAATCGATGTGTTTCTCTCACACCCATGTTTCTCTCTGTCTTTCCCTCTCTCTTCCTAAAAATTAATAGAAAAATATCCTCGGGGGGGATTAACAACAACAACAACAAAAGTATAAAATCATTTTATTTTATCCCACATGAAACAAATCTCTAACAAAAATTCCTAAATCGAGTAAACAACTGATTACATTTAATTTCTATTCTGATATTATTTTCTATTTTCTGTTTGGTCATGGAATATTTTGTGAAAAAGGGAAGAATCATCCTTCATTCCTTCTGAAAATATATTTTTTTCCAATTTGTTGTGAAATTGAAACCATACTATATCCATAAAGTGAGCTCTTTCAATACCCAAAAGATTTTATCCACACTTTCCAAGGGTTCAGAATAATCTTGGGTAATGGGTTCTATTTTGAAGCAGAAGAGGATTGTATCAAAAGCAAAAACAAACAAAACAAAACAAAACAAAAAAACAAATCCAATGGATTTAAAAAAAGAGTTTTGTTTTATGATATCAAAATTTCTCCATAATTTGAAACATAACATGCTTACTACCCTAATAACCTAATTTGGGCAGATGTTTCAAACCTTGTAACAAGAACTCCCTTTACTCAGTATTCAAAATATTGCATCCAAGCTCCTGTTTTTTCTAAACGCATTTTATATAATTAACACAGATCCTAAATTAAGCAATTTGAGAATACAACATAAATGTCTACTTGGGTTTATCATCAGTCATTAAACAGTTGACATTAAGCCATTGAATTAGACACAGCAGTTTATGATACGGAAACAAACAAAACAAAACGGAATAAAACCAATAGTTGAAAAACTTGTTTAGCTTTCTGGATCTTGGAGAGGAAACACAGGTTCTTAAAATGCTGTCACCTTCCTACCTGTTTTCAACTAGCAAAGCACATGGAATCATAAAAATCTGCACACATACCATTTGTCTCTTAAAATAGCACTAAGGTATGTGAAGTCTCCAAATTAAAGCTTCCCCACACATACCCACAACTACAGGACATTGTAACCACAAACGCCTGGAGATACTGGTTGAATCATCCCTCTTTCCAAAATTGTCCATCTGTCTTTGAGTGTAGTTGTGATCTGGAGGTTCAAGTTGACTCACTCACTGAGCTGCCTGCCAGCTTAGATGCCCTTTGTAGGTGGAAAATTGTTGGTCTTTGTCCCTTCCAGCTTGCAAGTAAAATGAAGCTGCCAAGAGATAAACACATTCTAAGTTTATCATTCTATTCTTGGCCTCAAACTACAAGCCATAAGGCAACTATTGCTCAAGGTACCGTGTTTACAAGTGTTCAGTCCTCAGCTGTTTCAGAGACCCAACAAGATGGAATTTCTTCCTGCCAGCCTATATTTTGTTTTTTTCCTAAGCTTTCACATTTCTCAATTCCTCTTACAAAAAATAAAATAAAAAATAAAAAAGGAGCAGCTTCTTTGACAGAATCTTGAAGGTCTGAAGTCTCATTAACATTGTGTTTATGATGTTTTGGGGTTTTCTCCCCCAGAGGAACTATACATTCTTAAAAAGACTAGAAGCTTCTATTATCATCAAAATGATTATATTTATCATCATCATTATCACTATCATTATTTTATTTTAAAAATGAACAAGATGTATATGAATGTATTTTTATAGAAGCCTTTTGAATTTGTTTACTGCATTGACCTTAAACACATTTATTATTATGAAATCCATGTTTCTCTTTCAATTAACATGATTTTTCTTCTTAGGTGGCTATAATGCAAGTAATTTAATTAGTTTGGTAATGTTTTCAAAACCTGAAGAAAGAAAAAAGTTTTTTGTGGGATTTCTCTTGAGAGAGAACGATAGGAGTTAACTTTCTTTACAAATGTCTTCCTGGCTGCGTTGGATAACAGGATGTATTGAGTTCATACATCTTAAATATAAAGAGGAGTATAGCTATATCACATCCTATATTGGCACAGTGTATTGACATGTATTATGTATGATGTTACACTGTTTAAATTATTAGAAATCACATTAGAAGAAATTATAATAAGATAGGGCTTTTTACCAAATCTAGAGTATTTGGCAAAGATATGATAATCAACTTCAATCCTTGATTTACGAATAAGACTTTGAGCTCCCAGAATTTTATAACTATATTCTATACCATAATTATTTGCATTTAATTAAAAGTAACTTTCTCTTTAGAGTTCACCATAGTACATGGATAATTTACCTACAGAATCAGGCCTTCATTATTTTCTCGAACACCCTGAAAAAAAATTGGGGGTTTACTCTCACTAATGTCTTCTCCTTCAATGATTTAATGTTGTTGCAAACTAAATTCCCTGACTATGTGACAGGTGAAAAGAACAATAAAGAAGTTTTACCTGTTCTAGTTTAAGTTCTAAGTGTAGAGAAGAAAGATTTGCAACAATCTACTCTTTGATTACAAGGAAACATGTATGGTTAATCTGGAGCATTACTTAGGTTCACTCAAAGTTAGCAAAATCATTATGTCCTCACTGGAATGGGTAGGGAGAGCTATAAGGACTAAAAAGCCTAAGGGTTAGAATGGACTACAAACCACCCAGTGGCCGCTGAAGATACTCATATCAGATAATGGAGCACAATGGATGAACATTTTATTTGAAAATCATTTATATGTCATTAGAATTTACCTGCAGCACTCTATTAACAATTCTTATCAACACCTGTAAAAATGTGCACTACCTTTTCCCTTTACAACTCAAAGTAGGTAGCAAGGCTCATGTATATTCTGAATACTATCTGGTCAGACATTTGGTATCTTTGCTTTCCAGATTTCTTGCTCTTGATTTATTAATTTTCAGTGTTTTTAAATGTTCTTATCTAACACAGAGTGCTTAAATAGATTATAAAGTTGGCTATAATGTTTCAAAACTCATATTGTTAAAATGTATAAAGGCTTCTACTCTCAAGTCTAAGAAATGGCCTAGATTCCGAGGGAATACGGACCTGATAGCTCATTAGTGCCAAACAGTACTAACAGGCATTATCTTTGATTGAACTAATATGCACTTTCTACAACTGATGGAGGGGACTCTGAGTGTTTTTATTTTGCTGTTGACAAAGGCACAAGGTAGGCTACTACCGTAGCCAATATCTTAGGACTTGTTGTGGAGAGACTTCCTGAATAGTATTTTATCATCTTTTGTACTGTGCACATTTATTTAATGTATTACTTGTTTCTAAGTCTGATTCTTTGTTTAAGCTAAATGTAAATAACCCAGAATTAGAGTTATGAAATAGCACCAGCATTTAAGGTAACTAGTAAGAAATTAAAATTTTAAGTACCAGTTCACAAATAATGAAACAAAACACACACAGCCCTTTTCTAAAAGATTAAGATTTTTTTTTAAAGTAGATAGTTTTCCTATTTCTGAAATACATTTTCATTACTTATCAAGCCAGGATGCCTTTTCAGTTTTCAATTTAACCTTCTATCAGAATCCTTAGTTTTGATACAATTTCTTTGTATTTCATTTGGTGGATGTCTTTGAGGGGATATGTGTAAGGTCATGCTGGACTAGTACACATTGGTAGTCTAGATAGTGCTATTGTGACAATACCCCTAAATCTCAAAATCTCAGTGGCTTAAATAAAACAAGAGTTTTTCTCTCACACTACATGCCCAACAGGGAGAAGCATCAATCTTGATGTTAGTTGGAGACTCTAAGTATCATAGTTACTCCAAGACCCAGAGGATAGAGGCTTTGTTTCAACACGTACTTTGATTACTATTCAGGCAGGAAAAGGGAACAAGGTGAATTACTTCATGGCTCTTAAAACTTCTACCTGGAAGAGACATGGATCACTTCCTATCACATTTCTTGAGCCAAAGCAAGACACATGATACTGACTAACCCCAAACATGGTAGATTAATACTGCTACCTTTTGTCTTGAAGGAGAAATGGGAAATTCTTGAACAGGCCTCATGTCTTGATTACCCCAAGGTTTAATGCTTATAACTACTAAGGGAATCACTTTTTCTTAAACTATCAAGAGTAGAGAGCATTTGATACTAAGTTCTACTTTCCTGCCTACTAGAAATTTAATACTAGGGTAGCATTCTGGTATCTGGAATATATGACATTAGAAAATGTGGTTCTTTAGTCTTAAACATTATGCTGAAAACACTGTTAAGTATTATCAATAATTTAATTTAAAAGAATCAATACATTTTGCACATAAATATAAAAATTTAATAAAAATATACCTTTAAGGACTTTATGGAAATCTTATTTTGTTCTATGGCCTCATTAGCAACAGTGACATGAGGATTATCCCAAATCTTACATTTTATATTTCCCCCCAACTAATTCAGATATCAGATGTCCAAGAAATACCCTAAAAAAATCTCCTTAAGGACAGAACAGATTTACATATGGGTATTGTTACCTATCCTATATAATAAAAGGCTAATATGCAAATTGATCTAACGGCAGAACCACTGGTCGCAATGACACAGATGCTCAATGGAGGAGCTGCCCCCTGGTGGTCAGTGTGCTCCCACAGGGGGAGCTCCACTCAGTCAGAAGCCGGGCTCATGGCTGGTGAGCCCAGCGGCGGTGGCGGGAGCCTCCCCACTCCCGGATTGTGAGAGGGCACAGGCCGGGCTGAGGGACCCCCTGAGTGCATGAATTTCATGCACCAGGCCTCTAGTTTTTGTATACTATCTTATAATAAAAATTTTCCCTACCACACTCATTTTATTTAAAATAATTTAACCTCTCTCCTTAAACAACTAAAGAAAAAGATAAAATATATGAAACAATGGGCATTGGACAAAAATTAGTATAAGACAGTGGTCTAAGAGAAGGGAACTAATTGAGCTGTGATTGATGGTTGCCCCAGTTCATTGCTTATGATTTCCCTAGTTATTTTCAGGCAGGGTGCAGGGAGTTTGGGAACCAGTGAGAGCCCAGAGGTCTCCCTGAGTTGAAGAGGCAGGGAAGCCAACATGAGGAGACTTTGCAGCGCAGACTCCAGAAAGGAGAATTGTACTAAGAAGAGAGAGAGGAGCAAAGACAGAGAGAGCTCTGGAAATCTGCACAGGGTTTAGTTGTATGCATAATGAATGCATGTATATGAGATAGCTACTCAAGGCCAGAGAAAGAATCTCTGGAAGAGAATATTCAGAGCAATCCCTGGTGATCACAAGAGATGAGAATACATTAGTTTGTGTTCTCACAATGCAGAGAGGAAAAGTCCTCAGAATACATAAGACACATGGTAGAATACTCAAGATGGGTATTGCCTCAACGGGTAGAGGGTGGGGGGGCAAAATTATCCCTAGAGTAAACATTGCTCTGGAACTGCCTAATAAAGCTTAAAAGCAAACTTTTAAGGATAACAATTATTTTCAAGTAACTTCCATCCTAAGCCAAAGCTCAAGAATATATATATCTGTACTCCATAGGTTAAAAAAAAAATGGTATCAAATAAAAAACTGACATGCAAAGAATATAAACCATGAAGAGGAAAAAAATCAATGAATCCAAACACAATGAAATATGATATTAGTAGAATAGGACATTAAAACAGTTATTATAATATTCACATTCTATAGGAGATAGAGAATAGCATGAGTGTGTTCTAACATCCTAATTTGTGAATTATATCAGAGACTATGCTGAGTAAAAGAAGTCAGACAAAAAAAGACAGTATGTTCTATGATTTCATTTATATAAATTTCTAAAAAATGCAAACTAATGTATAGTGACAGAAAACAAGTGAGTGTCCCTGGAGATGGCAGGTAGGGGAGGGGGGAATAAAGGGCTGGATTACATTGGGACTCACAGAAGAAAATGGGGAACAATAATGTATATATTCATTACCTCTACTGTCATGATGGTTTTATGGGTGGGTATATGTTAAAGTCCATAAAATTCTACATTAGTATTTGTAGTTTCTTTTACATCAACCATACCCCAATGCTACCCTAAAATCAAGACTAATATCCTATCTAATAAAGAAGGAATATGCTAATTGACCCTCATGCTGTCACAAAGATGGTGGCGCCCACAGCCAATAAGGAGGGAATATGCTAATTGACTGCACCGCACTCATAGATGGTGGCACCCACAGACACAAGATGGCGGTGCCCAGTCCCCTCAGCCCCACTGGGGCAGCAGACATACGGCCACTCCGCACACCTGCCTCTGGAGTCCCCCAGTCCCCTCAGCCCCCCAGCTGCCAAGGGCCGGCCTGAGGCACAGGCAAGCCTCAAATAGCGGCTTCCCAGCTGCCCAGGGCCACCCGAGGCACAGGTAACCAGGGCAGGCCGAGGCTTGTGCTGCTGGCAGTGGCAGCAGCAGAGGTGTGATGGGACATCACCTTCCCCTGATCTCTGGGTCACCTCCCGCCTCTGAGGGCTCCCAGACTGTGAGAGGGGGCAGGCCGGGCTGAGGGATCCCCCCTCCAGTACATGAATTTTCATGCACCAGGCCTCTAGTATCTGTAATAAGACAAGAAAGACTATAGATACCTTCATTTGTATGTGATCAGTTAATAGCAGCTTTTCCATAGATCAAAAGTGACCATTTTCAAGTTTTTTTTTAAATGAAATGTACATGGGTTTTGACTCAGACCATTTAACATATCTCCTACTGAGACATGAAACTAAAGCTACACCTAAGAAATATATGTATTTGAAATCATGCTTAAATGCCTTACTGACTATTCATATAAGTGAAATGATCAACTTGGCTTTGATAATCAATTCTTAAAGACAGCTGAAATGTACAAATCAATTATATGCATGGGTTAGCCCTCCATGCTCCATTGTGGTCTTAATAACATTATTAGAAGAAAAATGCCATTCTCCAACTTGACCTCATAAGCCACCATGATTTATAGCCACCCCTACGTATTTTCTATTCTAAAGAACAACTTTGTGGCTTCGCTTAAAGAAATTGAAGTCTTTTGTTTCTCGCGGAGGTTGTCATACCAACAACAATTATTCAACTCTAATTGGTCTGTAGGAGGTCAGGATCAGTGCCTAAAAACGCACTTTAAGGATTTCAATTTCAGCTCAGTGGTTAAATTACAGCAATCTCTCTCTTTATAGTAATATTATGAAAATGCCTATTTAGAGCTTATTTGCACCTTTTTTTTTTTTTTTCTAGAAAAAGTTTCAGTCCATTAATAAGGAATAAACTCAGGGTGCTTTTGGCTTTAAAATGTGATTGTTTTGCTTCTTCTTAAATTTATCTTTATTTCTTTGTGGTGTGAAATAATGCTTTTGTATTTTAATAAGCAGTTATGGTATATTTTATGTCTGAAAAGTGAAAACACTAACGAAGATGAAGCCATCCTAAATCTTATTATAAAATAATAAAATAATTTTATAGCTACCTGAACTCCCCTTTTCCTCCCTGCTTTCTCCATTTCTAAAAAAATACTAAAGTTTTCTTTCAACTAATTTGTAAGCCTCATTATGCTCATGTGTAATTTATCATAGCTAAGATCCATGTATTTAGCAAGGATAGTAAATTAAAAATGAAACAAAATATGATTTGATAATAGTTAAGTTACCAGTACTAGTCATTGTAGGTTTGACCTTAAGACTTCTTATAATCTTTAATGCTGGTTTGATTTTCACAATCATAACACAATTTACCAAATCTAGCATTTTTTAGAAAAGATGGAGTCAACATTTTCATATGTTAATATTTTTAACAATGGCATAGAGTCTTCCAAAAGCTATCCAATGTTTTTCCTTGCAAGAGAAATATTCACATGTCATTAATTTATGGACATGGAAATGGTTCTTCACTCCAGAGGAGTAGAATCTCTGCCTAATCTGCCATTTTCTAATTTTATTTATATATACCCATGTCCTCAAGCTTTGGCTTGATCTACTTTTTTAAATCTTACTATGTCCCCCAGCAGTAATAATGTATCATTGGGTAACATTTTTCCCTAATTAAAATTAAATGGCATCATTTATTTCTTCTAGAATATTTAACTCCTAACCAGCAGTGTAGTTAACCTTAGTCCCTTAAATATAGCCCCTAATTGTCCCAAAATATTGGCAGAAAATATTGAATGATAAATAAAATAAAAAGAGAAAATTTTACCTAGCTTTAGAAACATTGAGTCAACTAATGCTCATATATAAAAAGAAGTTATTAATTTTACTTAGAAATTCTGGAGAAGGTAGCTTTATCCTAATATATAAAAACCCAGGGTCTGCAACGATCAGCCGAGGGCTTGACTGAACACCAGAAGTCAGTCCTGCAGTAAATGCTGGGTTTCCGTGGAGACCCAGCACTGACTGCCACTGGTGTGGGCACAGCAACCCAGCACTGACTGCCAAGGGGGCTGTGGATCAGGCCCGGAGAGAGGCCTGGAGAGAGAGGCAGGGTCTGATCTGCAGCCTCCATGGCAGCTGTTGATCAGCCGTTGCTTCTCTCTTTCTCTCCGGGCTTCACCAGCAGCCGCACCTCTGTTTCTCTCTGGGCATCCACAGGAGCTGCTGATCAGCCCCACCTCTCTGATCAGGCCTGGAGATAGGCCTGGAGACACTGACTGGCATAGAAACTAACCAATCAGAACCAAATCTGGGTGAACTGTGAGGAGCCATTGGCTGCCTAAGAGGCAGAGCTTTTGACACAGACTGGCATAGAAACTGACCAATCAGAACCAAATTGGCTGGCAGGGGAGGGCAGTTAGGGGTGATCAGGCATGCAGAGGCAGTTAGGGTCAATCAGGCCGGCAGGGAAAAGCTGTTGGGGGTGAGATCAGGCCAGCAGGGGAGGGCAGTTGGGGTCGATCAGGCAGGCAGAGGCAGTTAGGGGTGATTGGGCTGGTAGGGGAGAGCAGTTAGGAGAGAGATCAGGCCAGATGGGAAGGGCCATTGGGGGCGAGATCAGGCCAGCAGGGGAGGGCAGTTGGGGGCAAGATCAGGCTGGCAGGGGAGAGCAGTTGGGGGCGAGATTAGGCCGGCAGGGGAGAGCAGTTAGGGGTGATCAGGCAGGCAGGTGAGCTGTTAGGAGCCAGTGGTCCCAGAGGCAGTTAGGGGCGATCAAGGCAGAGGCAGTTAGGGGCGATCAAGGAGGCAGGCAGGTGAGCTGTTAGGTGCCAGTGGTCCCAGATTGTGAGAGGGTTGTCCAATTAGAGAGGGTGCAGGCTGGGCTGAGGAAAACCCCTTCCATGCACAAATTTTGTGCACTGGGCCACTAGTAGATGCATAACAGACAAGTTGGAGGAATTATTTTAGAAAAGAAACAAAACACCAATAGGATTCAGTGCATTATCCTTACTAACAACTGTATACTATGGTTAACATTATAACTTAACAGACAACATTATGTTCTAACTAGAGACTGGGTCCCTTGGCTTGGCCTGTGGGATTGGGCTGAAACTGGCTCTCTGATATCCCCCGAGGGGTCCTGGATTGCAAGAGGGTGCAGGCCAGGCTGAGGGACCCCGCCGGTGCACAATCAGGGCCGGGGAAAGATGCGGGAGGTTGGCCAGCCGGGGAGGGACCATGGGAAGGCTCCAGGACGTGTCAGGCATGTCTTACTCAATTCTGATTGGCCAGACCGCAGCAGCAAGCTAACCTACTGGTTGGAGCATCTGCCCCCAGGGGTCAGTGCATGTCATAGCGAGCAGTTGAATGGTCTTAACATATCATTAGCATATTACGCTTTGATTGGTTGAATGGATGACTGGATGACCGGGCACTTAGCATATTAAGCTTTTATTATATAGGATTAGGACCTTTGTTGCTTCTTAGCTATTTGATTTAAACAAGTTTAATAACATTTTAAAATCTAAGATTCCTCACATATAAAATGGAAATGATAATTTCTACTTAAAGATATGGATGTGAATGGTTAAGTGGAATTATGTGCATTAGGTATTAAACGCCAAGTGAGCATCCAATGATCCTATCTAATAAAAGAGTAATCTGCAAATTAACCATCACTCCACTACACCCACCAACCATGCCCACCAGCCAATCAGGAGCAAATATGCAAATAAACCCAACCAAGATGGCTACGGCCACAGAGAGCAGGAGGGAGGTTTGGGTTTCCCTGGCAATGGAGGAAACCAAGCTTTCCGCCTGCCCTTGCTGGCCTAGGCCTCCACTCAAGGCTACAAAGTTTCAATGATAGAAGATACATAAACCCAAACAGAAATGGTGGCAGCCACGGAGCTGGAAAGAGCAGGAGGCTAGGGTTGCCCCCGGTGATGAAGGAAGCCAAGCTTTCCACACACCCTGGCCTGCCCAGGCATCCGCTTAAGGCTACAAAGTTTCAATTATAGAAGATACATAAATCCAAAAAAAATATGGCTGCCACCACGGAGCAAGCAGAAGGCTTGGCTCCGCTCCAGGCTACAAAGTTTCAATTGTAGAAGATAAATAAACCCCAGATACCAGGGCCTCTGCTTGGGTCGCCAGGGGGCGTGGCCCGCCTGCAAACCACCACGGGCCCCTCACCCAGGCCGCCTCACTCCCCAAGGGAACCCCCACCCTGATCCGGGACACCCTTCAGGGCAAACCAGCTGGCCCCCACCCGTGCACCAGGCCTCTATCCTATCTAATAAAAGAGTAATATGCAGATTGACCATCACTCCAGCACACAAGATGGCTGCCCCCATGTGGTCAAAGATCCTTCCCCCCTGTGGACACAAGATGGCCACCACAAGATGGCCAGCAAGTGAGGGCAGTTGGGAGGGACCAGGCCTGCAAGGGAGGGCAGTTAGGGGTGACCAAGCGGCAGAGGAGGGAAGTTGGGGGAAAACAGGCTGGCAGGGGAGCAGTTAGGCATCAATCAGGCTGGCAGGGGAGTGGTTAGGGGATGAACAGGCTGGCAGGCAGAAGTGGTTAGGGGCAATCAGGAAGGCAGGCAGGCGAGCAGTTGGGAGCCAGCAGTCCTGGATTGTGAGAGTCACAGATTGGAGAGGGTGCAGGCTGGGCTGAGGGACACTCCCCACCACCCCATGCACGAATTTCGTGCACCGGGCCTCTAGTTGCTACATAATAACAATAGAATGCAGGGAGAGTAAAACAATTGAAATGATTTGAAAAGAGAAAAACTGAAGAATATAATTATGAGAATGGTTGGATAAAAATGAAAGATTAAAAAGTAAGTTTGAGACTCTATCAGCTTTTTTAAAAAACTAATTTCATTTCTTAGAGCAGTTCTAGGTTCACAGTAAAACTAGGGAAAGGCACATAAATTTCCCAAGGACCTTTCTGCCTCTACACATGCATGGCCTCCCCCATTTTCAACACCCCCACCAGAGTGGTACATTTGTTGCAATTGATGAACTTGCATTGACACAGCATAATCACCTGAAGTCTACAGTGTACATTAGGGTTCACTCTTGGGGCTGTACATTCTATGGGTTTGGACAGATGTATAAAGGCATGTATTCACCATTGTAGTATCACACAAAGTGGTTTCACTGTCCTAAAAATCCAACATGAGCTGGCTGGAATTGGGTGTTTCTTTCATTCAGGTCAGTTTGTTTCTCAGAGAGCCCAGAAGCTTAGATTCTGGTTAAACTGTTTCCCCTGAGAGCAAAACTGGTTAAGAAGAACACAATCTTATAGTCAAAATGGTTCCTTTTTCTTCCTCTTGCTGGAAGCATGAGGGGATTTTTTCAAATATTCACTGTGAGAACCAGCCTGAACCCTTGGAGGTAAAATTCACAAAAGTGGGGGAGAGTGGTCACCCCTATGACTGGGGCCCCCTGGAGATTTAAACCTCAGAGTTGTGCATGCTGAGCCTCAGGTTATTGATCAATTACAGTGCAGGTTCTCCTACCTCCCTGCCAGCCCCTCCACCCTCACCCACAGATGTTTCTGCTCCTGGGCTTCTGCTCCAGGAAAGCGAGGTCTCTGTTTCTGCCTGGCTCCAGTTTCCAGGGCAGCAGTTTTCCCTGTGACCTCGATTTCACAGATCTAGGAAGGGTTGTTGACTTTCCATTTTGTTCAGCTTTCTACTTGTCAAAATGGAGTGGCAACTTCCAAGTTTCGTACATGCCATTCTGGGAACTGGAAGCCTTATATCCACTGTTGACAATTTTTTGAGATATTTTATTACAGATATTAAAATTAAAATTTTAAATATCACTTTTCAGATTCAGTCCTCAAAACATTGTATCTTTGAAATTAATGTGATATTTAAACAAATCACTGTGTCAATGATTTGTTAAGCCTCCATGAGATTACAGTATTGAAGGTGTTGATAAGATGAGAAAATAAATTATCCTTTAAATTACACATTTATATTTTATAATGTACATTTTATTTTTATTTGCACAAAATTTTAAAGATAAATATCCCAAATGTGCTACTAGATATTGTATTATGTGTGTGGTCTCTGTGTGTGTAGATGTGTGTATTCTCTCTCCCAGCCTCTTCTATTTTGCATTTATTTGTGCCTGTCTTGAAGTTGGTTCAATTTTATTAAGTCACTTGACTTGATTAAGCACTGGATCATGTGAGAAAAGATAATTAGGACCTTGGTTCAAAAAGACATAGACTACTGTCACTGTAGCTCAAGAGCAGAATATAGTTTTTCCTGAAGAATCTCATAAACACCTACTAGGGTCTGTGTTGCCATCTCTGAAGTTTATGTTTGAGGGAAAATATTAATGTGAATTGTATAACCCTAAAATTATTTTAGATGTGAAATGTAGAAAGAGAATTGGTGATGGGAGCTCAGACACTGGAAAATGGAATAAAGCCAAAACATTGGCACAAACACTTAGCTTTTGTTAAGAAAATGCCAAGGGATCTTTTCACAGATTGCAATACAATTACCTTACCTGGCTACTGATGTGCAGTATCACACCACATTTAAATTTCCATCTGTGGTGTCCTGAACTATTGTTCTCACTGTGAACTGCCCTCCTCCCCACAGTAAATCTGCAGGATCTAAAAAACCTTAGGACATTAGCAGGACAAGCAACTAAACTTGAAGTTAGAAATGAAGTTTGTAGTATTTCTGGCAACCATGGCATCATTTCATGTTTCAAAACAAGTAAGTTTGCATTGAAATTGCACACAGAATCTGGCTGGTGTGGTTAGGTGGTTGTGCATGGATCTATGAACCAGGAGGTCACAGTTCTATTCCTGATCAGGGCACATGTCCAGGTTGCAGGCTTGATATCCAGTAGGGTGTGTGTAGGAGGCAGCTGATCAGTGATTCTCTCTCATCATTGATATTTCTATCTCTCTCTCCCTCTCCCTTCCTCTCTGAAATCAATCCTATCAAATAAAGAGGGAATATGCTAATTGACCATCATGACCTCACAAAGATGGTGGCGCCCACAGCCAATGAGGAGGGAATATGCTAATGTACTGCCACACCCTCAAAGATGGTGGAGCCCACAGCCACAAGATGGCAGCACCCATTCCCTCAGCCCCGCTGGGGCAGCAGGCATGCAGCATGGCTGGGCCTGCCTCCAGACAGGTTCGGCTGCTCCACGCACCTGCCTCTAGAATCCCCCAGTCCCTTCAGCCCCCCAGCCACCCAGGGCTGGCCTGAGGCACAGGCAAGCCTTGGATGGCGGCTGCCCAGCTACCCAGGGCCACCTGAGGCTCAGGTAACCAGGGCCAGCCAAGGCTTGCGCTGCCGGCAGTGGCAGCAGCAGAGATGTGATGGGGCGTGATTACCGGGTTTTTCCCCTGATTGCCGGGTTGCCTCCTGCCCCTAAGGGCTCCCAGACTGTGAGAGGGGCAGGCCGGGATAAGGGACCTCCCCCCCCCCCTCCAATGCATGAATTTTCATGCACCGGGCCTCTAGTAAAAATATATATATATATAAAAAAGAAATTGCACATAGAAAATGCTACATTTTTATATGTCTGGAACCATTCATTTTTCTTGAAATTTTATGTGTTCTATTACTGCATTGTGCCTGTATGAGTAGGGAAAATGAGGATGCTGTGTTTTCTGTCCTTTCTCTGGGAAACTTAGTAATCAACATCCTTCGAGTGAGCCCCAAATAATTGATAGTTATAAATTAACTGCATTGATAAAGGTAACTATTTAGCAAAATGACTTTAATACAATTTTGTCTATGCAGTGTTTCCTTTGTACTAGCTAAGTTGTGTTGCTGAAATTTCACACACACACTCACACAACATCTGGTTTGTAAGAGCAATAAATTGAAAGGAACATTAAATTAAAGTTCATGAGCTAATTATATGACTAACTAGAGGCCTGGTGCACAATTTCATACACAGAAGTGTTCCTCAGCCCAGCCTGCACCCTCTCCAATCTAGGACCCCTCATGGGATGTCCGACTGCCGGTTTAGGACTTCCCTAAACTGGAAGTCGGACATCCCTCTCACAATCTGGGACTGCTGGCTCCTAACCGCTCGGCTACCTGCCTGCCTGATCGCCCCCTAACTGCTCCTCTGCCAGCCTGATTGATGCCTAACTGCTCCCCTGCCAGCCTGATGATTCCCAACTGCCCTCCACTGCCACCTGATGGCCCCCAACTGCTCTCCACTGCCGGCCTGATCTCGCCAACAACTCCCCTCCCCTGCCAGCCTGGTTGCCCCCAACTACCCTCCCCTGCAGGCCTGGTCACCTCCAATGCCCTCCCCTGCCAGGCTGGTCACCCCTAACTGCCCTCCCATGCCAGTCTGTTTGCCCCCAACTGCCCTCCCCTGCTGGCCTGATCTTGACCCCAAGTGCCCTTCTCCGCCAGTCTGGTCGGCCCCAACTGCCTTCCCCTGTGGCCTGGTTGCCCCCAACTGCCCTCCTCTGCCAGCCTGGTCACCCCTAACTTCCCTCTCCTGCAGGCCTGGTCGCCTCTAATTGCCCTCCCCTGCCAGCCTGGTTGGCCCCAACTGCCTTACCCTGCTGACCTGGTCACCCCCAACTGCCTTCCCCTGCAGGCCTGGTCACCTCCAACTGCCCTCCCCTGCTAGTCTGGTCACCCCCAACTGCCCTCCTCTACCAGCCTGTTGGCCTAACTGCCCTCCCCTGGAGACCTGGTTGCTCCCAACTACCCTCCACTGCTGGCCTGATTGCCCCTAACTGCCCTCCCCTGCTGGCCTTATTGCCTCTAACTGCATTCCCCTGTAGACCTGGTCGCCCCCAACTGTCCTCCTCCCGGCCTGGTTGTCCCTAACTGCCCTGCCCTGCTGGTCTGATTGCCCTAACTGCACTCCTCTACAGGCCTGGTCACCCTCAACTGCCCTTCCCTGCCAGCCTGATCACCCCCAACTGCCCTCCCCTGCTGGCCTGATGGCACCCAACTGCCCTCCTCTGCTGGCCTGATCGGCCCCAACTGCACTCCCTGCTGGCCTGGCCACCCCCAACTGCCCTCCCCTGCTGGCCTGATGGCACCCAACTGCCCTCCCCTGCTGGCCTGATTGCCCCCAACTGCACTCCCTGCTGGCCTGGTCACCCCTAACTGCCCTCTCCTGCAGGTCTGGTTGCCTCTAACTGCCCTCCCCTGCAGGCCTGGTCACCCCCAACTGCCCTCCCCTGCCAACCATCTTGTGGTTGTCATCTTGTGATGACATGAGGGTGGCCATCTTGTGGTGGCCATCTTGTGATGACATGAGGGCATTGCGCGAGGACCATCTAGACTTTCATTAGTATAGATCTTTCCTTTTTAACAAGAGGCAATGATCTTTTAAGCTTTCTATTTTTTACTTTTTTTCTACAAGGTAAAACATACTATGCTATATTCAACTTTCAAGAACTTGAAAGATAAATTGAAATTAAGTATTTTAAGATTTTTGAAAGGAAAGCCCACATAAAGTGTTCATATGTACTTTAAAACAAAGAGATATACACATGGTGATGTCTTTCATAACTTTGCCTTATGGATTAATCTAATAACCATTTCTATTTTTAATGCATAATTTTTCATCTGTAATATATACTTTATATACATATTACACCTATTACACACACACACACACATACACACACGCACACACACACATGCATATCCTATATAATAAAACCCTAACATGCAAATAGACCAAATGGCGGAATGACCAGTCACTACAACTCACTATGACTCCCCCAGGGGGAGTGTTGCTCAGCCAGAAGCCAGGCACCTCCGCTGCAGGTGGGCGGTAAGAAGTGAGGGGTCCTGGACTGTGAGAGGGATGTCTGACTGCCAACTTAGGCCTGATCCCCGCCAGCAGGTGGACATCCCCCGAGGGGTCCCAGCCTGCGAGAGGCCGCAGGCAGGGCTGAGGGACCCCACACCCAGTGTATGAATTTGTGCACTGGGCCTCTAGTATATATATAGTAGAGTGATCCTAATGCATAATATATAATTTTCAACTCTTCTCCATTTTCTACAGTACAAGTTAACATGTACAAAGCACTTAAAACAGTATTTAACATAGTCATGTATCAATAAATATTAAATAACAATATTATAATTATTGTAGTGTTGTTATTGAAATGGCTTTCTATTCATTGTTGCTGGCTTTCAAAGTTGCACAATCTGTAAGGACCTTGAAGTGATCAATCAGCCCAAGAAGCAACATTACAGCAAGTTCCACTACCATTTTGCTCAGCAATCTTGTTGCTAAGCAACTAAGTTTGTTTATCCTCTCCTGTTTGGGTCAAGACTGAGGGTAATGAGCTGATGTTGCAGGTCAGAGAAACGAGTTAGTGGCTGAAGATGAACTTTAAACTTCGTGGCTTTGCATTGTTTTCCCATCTAGTGACCTCCTGGGTAATTCTGAGCACATTATTCCACTTCCTTAGGGTGTTCTTTTATCATTAAATTAACAATTACACAAAAGGGACTTTAGCAAAGTGCCTACATCCTGATATAAAGATGATCCAAATAATACGACAAAGCAATTAGATTTCAAGACAAATATTTCAAAACTTTTAAATAAAAATAACATAGAAATGTTTCTTTTGCCACAGTGAAATCTTTGTGTGTGTGTGTTTTGCTGATTTTTTAGTTCCTTTAAGAAATGAATGGCAGAAGTGATTGACAAGGCACTATATACATTTTCAAAGCCAATCCTTATGACATAGTGCTACAAATAAAAATGTCTATAAAGATGCATAAGTTATTTCTGTAGGAATAGAAGGGATGAGTTATATGCTATTCCATTTTGATGAACTTGAATCCAGTTTCTAATCAACAAGATTGCCCTATACAATAAACTACTGATTGTGACTGCTGGCGTTAACAGTTATAGGACAAGAAGATGTGTGGCACAATTTTCTCCATTCAACTATTCATTTCCCTACTGCTTCGAAGGAGTCTTTATATCCTCATGATCCTTCTCAAAGTTAGCCTGATCAATTGTGCTAAATGTGCCCAGTAGAGCTGATGAATACAGGGACAACTTTGTTGATTGCTAAGTAGTGTCAGTTTGGCCTCAGTTCCTTATTTCTGTCAGAATTCTGAAAATATGATTTTAGTTTCAGGGTGTTTTTGCACCCTTGTAAGATAATGCTCTGTACTCAAAACCTCCTTATTTTTTATGCACACTTTTAAATATGAGAAATAGATGTACAGAAGCTGATATCCTCAGGCCATATTATCTCGATCTATTTAGTCTCTCCGAACTCTGCAAATTCATTTTCTCTCAGCCAGTGCTAACTAAAGACCATATGATGTGTTGTATTCAGTTGGAACAAAAACCTTTATAAGAACAGTAATAGGATAGAAAACATCAACAAAACCTCTACTTTTTTCAGTCATCATAATCTCTAGCTCTGACATTTGGATTTGAAGTTTGGAGAGACGCTATGAAACGGCAGTGAAAATTATTTCTCAACTCCAAAAGGCTTTCTTTTGTAGGGATCCAAGTTTCCATTTTCATAGCAAGTGTATAACTCAACATAAATGTCATTGAGTTAATTGAAACAGCGTGGATATTTATTTGGAAAAAAATCACTTGATAAATTTCAGAATGCAATGTTGTTTATTTGAAAAGAACCTGTCAAACTCTATTGTTGGATTAACTAAATAACATAAATTTCCTGTGGTAGATGGCTATGTTCACCACAGTTATAATGTGCTTTCTTCCCACTTTGGTTTGGTATGTGTGGTGGCAGACACTTGTGTAGCTGTTACTGGTTCAGAGTCATTCTTACTGATATGCTGTCGGGAATACAGCGAGAAAGATACCTTTATTAATAAATGTTCTCCCATCTAATTTATTATTCATTATTCATAGCTGGCAGCTTAGCGAGGTCTCACGAAAGCATGATCTTTCCCATAGTACAAACTAGGGTATTGGCCAGCTGCTACCTCTATTTCTAACTAGTAAATATGAGAGATTATGCCAATTGTGGAGGCAAAATTAAAGATTATTTAACCACTTGGTAAGGATTGAAAAATCTATATCCCCCCAAAAATTCTTTTAAAAATAAGAATTGAAGTAGATTTTCCTCTCGTATTGTTCTCTCTATTATTTTATGGTAGAATAGTCATAATAATAATAATAATAATAAAATTGTTAAGTTCTACATTTATGTATACTCTGCACTAAAAGCCTTATGTGCTTAATTACATTTTCTCCTTCAACCCAACAAAGCAGAAGAGGTGCTATTTTATTTCCATATTTTGGTAAGAGGTGCAGATAAGTGATGGAAGTCATGCAGCTAGTGATAGTAGAGTGATCTTAATGCAGGCAGCCTCATTCCACATCTTGTCCACCTGACTCAGTGCCACACAGAATTAGACCAACAGGGGAGTCATCAACATGAGATTGAATTCTTTAAAGGTTGTTCTTTTAGATGTTCCACATTATCTGGTGTCGATTATAGTCAATATTAATCTAAAATTTTCCAAAATATGTAATATAACCTTATATTTGAATATTAATTAGAGAGCCAAACTCTTAAGCCTTATAAGTTATAGACTATCACAACTTGAAAAGGCTTTTACAATCATTCTGCCTTATTCACACAAATATGAATTGAGAATCTGAGATTTGTGAAGAAAAGCTATTTATCTCCACTCATAATACCTGATTAGAATTAGAGCCAGCCTAAGAACTTGGATCTCCTGGATCCTAGTGTGCTGATAAGTTCTGTTTCTTTCTTAGTAATAACTGAAGACGAATTCTAGGGCACATTCACTATCATTTTCTTTTGAGGGGATATTTTCTTCCTGAGTACATTGTGTGCTGCTGATTTTTACTATACACATACATAAAAACTTGGGCAAAATGTACACATGCATACATACTTTACAGGTCTCATATTAACTTTCAACTACTTCCAAAAATGATTGGAGGCAGTTAGGTCATGGTTGTACGTATGTGAGAAAAGATTTGTTAGTAGCAAGAATCTAAATAACTTGCTGATGACTAAAGAAAATACTGATGAACAATGATGTTTCTGCTAGATGGAAATATTAGATGTTCCCTGATTCCATTGGAAAATATCAATGAGGGAATTTTAATCAAGCATTTTGAAGATATTATTTAGGAGAATATAAATAATTGTATGCATTCCTGTGGACAGAATTTTTAACACTCTCAAATGCTTCACACTTTTATGTACCAGGCCAAATCCACTTTCAACAATGGAGGCTAGATAGGATGAGGAAAATAAGAATTTCCTAAGATAGTCACCAGTGTAGAAAGGATCTGCAGACATTTTTAACAAAAGAGTTCAATTTCTTTGAGCTCTGTACAAGAGAGAAGAGAGCAATGTCAAATGTTTTCACAGGATTTCCCAACAATCTCCTATGCCAGGGAATTGTAGCATACTTTTAATTGCCCCATCTACTCCTTTTATTCACATGGAATCAGGCAAAATGATATCAAAAAAGCATCTAATATACTACATAATTTTCCCCTATGTATTTGGGTGATTTGCATTTTATTTCTCAATTGTTTTGAGCATTTCTGAGAAACACTGTTATGTTTCTATTAATACATTTCCAGGTTCCTTTAAGTAATTGAATGCCACCTTAGCCCCAGTGATTTTTGTTATTTTCCTGAAAAGCTGGCATCAAGGGGATTTCTCAGATAATGTTCACCTATTGGAATAATTTTCTTCCGTTTTATAGTTTGTGTTTATTATCCTTGTGTCATAGAACCCCATCTATTCCATAGAAAATACTCACTAATACTCATGAAATTAATGAGCTTTGCTGGATTCTTTTCATCTAGTCAACTGTTTGCTTCATTTTTAATGAAAAACAAGTTACTTTGATTACCCATAGTACAGTTATTTCTCGCATGTATTGCCCTATGGATATTAATAGGAAGCAATCTTCATTGTAATACTTATTTTAATATTCTCAATTGTCATAATCATTACCAACCATCAAAGGAGTCCTAAAAGCATTATTTAGAGGTGTACACTAGAGGGTGGTGTTTTACCTGGACACTAGACCTATCAATGTATTGGCTTTGAGAAAGAATGAAACATTTTTACAGGAAGTGTTTCCCATGTTTAATGTTACATAATTCTCAGCACATATGCCCCATTAACAAAGTTGATAAAGCCCAGGGAATGGAGCAGAGACTGAGGCACTTGGCAGCCTTGCTATCCGTTTTTTTCCACACATTCCAGTAGGTGTTTGGTTTTCCTGAGCTCCACAGGCAGAGTGTCAGTTGAAAACCAACACTGATCACAGGGTGAGAATATATTTGACTCTGTCTCACTACAGGGAATTGGAAAGCACATGAGGCAAGTAGTGAATGAGGGTAAAGCTCTTAAACTCACCACTTCAATCTTTAAATCTTTTGAATAATATATGTGTACTCCCATGACTGACCTCAGAGCAGAAACCACCAGTAGTGGAGGGAGGAGACAGCTCTGGAAGAACTCATGTTTCTCTCTGGGCCCTATCCCCTCAGATTTTTATTTAGTTTCTCCCCTCCCTAAAAAAAGTTTCTAATGTAGTGCAGCCCAACTGTCATAATAGCTTGCATGGAATGAGCAAAATGTTGCTATGCATTTCCCCGCTCGGCAAACATTTTAATGTTAATGATAGGTTATAGCTCTGGTTTAACTCATTTTGCTTCTAGCTGTTGCTTTTATCTTTGAGTTTTCATCAATTGACTCTTCCAATATTGATAGTAACTTTGCTTAAATTTTGAAATCTATTGGGGTTTCTCATGATAAATGTCCAAATTTTCATTGACTTTTATCTGGACATGTGAATGAATACGTGAAAGGAAGAGGGGGAGATCTCAGGTTTTACTCTCTCAAATTTCCCTAAAAGAAAAACACCCCCACATCCCCCTGCTATGGCTAGTGGAAATTTCCTTATAATGCATGCAAGTCTTCATCTGATGTTGCAGGCTTTCAGGCCTATATTCTTAATTACTCTTTACCACTATCTGATTTAGAAAGACTGCTCCAATCAAGATGTCCTGGAACAAATCTTAAAGCACAATTTTACATGATTGGATTAAAGTTGAGTTGACTGGTTCCTATTAAAGTTAAGCCCCGTCCAATGCAGCCAAACTCTCTGCTGAAGCTAGGTGCACACGTTCCTTCCAGCGTTCCTTAGCCTTGGCTCTGCTGTCTCCATGCTCCCCTGTCTTCAGCAATATGATAACATTGCAATAATACGCAAACGCTGACACAACAGAAAACCTTGCCAGTTTGGCTCTCAACCTTGGCATGCTTTTTGTTATAGCTGCACCCAGGCTTACTACTTGAGTTGCACAAAACTTCCAGAGCTCTTCCACAGCATGTCTTATAAAGGGGACTAAAAGGAAAAGTAAGAGAGATGCTAATTTTAGACAGAGAATTGTAAATAGGACAATAAATAAAAGCTCTGTTTTGGCAAATTCGAACTTTCTTTTCCCCCCCTTTTAAATGTGTGATTCTTTTTCCCAAATGTTGCACTAGATTTATTTTTAAAGGTGTCATCTATTTCCATTCCAGTGCTATGTCATCTATAATTTAAATTTATGAGATAAATCTTGAGGTTCACCAGTGGAGCAGCTGTAGAATTCTAGCCACTTTGCCATTGAAAATGCAGATCTGCTGAAGATTTTTGTGTCTGACAAGCCCCACTGAAAGCCCCTCATTCCCTTCCCTGACAAGATCCATCAACATGTAATATTTATTCTTCTGTTTTAGTTTCACTACAAATAATTGGCGGGCCCTCAGCAAGAAGACTGGTTCCCACTGAGGCAGCACCACCTGTGTAGTCTCATGGAGCTGGGAACAAATGCATTGGAAAGGAAGCTTTCCTAGAACTGATTGATAAAATGAATGAGGTACATTTACTAAAAGGAGGAAATACCAAATTTGCTCCTCAATTTTCATGATAATTATTCTCTAATCTTCCTTCTATCACCATCAGAATAGTAACAGAATATTCATACATCCATTTTATGGCTGAAAAATAAATGTTCTTGTTGACTTGCCTTTTACTCCACTTCTCTTCTAGGTAGGTAGATAGGTAGGTAGATAGGTAGATAGCTATAGGTATTTATATATCTGAGCCTTTAACTTTGTAATTATTATCTTCTCTGGACTCAATCTATAGGCTTGTATTGATTTCTGTTTTTAACACCCGGCAAACAGGAAACTTTTAGAACCAATTGTAGCTGTTATAATGGAAAATTAAATTTGCCAGGGCCTTCCCATGATTGCTATGACCTCCAGTTTTCTGTAACCCCCAGACCTAGATTCCCCTTGTTAGAAGAGAAGGTATCTACACTAATAAAAGAGAAAGATGTAAATTGACTATACCTTTTCGACACCCACCAGCCAATCAGGAGTGAGTATGCATATTAACCCAACAAAGATGGTGGGTTAATTTGCATACGCAGGCACCAAGCAGCCGGGGGAGGGGTGGGATGCTTGCATCATCACCATGGCGACGACACAGGTGTTCTGCACAGCCCCAGCTGCTCAGGGCCTCTGGGCAGTGTAGGAAGGTGGGGCTGGAGCAGAAAGAGGCAGCTCCAGGGCCAGAGCAGAAAGGCGGTGCCGGCATCCAGGAATGGAAGGCCCATGCTTGCATGAATCTTCGTGCATCAGGCTTCTAGTTCTTAAATAATTATGTTTCTGTAAAATGTGCATTGTTCTGCACTGTTAAAGAAAAAAATAAGACAGGTAAATTAAAAAATAATGAGTTAATATACTGATTATTTATCCTAGGTATATATAAAAGCCTAAGCCACCTTTATGACCAAACAACCGGAACAACCAGTCAACCAATCGCTATGACACGCACTGACCACCAGGGGGTAGATGCTCAATGCAAGAGCTGCCCCCTGGTGGTCAGTGCACTCCCACAGCCAGCCTCCCACAGCCCCTCCGCCTGGCCAGCCAACCTCCCGTGGCCCCTCCCCCCTCAGTGGTCCCTCCTCCCTGCCGGCCGGCCCCCAGATAGGCCTCTATCACCAGCTTGCCAAGGGACCCCACCTGTGCACAAATTTATGCACCAAGCCTCTAGTGTTTAAATAAAAGACATACTAGAGGGACAATGGAGATTTACCTTGATTTCCAATGCAGGAGTTTTCAAACTTTGAGCATTTAAACTGGTATATGTTTATGCTTCATTACCAAAATCAAGCAGTAGTTATTTTCTTGCAATTTCCAGGAAAATAATAAAATTATCATCTATTATTTTTCCCAATATTAGTGTTAATCTGATGATTACATTTTCAAGATTTGGTGTGTAGCATTACCCTTATTCTAGTCAGTAAAATGAATAAATGAGTAAGAGAAGAATTTTAAAATATAAACATACCAGTGCCTACATAAATACCAACTTTTGATGAATGGACATGAATGCCGTTGGTTGTTATTTTGCATTCTAAGAAATTAATTTAAACTTAAGATTAATAAGTGAAATATTAAACAGTACTTACCAACATTTATGCTCAAGTACTGTGAATGAGATGGAAGTGAATAATATTTTGTGGACTTTCACAAATGACATAATTTCTGAGGATTGTGCTGTCACAGAAAGTCTGAAAACTTTATTGCATTTATATTTTTAATAATTTTTCTACTTAAGTAAAATAATTTGATTAAATGAAGTAGACTTAGTGAAACCCAAGAGATTATGTATTTTACTTTATCATTTCATTGGCAATCACTAAAATGTATATAGCCCTGGCTGGTTTGGCTCAGTGGATAGAGTGTCAGCCTATGGACTGAAGGGTCCTGAGTTTGATTCCAGTCAAGGGCATGTACCTCGGTTGCAGGCTCAATCCCTAATAGGGGCCTTGCAGAAGGCAGCTGATCAATGATATTCCTCTCTCATCAATGTTTTTATCTCTCTATCCCTCTCCCTTCCACTCTCTCTAAAAATCAATAAAAATATTTAAAAATGTATATTGGTAATATGTTTGCAGTAAATATTTGCTGGTTTTCTTAGTGGTCACATGAAAAATCAGTAGAAAAAATTGACATGAGAGTCCTAAGTAGCATGAGTTGTTAAAATATTTATTCCACATCAAAAGGATATCAAGTTTTATCACCAGGGGTTGGTGCAACTTAAAATACTTGGTGTAAGACCCTCCCTGAAGGAAATTATAATCTAAATAGAAGACATATACCCTGCAAGTAACTTAATAGACCCATTTAGATGCAATAAAAATCACATGACTCAGAAAGGAAACCAAGGGAAGCTTAGGGATTATATTAGAGACAGCGGCTGAGTCAGCACATTTGCCATCATTGATGAATTCTTCCCCTGGACTGGTCTTGGAGTCAAGAGCCCGAGGCACCTGTTTGTTTAAATTCTAGCTGAATTATTGAATTTAATTTGCAAACCTTTTCTGAGCCTTACTTTTTCCTGTTATGGAGACAGCTAATATGACCTACTACTAAGTGCTTTTTAAGGATTAAATGTTTGACCAACTGCTTGGTAAACTAAATTGTTATAACATGTAAGATAGCTTTGTGATAATTTATTTGTGCCAGGCAAAGTAGGGAAGAATCTAGTTGAAAAATCTAGTAGGGGAAAATCATGATATCAAAATGACAAAATAATTATACTAATATTGATTGCTTAAGTGCCAGGCATAGTTCTCAGTTCAATGTATTTTAGCTCACTTAATTCTTATAGTACTCTTAGCTGATATGTATAAATAGCCTAAAAAGATAACAGTACAAATGTGTGTAATATTTAAAATAGGTGCCATATACCATTCATCAATGCTAAATGTGGTGTTCAGAAGATGGAACTTGTGAATCCTGAGTAAGAAGAGATCATTATGAACTGTGAAAATCAGGAATGACTTTATGGGAAGGCTTGGATATAATTTGAACTTTTAAAGATGGGAAGACCTTTGATAACTGAGAGGAAGGAAGAGAGCTTTCTAGTCCAAGGCAACAGCAGAGCATAGGATGCAAGTGTGGTATCAAAGAAGGAAATACCTTTTGTGATTTAAGAAATATACCTGTGCCCAGATGTGATGTGTGTTAAAAATGACTTTCATTCTGAGTACTTAAATTCAGGGCATGCAGTTGCTAGTTTGTCTCTAGTCACCATTACTGGCTATTGTTTGATATTGAGCAACTGCACATTTTAATGTTCCCTCTCTTGCCTTTTAAAGCATTTGAATTTGAGCGCTCTTCCACAAAACAAGAGCAGGTTTAAAATAGACAAGAGAAAAGTAGAAGATCAAAGCTGATCACCTTCTAAGGTTTACAAGTCAAAAATTGGTGACTTCAGATACAAAGAATAAAAAGTATTCTAATAGAAAACAAAAGGATTTTAAAATGTGAAATCATGAGGTTATGCAGTATCCTTGGCCCTTTTGAGAGGAATAGAAGCAACTTTACAGTCTTTAAGTTATTTATAGTTGATGGAGTTAGCCTTTATTTTATAGATGAGCAAACTGAGTCTAGATGATTGTGACTTGTCCAAAGTCATACCAAGAGGTGGCTTTGGGATTGAAATATTACTTGTTCATCCATCATGTAGAGGTACTGAGAGATACTTCCCATATATTTTCTTCTTAAATCCTCATATTAAGTTTGTATGTGGTATTAAGACTCTTGCTTTGACAAAGATTTTTTTGCTATGCATTTCAAATCGAAGCTGAGACCTCTCGCTATCATGGAACACTCTAATAATCCCAAATTTAAGACCTTGAGGCAGACACTTTTGTTCCTTTATGTCAGCAGCATCAAAACCTCAGACTCTAATAAATTCATTGTCAAAAGAAGCTTACCAGCCCTTCATTCTGATGTGGATTATTAAATAATATCTTTGGTTAAAGCCATAGGGTACATTCAACCAACTTGTGGTGGAAAGCCCTCAGGTACAGCAAGGAAAACTTAGACTTCTCTGGATTCTTAATTTTGTTCAATAATTTAAAGAATGTCCCTAATAGATACGTATATTCAAATTGCCTGATTTAAATAAAAGAAGTAGGCAGACATTCTAATTCCACACTTGCTTCTGACCAGCCATGGCCTCTTGGGCTTTAGAAAAATGACTCAACTTCCCCCAGGCCTAAATTGATTCCCGCAGCAGAAACCTTCTGAAGGAAATATGTCTTGCAGTTGAGATCCTGCTTCTAATCTACTTGGTGCCTCAAACAGCAGAGTGTCTAGAAATACTAGTCTCTGCTGTTAGATCAGAAATCTTAAAGAGCCATGCAAATTGTATCCAACCGGTCTTTAACTTGGGCCAATTCTTCCACAGTATGTGCAGACACATTCTTAGTTGACTTGACTGCATAATAGAGATAATTATATGCACTTACTTATCTCACAGAGGTCTACTGAAGATTAATTAGTTAATGTTGGCAGACCAAAGGTGCAATATATGTGCTAAGTATTATTATTATTACTGTGCCACTTATCTTTAAAGAATGTTGTTTCTGAAGTCATAGTGCCTATGCGCCATCTGCTCACAGCAGCCTTTACCATCTCTCCACTCAGAGACTGAATCCGGTATCTGAATAAATAGATGTGCTCAAAAAAAATCTATCACACCTCCATCTGTGCTTATGGAATATGAATTCAGACATAGGCAGAAATGCAAATCAATCACAAGTAGAGAGGCTTCTCCAGGGCCCAGAGTCATATTTTGAGATGTTGCTCTAATATTCTTGCTTTTCCTTTTAGAATCCGCTAACTCACGATGCTTCTGTGAAATTCTAACTCTTCTGCGTCTGAAATAGTGACATATTAGAGACCTGGACTGCCTTCTCTTTTGTTCCCTGAAAGCTGAAAGAGAAAAACTTACCCAGAACACGTTCTCAGCTGATTTTTTGCAGAAATTAGCTCCATGATTTTAAGGCTTTAGATATTAGTATAATTATCAAATGCTAATGAGTTTTTAAAGGTTTCTATGTGAAATCATGATCTTGAAACTTCCCTCCTGCCAGAACTGTAACTAGGTTACAGACAACATGACATGATCTCTGACCCATTTTCACTCATGACTAAAGAATGAAGATGCGGCTCCTTCTGAATAAGCACTCCTTCCAAACATGACAGGGCACACTGCCACTGTGAAGGCTCTGAAAATCAGATTAAAACCTTGAACTAAAATGATCTAAATATTTCACAGATGCCACAGTAGGAACATAAATACCATTTCCTGCCTTTGAAATAGTTATTGGTACCACAATTATCATAGATATTTAATATTCTTCCATAGTAGGTGGATCAATGGAATTGTTTCTTCCCCCATCAGCCCACTAGCTCTTCCTCATGTCAGCTGCAGGAAATAAATTTATCTTGTCCTTGAAACTCACCTCACTGGATCCACATACCCATAATTCCAGTAACATTTTTGTTTAGTTTTGTTTTTCTGTATCAAATTTTATGTAAATGTCTCATCTAATACAAGGGTATACTAAGACACCTTTTATGGTGGTGGTGGAATTAATCAGGTAGGAAATAATCTCTGGTTCATGAAAGCTTCTGACTTATTATATGCATAGTCAGATCTCATGGAGGATGCAAGTAATATTTGAATTCATTTCATCTAATCTAAATTATGCATCCACCTTATGAATTGGTTATGTTTTAGGGATATAAAGAGGAATAAAATACCATACCTAGTTTCAACTCAAGAAGATGAATCTTCTAACTATATTAAAATGATAAGTTCCAAACTAGGCAATTTGAGCAAGTCTTGAGAGAGCTGAGAGAGGAGGGAATGATTCATTCTTTTGAGAGTCAGGAAAGAGAGTTTCGGAAGGCTTCAGATGGCTGATATTTGAATTAGGCTGTGAAGGATGAAAACATCAGTGGTAGGTGGAAAAGAGAGAGAAGGCACAGTTCGCCGCCTGGACTCTAGACTTTCAAGAAGACTGATGCCTCCTTGCACTATGCTGTCCTATCCTATTAAAAATGAGCCTTGGACACCCATCGTATTTTTAAAAATTTTCTTCTTAGACACTTAGATTTCACTCCCCTCTCAAATCCCAACTGCCTTAATCTTGTTTTCTGTTTTTGTCCTTGTTTTCTGTTCTTGCCCCTACAGTTGAAAACAGATGTCTTCTTCAATTTTGAACTTCCACTTGGACATAGGTTTCACCTATATACCAAAGCACAGAGCCCCAGATGTTACCTGATGTTCCCCCAAAGTTCACATTGGCCACCTAGAGAAAAGTTGAATATTTTTAAGCAGAGGAAACCGGTGGGAAAAGACATAGACAGCAAAGATCAGGACATGTGTGACAAAAGGCAAGTCGTCTGGTGGGGCCAAAGCTCTCTGTTCCCTCATGCATCAGGACATTTAACAAAATGATGTAACCAAGCCCATAATAGCAGTGATACTGAGAAATAGCAAAGGTAATCCTATCCCAGCAATTTTTTAGCCCATCCCTCAGAAAATGCTAATTATAGATGGGGTATGCACACAAATAAGCCTAAGTCCTTAAACAACCATGACATCATTTCTTCTTAGAGATGACGGTCTAAACTGGCATTTCTTAAACCTAGATTCTACACATTTATGAGCCCAAGTCTCTCAGGAGATGGTTCTTAAATAACTCTGGGAAAATTAAGTATTTTATAAGCTTACTGATTACTAATTTGTAATTGCAGAACAAACACATACATACCCAGTGGCTTGCATCTTGGGTATTTTAGAGCCTGGTTGCCTTTGGCAACCTATTCTGTTAGTGATATGATAATGTCTTGTAAGATGAGGATCCAAGGTTTCAACTAGATTTGCTGATCTTTAATGGTACTTACATTATTGGATAGACTAAGAGTCTGAAACCATTGTGTCCCCTCAGGAATAAGAATGTGATGGAGTGGGGCTAGCTCAGAAGGCTTGCAGCATGACAACTTATGCAATGCCTTCTCTGTAGACTAAAAAAGGGAGTCTGGACTCAGGGCTGTAAATTTGGCACTGTCCATGAGTTCTAAATTGACTTTAAAATGAATGAGGTAATGGAATACTCAGACAGAAGGCTCATCCATTATAGAAATACACCTCAAATTGGTTCTTCTTTTGGTAAAGGCTAAGGAATACTCCTAGTTAAAACTTGGCCAGTTATTTGCTTACCAGGTCTTGCTGGGATTTGAATTAACTGTCACAGTGATAAAATTTTCCTAGAAACTAAATGAAAACGCCAACATAAACAAATGTTACAGAAAGTCTTCAACATTTTCAAAATTAGCTGCTTGATCTAGTTAGCACCTCCAGTTCTGCTGGTATAGTCCATTTAAAACAGCTTTCTATAAGGGGAGAAAGAGTGAAATTGAAGCAAATTACACATATGGCATGGGTTTATCTATTTATGTAACGAAAGAGGGGGCAGAAAATGGAGAGAGAAGAAAATTAGGAGAAAAGAGTTGTGCTAAAGAACAAATAAAATGCTTTTTTAGTAGACCCTGAAATTCTCAATCAGGTCATTAAAAACAACAACAAATTAAAGAGTATTTACAGAGCATTCAAAACACACCCAGCTGAATAAAACCCACATGCCTCTGTGAGCTTTTCACATTTGGTCAGAAGTTGCTTAGTGAATTGAGACTCTATTAAGTTGCATGTGGTTTCCATTCTTCTGTTTTTATAGTTTTTTGGAATTTATTTTGGATCTGCTGGGACCTCTAACCATTTTCTGGCCTGAAGATACTGTTGTAGACAATACCAAAAATATAATCTCTTTTGTATACCCAATTTATCATACTAAAAGTCCTGGCTGGAATCTTTATTCAGCATTAATATGTCATAATTTAACCCTCACAACCACACTTGTAAAGTTGTTACTATATCTCTGTTTTTTTCATTCAATGAACTGATGCTTTTAAAGATTTAATAACTTGCCCAAGTAAGTCATACAGATAGCTTCAAACCAAGGTTATCTGAATACAATTCTTGTATTCTTTCAAGTCACATACATGCTAATAGGTTCTTATAGCATCAATGAAATATATTAATATTTTTGCAGTTGCATTATAAGGATTTTGAAAGATTACATTGATCATTGCACAACTCTTTGCCTACTTCTGACTCCCAGCATTATTTTTGCTTTGAGGGGAGGGAAATATTAAGATGAGAAATTGTGACATGAAATTTTGTAATCAAATTCTAATACTTCTGTAAAATTTATTGGTCATTGTCAAATCATGAAAATATGAAGTTTATAAAGAGACTAAGTAATACTTCAACTTCCTGTTTTTTAACAGTATTTTCTTTACTTAATTTAATTTAAAAAGTAGTATCTATATGTGCAAAATTTTCAAATGGCAAAGAAGTTGTAATATGAAGAACAACTCTCCTTCCTATCTTTGCTCTCCAATCCCAGTTTAGATTTAAGTCTTTTGTATTTATTAAAAAAAATTATATACACATGAAGACATGAAATATCTCTCCATTTAGCATTACATTTTGGTGATGTTTTTGTTATCAGCTCTGAGGCTTCTTTTGCTTTTCACAGCTGCAGTGTATTTCATTTATGGATAGACTGAAAATGATTTAACTTATTACTGCTTGACATTTAAAGGTATTGCAGACTTCTGTTCTTCCTAAGTATGCTTCAGTGAACATCCTTGTTCTTATATCTTTGTTTACAGATGGATGCATGTATACATGTTGGAAGTGACATTACTGAGTCAAAGGCTAAGAGTTTATAATTAGATATGTATGATTAAATTGTCCTCTGTATGAGCCTACTTTCTAGTTCAGTTATGATTTTTAAAAATTACTACATATTTATTATAAGTAAAGAATATTATCCTATTTAGTAAGCTTGACAAAATATTTTTAAAATTCTGCATATTGTGAGGTTTGGGAGCATAAAAATTTTATGTAGTCAAATTTAATCTTTTCTAATGCTGCTTTTGGATGGTTTATCTTATTTAGGAGGCATATTTCCATATCAAACAAGTTTTTTATTAATATAATTTTTAGTGCTTTGAAAGTTTTAATTTTACATTTAAATATTTGATACATCTAAAATTTATTGGGGTCTACTCTTAAGGCAATAAACAGCTTTTGTTTTTTCTAAATAGCTAGCCTGTTATTCAAATATCATTTATTGCAAAGCTACTGGTTGCTGTTTTTTTACTGATATGAAATGCCACTTTATCATACAGTAAATTCTCATATGTATTTCTGTTCATTTTTTGAGCTTCTGTCCATTTGATCAATCTGCCTGTTCAGACATCAGCACCAAACAATTACAGTAGTATTAAAATATATCTTACTATCCTGCCGAGGTTTTCTCCTTTACTACTTTTTATTTGTTTCAGAAACTTACTGCCAATTTTTCCATGTTTATTTTTACATAAGAAATTTAGACTCAGCGAGCTTGAGTTCCAAAAATAAGGTTGTTGCTATTTTATTTGGATCATGTGAAATCTGTAGGTTAATTTAAGTTTGAACTTACATATTTATGATCTTGAGTCTTTCTGTGCAAGAATAAGTTTTATCTTTTTTGCTTTTGAAGCTTTTAAAAAACATATATATTCTTTAGTAGAATTTAGAAGTTTTTCTTCATAAAAATCTTTCACATTTGTAATTATCTTCATACCTAAATATTTATTCTTCTTATTTTAAAGATGAAACTGCTATCTCTCTGCATTTTATAGTTGGGAATGTTTGTTTACAGGAAAACAATTTATTTTTTTATATTTGTTATTTTTATTTGCTTTTAATTTTAATTAAAATTTTCCAGTTATATAATCATATGAAAAAAAAATGTTGTTTTATCCTTTTCAGTATTTTATCTCTATTTTAAATGTTACTTTAACTTTCTAAAATTATTTTTAAATGTCTGGTATGTCTAGACCAATATTGTATTTAAATAATGCTGATAATAATAAGCATCCTGGTTCATTGCTGCCAAATTTATGATGATGCTTCTAATATTTTACTGTTATAGAATTTGCATTCAGACATATATTAAATAGATTACAAAGTTGTTTGAAATACCAATTAGTTTTTAAGAATTATAAAAATCAAGATTAGAAATTAATATTTGCCAATTAACTTTTTTGCTACTTACAAAGGTAATCCTGTTTTTATTTCCTTACTTTCTAACATTTTAAAATACACTGATAGATTTTATATGAAAATGTTTGTATTTATAGTTCTTGTATAAATCTTGTGTTCTACCCTTTTCATATTCTGAGGATTTCTTCCTTTTGTTTTGTTTAAGTACAAAAGTAGTATGGGATTATGGTTTCCCCCTTTAAATCTGGAAATACAATTTTCTAGGTTTAGAACATTAATTTTATGTTGGCTTTATGAAAAATGACTTTGAAAGCTATACATTTCTATGCTTTCTAGAACATTTTAAATAGCTTTGTAAATTATCTATTCCTTAGGGGTTTGTTAGAATTCATCACTGAAACTCTGGTTTAGAAAGTGTTTGGCTTATTTATGAGTAGGGGTAAATAATTTTTAAAATTTTCCATCAAGACAATTAGAAAATTTGCCTTCTGTTGTCCTTTAGGACAAATTTTGTAATTTCTGTTATAACACAGCATTCATTTTATTCAGACTTTCAAATTTATCTTCAGTATGTGAGTTATATATTTTTTCATAAGTAGATTCATTTTCCCTGCATCTGTATTTACTAACAAATTCTATTTTTTCCCCTAATTTATTTGATATATGTGCTTCCTCATCTTGTTTTTCTAAGGTCAGTTTATATAGACACACATATACATATATACATACATACACAAAGGCACATATAATATATGTGTATAATACATATTATGTATATAAAATATATAATTACTAACATTTGTTTTTTTAATATATTTTTAGTGATTTCAGAGAGGAAAGGAGAGGGGGAGGGACATAGAAACATCAATGATGAGAGAAAATCATTGATTGGCTGCCTCCCACACGCCCCCTACTGGGTATCAAGCTCACAGCCCAGGCATGTGCCCTTGACTGGAATCGAACCTGGGACCCTTCAGTCCACAGGCCAACGCTCTATCCACTGAGCCAAACCAGCTAGGGCTGAGGTTTTTTTTATTATATGTGCTTTCTCACTAATATCATTTTCAATAGTACTTATATACATATATCTATAATAATAAAAGTGTAATATGCTAATTAGGCCTTCCAGACAAAGCCAGGGCTACGAGGGAAGCCAGGGTCCTGGGTGCTGGAGGGAAGCCGGTGCCGGGAGCCGGGGGAAGGAATGCCTACTCTTGAATGAATTTCATGCATCGGGCCTCTAGTCCTATATAATAAAAGCGCAGCGACCATAATGGCTTAACAACCAGAATGACCACTCGACCAGTTTCTATGAGGTGCATTGACCACCTCTCGGTCCCTCCCCCTGGCCCACAGGCTCTGATTGCTGAATGGTGAATGGGGAACCAGGGTGGGTGGTGGTGGGGTGGGACTAGGGACTGACGAGCGGGTGTAACGCTGACCTCTTGGTCCCTCCCCCAGCCTGCAGGCTCCAATCGCCAGATGGCTAACTGGGGTACAGGGGTGGGTGGTGGCAGGGCAGGACTGGGGATTGGCGAGCAGGCGAAAGGGCCAACCTCTTGATCCCTCCCCCTGGCCCACAGGCTCCGATCATAGCCAGATGATGAATGGGGAACTGAGGTGGGTAGAGGTGGCGGGGCGGGAGTGAAGATTGGTGAGTGGGTGGAATGGCACACCTCTTGGTCCTTCCCCCACCAGCCCACAGGCGCCGATCGCCAGATGGTGAGTGGGGAACCGGGATGGGTGGCAGCAGCGGGGTGGGACTGGGGACTGGCAAGCGGGCAGATGATGGCCCTGATCACAGGCTAGGCCTAGGGACCCTACCCGTGCACGATTTTGTGCACTGGGCCTCTAGTGTATATATAATAGTATATGCATATGTGCATAATATATATTCAGTTATATATGATACCTGTTTATATACACTCACATCAACCAATTAGTGAATTTGCTTTTTCACTCTTCTTCTGTTTTCCAATTTGTTAATTTTGCTTTTATCACTAATGATTCCTTCTTCTGCTTTTCTTAGTTTCATGTTATTGTTACTTTTCTAATTGCCTTTGTAGAAAGTTTAATTTATTTCACCCTTGATTGTTTAGAAAGGTAATTATTAAGGCCTATAAAATTTCTTTTGAGTATAATCTTAGTCAATTTTCATAGGTTCTAATATATAATTACTTGTATTTATATTCTATATTTTACATTTTTGCTTTTTTAAACATTCATAAGTCTCTGAACATTAAACTTCTGAATCTTTAAACAGTTGGTATATTAGATTTTCTTTTTATTTCATTGCAATTATAATGCATTGTAAGTAGAGAATTTCTCTAGAATAATCTCTTTAAAATTTACCTTAAGTTTTCTTTATAAGCTAATTTATTTGCTGTTTTGCATTAGAGATTGATATATTTTATTAGGTATATCAATATACATTTATTTGGTCTATTTAACCAAATGTGCTCAAAACTATAAGTTAAAAAATGTTTTACTACTATTGTTTATCTTCTATCCTCATTAGAGTACCTATTTTAACTCCTTTAATGTTCTTCTCCTTGATTTCAACTTTAACATTATTATTACAAATTTTGCTTTTTTGTTAGCATCTTTTTTTTGTTATGCCTTTGCCTATTCATTCCTTATATTACTTTACAGCCACTTTATTTTAAATGTTCACTTTAATTCATTATGGAATTAGGCTTTCTTGCTCATAAAATTAGATAATATTTTATTCTTAATAAGTTATTTTATTCTATTTTTCATCATTAATGGAAGAAATATGATCTTAATATATAATTTTATTTGCATTTCATGTTTCATTTTTTCAGTCTTTTGCTGAGCAGTCTATATTTTATTATGCTTTCTTCTTTTTGTATGTTTCTTTTTTTGTGACTACTTGAAATTTCTATTGACTTTTAAGTTCTTGTATGTTTAATATATTTTTAAAATGCTTCTTAGTTTATTAACTATAGAAAATCCATTGAATATCTAATTAAAAGGTAAAGAAATGAGTTCACGCACACTTTTGCTACTCTTACCTCCCAATATGTGTTATATGAATTTTGGTTGAATTTATGATTATTTATAAGACATATCTGTAAAATTTATTTCACAGAATTAGACAGTATCTATTGAATTTTCACCTGGGAAATGATTGTACTTTCATTTCATCAAACTTCTCCTTCTCTGATTCCCTTTCCTAGTTTTGTTGGTTATTCATTATACTAGAGACCCGGTGCACGAAATTCGTGCATGGGGGGCGGGTGTCCCTCAGCCCAGCCTGCACCCTCTCCAATCTGGGACCCCTCAAGGGATGTCTGACTGCCCGTTTAGACCCGATCCCAGGGGAATCGGACCTAAACGGGCAGTCGGACATCCCTCTCACAATCCAGGACTGCTGGCTCCCAACTGCTTGCCTGCCTGCCTTCCTGATTGCCCCTAACCGCTTCTACCTGCCAGCCTGATCACCCCCTAACCACTCCCCTGCCAGCCTGATTGATGTCTAACTGCTCCCCTGCCAGCCTGTTTGCCCCCAACTTCCCTCCTCTGCCTGCCTGGTCACCCCTAACTGCCCTCCCCTGCAGGCTTGATTGCCCCCAACTGCCCTCCCTTGTAGGCCTGGTCCCTCCCAACTGCCCTCTCCTGCTGGCCTGATTGCCCACAACTGCCCTCTCTTGCTGGCCATCTTATGATGGCCATCTTGTGTCCACATGGGGGCAGGATCTTTGACCACATGGGGGCAGCCATCTTGTGTGTTGGAGTGATGGTCAATCTGCATATTACTCTTTTATTAGATAGGATAACTGACAAGTAATAATGATAACACCTACATTTCATTATCATTAGTTCTTTTATGTAAATAGAATCAATGCTCACCATCATTATAATCTATCTCAAGTTTTTATTCTTCATCTTTATTTTGATCCATCTCTGTTAGGTTGGCTTTTGTGATCATGTCATTTTCAAATGTGTTCATGGGAATTGTATAGCTTAAGCTCTATGAAATGTCTGTTTGTTGAGCAAAACACAGTTTGTTGGGCAATAAAAAAATTTAGGCCACATTTCTTTCCTTCAGCAATCTGCTCACTATTGTTTTTCTCTACCTGGTTATTTATTTTGCTTTGTTTATCTAGGATTAGGTTTTATACTTAAAGTTCAGTAACTGCTCTGCATATGCTGTGGTGTTGGTGGTTCCATTTTATTTTTTTCTTTAAGTATAACTTATTGTACTATACAAATTTAGATATTTATTATTTCAGGGTTAAGAAGCTTTATCTTCTTTTCTTCAGAAATATGAACTATTTGTGTATATGCACATATATACCTTCATATATATATATGAACTATTTGTGCATATGCACATATATATATATGAACTATTTGTGCATATGCACATATATATATATGAACTATTTGTGCATATGCACATATATACCTGTGTGTGTGTGTGTGTGTGTATGCATATATATGTTAATTTCTTTCTCTTAGCTCTTACTTTTTGTCAAGTTGGTCTTTTGTGTCTCCAGCTGAGTATTCCATATCATCTCCACTACTTTTTGTTTCTTTTAATGTGCCTTTATTTACAAAATGATTTTACCTTCAACTTCCATTTCTACTTTTAGTATTGTTGACACACTCTTTTTCTGGTATCTTTTCTGTCTTTTTTTATTGTACATATCTCTTTCTAAAACTCTAAACAAATAAACAAAGGAAAAACAATTTTCTGTCTTTAAGCCATGATAGAGAAAGGTTTGTTCAAGGCTCTCTACTCTCTCTCATTGCATGTGTAATCTTCTGATGCCTAATCCCATGCTGGTCTCCTTGTGATTATTATTCCAGCTGAATGGGAAAGCATTCTGTGGTTCAGCCTTTTAACTATGAAGTGTAAATAGAGGAGAAGGAGGCCTGGTGAACTAGGATATATACTGCTCCAATTAGGACATTTTATTGTAAGCTCTGTGTGACCTCTGCATTGTTGAAATAACTGTACAGAAGGAGCCACTTTTTCTATTTTGTGTTGGGAAAAATATGTGCATGGATCTTGTTGTTACACAATCCAGAGTATTTGAACAGCAATGTGCCTGTTCATATGAGAATGAATGATCTCAGGTGGAGGCATTCTGGTGTGCTGGTAACAGGCACAGGCTTTAGGACCAGATAGCCTTCCTGGGTAAAATCCTAACTTCATCGCTTACTAGGAAAGACGTGGCCTTTCTTCTCTGAGCTGCTCACCTGAGTCTACCTCAAAGACTTCTAATGAATGTCAATGACTAATGTGTTTAGCACTCACTACATAATAAGCACTCAGTTGAATTTTACTAACACTATTACTGAGACACAATGTACATAAGGTTGAGGACTGTAGAGTCTGGGGGCACACTGCATGGATTTACACACCTGTTCTGCCACTAACTAGTTTTGTGATGTTGGACAATTTATTTAACCTTTCTGGGTATAGTATATTAATACCTACTTCACAGAAGTGTTGGGAAGACTTTCACACAATATGTAACATATAGTAGGGGCTCGGTAGCTTTATTGTTAATCATAATACTTTGACCCACAGGAAAGCTTAATTGACATCGTATCAAAGTATATTTAAATCTCGATCCATTCATGAGTATTAAATAATGCCCAAACATATGTACCTAAAGGTGTTTATGACTTATGAGCATTTACCTCAGTGTTCAGTATGGTAATAACTAAGTAAATTATTATCAAATGAATAAGTATATTGATAGGAGTGATATGACATTGGTACCAAATACCCTTCCTTTTTTTATTGTAGAAGGGATACTGAGTTCAATTTTTCAAAATTTCCTATTTTTAATGATCTGGACTTATGTATCTTATCTTTGTCTTCAATAATGTCTTTTCTTTCTATTTATACCTTAACAGTACCTGTTATCTGCAGGAATATAACGTGGATTAATAGGAATTTGAAGTCCTTTGAAATCCAATATAAAGATTATCATAGTATCAAGCCTGTCATTCAGCTTTAATACTGTTGAGGACTATCTTAATTACAGCCCATCCAAGTGTGCTAGATGACTCACATATTTATTTTTTTATTTTATTTTTTTAAAACATATTTTTATAGATTTCAGAGAGGAAGAAAGTGATAGAAACATCAATGATGAGAGAGAATCATTGATTGGCTGCCTCCTGCACACCCCCTACTGGGGATCAAGCCTGCAACCTGGGCATGTGCCCTTGACCAGAATTGAACCCTAGACCTTTCAGTCCACAGGCCGACGCTGTATCCACTGAGCCAAACTGGCGAGGGTGCACATGTTTATTTTAAAAATTAGCTTGATGTGCATAACTTTCAGTTTCATATTTTTCACTTAATTTATTTGATTCATCTTTATTTGTTTGCAGCCACCAGTATATCTTTTGCTTAATAGAAAAGTGTCCATCTCCAAACAGTCACCATGCTTCATTTCCCCTTCTGCAATAGAATGGCCAGTCTCTGTGCATGATCCTTGTCTAACCAGTTTACTTCGTTATTATCTTTATTATTGTCATTACTGTTTACTGAGTGCTGAAAACCTATTCAACACTTTTAAATACATAGATCAAATGCAGTTTCTGCCCTGGTAGCTCCTGTCCTGGATGGTACAACTGATACTGCAGAAAAAGAAAAAATAATATGAGAACACAATGAACTTAGGTCATCCAAGGTTAACAATATTTCATTCTTGATTCATTCATTAATGTTATTTCTGAGTCTATCTCCTGTACTGCATTAAGTTCCTTGAGGAATATGAAAAAAACAAAGGGCATATCACTTTTATAAAAAATTTTACAATTTAGTTTGTAGGACAAAACATATGATTGTGATATAACAAAATTGTCAGGTACCCTGTGTCAGTCAATAATATGCATTGAACCTCTACTGAGTGAAGAAAAAAGCTCACAATGGAAAAAAAATGATTATGATATAGTTTCTTTGATTTTAAAGAACTAAGAGTTGGATGAGGAATAAACTATCACTCACTACTACTACAATTGAAGGTTGATGTTCATTGCAAAGTTACTAGTATATGTGCAGTTACTCTATTACATGCATTTCACAGACTAACTCACACAATGCCCACAATAACTTTGTCAATTAGGTATTACTGTCATTCTTATTTTAAAGTGAGGAAACTGAGGCACAGAATATTAGTAACTTGCTCCAGATCCCCTAGCTAGTAAGACAAACAGTATATATGATATTAAATCAGAGTGAAGGTGAGATATAGTGGTATAGGAATTAGGAAAATCTTTTTGCAAGAGCTAAATTTTTAGCACAATCTCAAAGGAATGAGGACTTTGAGGTGCAAGGAAGGTCAAGAATCAATGTACAGGTATAGTGAAAAAACACAGATATAGAGAGTGAGAGATGGAGGAGTAAGGGGAGACAAACTTGCTTCTGGTCAAGATTTTAGAGAAATTGTGAATGAAATGCCTCTGAAAAGTCAGAGAGAAATGCTGAGTAAAACAAAAACAAAAACAACTGAGCAAGATAAGCTCTTCTTCCCAGTATTTTCCCCTGTCTGCTTTGGAGAAACCTGGACTGAATTTCCAGTTGACACTTAAGAATTGACATGACAGAACTAAATCTCTGTTGTTTTCCTAGTGCCTGATAGTGCTACGGAGTTACTATTCAAAGCCAGGCATTCTTCTCAAACCATCACTCTTAATATTGCAGATAACACAAGAAAGAATACAGACTCAAACTGTTATCTCCATTAACACTTAGAGCCCATTAACTCATTTGTGAGTTTATTGGCTTACTGAAGTTATTAGATTAGTGACAGAATGCTAAGCAGGGCAAGTGATTTTAATGGAGGTGAGAGCATACTGCAGGACTGCTAAATCACAGGACACTAGCTAAGCAGTGGGAACAGCAAAGTGATGAAAAGTCAGGGAAGTTGAAAGTCAAAGCAGAAGGCTCTGAGGATAAGTCCCACTAATTTTGCAAGTTTGCCTAGAGGTGGCCCTGAGAAAGTTATACAGGCAGATCTTTCAGTAATGCAAATAATTAGAAGGGTAGAAAGTGAAAGGAGTGTATTCCTCAATTTTTTTTTACAGATCTTTTTGCAGTGTTATGCAGAAATTAACTGATAACAGTTTATGAGAGCCAATTGTTAAATTTTTTTAAAATGTGGGTGTTTGTAAAGTGTTGCTAGATTAAAGTTTACCATGGTGGGAGTAATTTGCTCTAAGGAAGTTCTCAAATGTTGCAAATCGAGGTTCCAACCACCTCATCTCCTCCAGACTCCCACCCCTGAACCCCCACACCCCCTAAATACACAGAGTGGGATTGAAAATTAAGGAAGAAATGAGGTTTGACCACCATGCCATGGACTTTGAGTGACATCTTTTCATTGTGGAAAGAGGAACTAAAGCTGCTCTTGGGAGGTGAAGAAAGAATGCACTTCTTCCCTATCTTTCCTTGGAATCATATAAGGAGACATAAACAGCCTGGCTTGACATTTTTAGTTTCCTGCTTTTCTAACAACATAAGATACCAGGAGCCTGTAATTCACAAGCAGGAAGAATGTGTAAGGTGGAGGAAGGAGCAAGGATTATTGGTGGTACTGTGGGAAACCAGCAGGGATGGATTTAGAAAGTTAAAATTTTTAGGAGAATTATTGACTCAACTAGAGGCCCAGTGCACAAAATTCGTGCACGGGGGGGGGGGTGTCCCTCAGCCCAGCCTGCACCCTCTCAATCTGGGACCCCTCGAGGGATGTCCAACTGCCCATTTAGCCCCAATCCCAATAGGATCGGCCCTAAATGGGCAGTCGGACATCCCTCTCACAATCCAGACTGCTGGCTCCCAACTGCTCGCCTGCCTGCCTTCCTGATTGCCCCTAACCGCTTCTGCCTGCCAGCCTGATCACCCCTAACCACTCACCTGCCAGCCTGATTGATGCCTAACTGCTCCCCTGCCAGCCTGTTTGCTCCTAACTGCCCTCCCCTGCAGGTCTGGTCACCCCTAACTGCCCTCCCCTTCAGGCCTGGTCTCCCCCAACTGCTCTCCCCTGCAGGCCTGGGTTCCCCCCAACTGCCCTCCCCTTCAGGCCTGGTCTCCCCCAACTGCTCTCCCCTGCAGGCCTGGGTTCCCCCCAACTGCCCTTCCCTGCAGGCCCGGTCGCCCCCAACTTCCCTCCTCTGCCGGCCGGGTCACCCCTAACTGCCCTCCCCTGCAGGCTTGATCACCCACAACTGCCCTACCTTGCAGGCCTGGTCCCTCCCAACTGCCCTCCCCTGCTGGCCAACTTGTGGTGGCCATCTTGTGTCCACATGGGGGCAGCCATCTTTGATCACATGGGGGCAGCCATCTTGTGTGTTGGAGTGATGGTCAATCTGCATATTACTCTTTTATTGGATAGGATAGAGGCCTGGTGCATGGGTGGGGGCTGCCGGTTTACCCTGAAGGGTGTCCTGGATCAGGGTGGGGGTTCCCTTGGGGTGTGGGGCGGCCTGGGCAAGGAGCCTGTGGTGGTTTGCAGGCCGGCCACGCCCTCCAGCAACCCAAACAGAGGCCCTGGTATCTGGGATTTATTTATCTTCTATAATTGAAACTTTATAGCCTTGAGTGGAGGCCTAGGCCGGCCAGGGTGTGCAGAAAGCTTGGCTTCCTCCGTTGCCAGGGAAACCCAAGCCTCCTGCTTGCTCCGTGGCCGCAGCCATCTTGATTGGCTCAATTTGCATACTTGCTCCTGATTGGCTGGTGGGCGTGGCTTATGGGTGTAGCAGAGTGATGGTTAATTTGCATTTTACTCTTTTATTAGATAGGATGGTTGTGTAAAACTATGACTGAGGTGAGCTGCACTATATGTCTTTGCAAAGTGGTTCCTTCTCCACTGTTCACTTGAGTCCTCATTCTTTCAATGCTTCTCCCTGCTCGGGATTTCATTTAGTTTTTGGAACTGGTTTATATTGGAGAACATCAGGGGGAAAGTAAGGGAAAAGGAAAGGTTTATGAGAGGCTGAACAAAAGCAGACTTAAGCAGACAGAGAAAATAAAAGTTAGATAAAAATATAACATATTCCAGTTACTAAATTGAAGAAATCATTACTGAAGGTCCTCCTTTCACTTAAACAGCATGAATAAAACTCATACAAAATAAATTTTTATCCTGGAAGCTGTATGTAGAGTCAAGGAATCTATCTCATGCAGGTGTTCCATGTGTGAAATGCCAAAACAGATCATAGAGGCCCCAAACATACCATATTGTGGTTAGAGGGAACTCTAAACGAGAATACACAGTAAGAAGAATAGGTGTTTTTCAAAACAAAAGTATATTTGTGCTTTAGTGCCACACTTTAAAGGCATCGGTTTGTTTTAAGCAGTTATACTTTTTGTGCCATAAATTCCATATATAAAGTAATTATACTAGTAAAATTTGAGTTTTACATAGCAAGGAGAGGGCTTGTGAATTCTATAAGAAGATATGGCTTTTCCTAAAGGATACAAACTCGACTTCAGGTCATTACAAATGAAATTTACTGTAGAAATTATTGCAGAATAGCTTAAGGGCTTGATTTGGCACGCTCATGCACACAGAGCTCCTGGAGAAGTTGTGGAAACTTATAGCTCTATAAATGCCAGCTGTTGAAGGCAGGCTGCTCATGATCTCAATAATCTGGATGGAAGAAGAAAATGCAGATATGAAAAATAAAATAAATGAGAGCAAAGAGAAACATCAGGCTACCTACTTGGTTTACTCAAATGACTATGGCAAAAACAGGTTGGATATTGCTTAGGCGATATGGGGGAAAGGAATAAAAAGGATTAAAAGTCCCTGCTGCCCACGTGGGCTTGGAGTCCATAGACTTCATTTGGATATCTATCAATCAACATTATTCATTGGTACTTTAGTAGGCACTATTACATATACAGGATAAACAGATCTATACATATCTCAAACATTTATACATAAATATATGTATTCAATAGATGCATATCTATGCACACATATGTAAATATATACATATACATATACATAGACATATACATATACATATATATCTTATATATACATAAGTAGAATAGAAAAGAAATGTAAAACCTGCCTTCTAGAAACTTATAGTTTAACTAGAAGCCTGGCACACGAAATTTGTGCGTGGGTATGGTCCCTAGGCCTGGCCTGCGATCAGGGCCATCTTCTCCATCTGCTCGCAGCCAGCCCTGCTCCCCACCCCTGGTTCCCCTTTCACCATCGGGTGATCAGTTCCTGACGGCCGGGGAAAGGGACCGAGAGGTGGTCAGTTCTCCTCATATTGATTGGCCCAGCGGTCATTCTGGTTGTTCTGCCATTAGGGTCTATTTGCATATTACCCTTTTATTATATAGGATAGAGACCTGGTGCACAGGTGGGGGCTGGCTGGCATGTCCTGATGGGGGCCTTGGATCAGGATGGGGGTCCCTGTTCGGGGACAGGGCTGGCCTGGGTGAGGGGCTGCAGTGTTCTGGTCTCTGGTCGTTCTGGTTGTTCCACTGTTTCAGTCACTGGGCTTTTATTATATAGGACTAGAGGCCTGGTGCATGAAAATTTGTGCACTTGTGGGGGGTGTCCCTCAGCCCGGCCTGTGCCCTCTGCAGTCCGGGACCCCTCAGGGGATGTCCACCTGCCGGCTTAGTCCTGCTTGTGGCTGAGCAGAGCTCCCCCTGTGGGAGCCCACTGACCACCAGGGGCAGCTCCTGTGTTGAGCATCTGCCCCCTGGTGGTCAGTGTGTGTCATAGTGACCAGTCATTCCTGGTCATTCTGCCATTAGGGTCAATTTGCATATTACCCTTTTATTATATAAGATTGAGGATACAAGATAAATCATCTAAGTCATCTTCCTCTTTTAAAAATTTTCTCTAAATAATTCCCAGATGGATGAATAAATTCAAAATATATTGGATTTTGTCGATCCTTTTGAAAATCCTTCAATTTCTTCTAATCACCTGCAAATAAAGCCTTAAATTCCTGAACAAGGCATAAAAAGCATTTTACAATCTGTGCTTTCCCCAGGTATCCAATCCCTTATCTCTATTCCCCTTTTTACTCCTTTTACAGGTAGCTCAGGATGCCTTTAGGGCATGGCTCAGATATCACTTTTTATAGTTTTCTTTAAAGTTCTTCACATATGTTCTTCTCGCACCTGAGAGTTGTCTCTACAGAGCTTTACTATTGCATTGTACTCATTGTTTTTTCTTGTTTTCCAACTGCATTTGGAACCTCTTGGAAGGCAAAGACCATTTCTTGTTCGTCTTTGTGTCATCAAAATGGAGCAAAATATCTGGCACATAACAAATGTCCAGTGCACCACAAATGTTTTGTTAATGACTAAATTTTAGGCTAAATAGTGCTAAAGTAGTTAGGAATTACATGTAGGTAAGGGAAACAAATTTTTCTTTTTTCCACCACCAACAAAACTCTGGTGGATTAGACTAATGAGTGTTTCTCTTTTATCTAAAAGAATTTCATAGATATTCATAAAGAGTTGGTATGGTAGCTCCATACTTATCAGATCTAGAACCCAGTTTTCCCCTCTGTGGTTTTCATGCTCCAAGTCATTTTATGAACCAGGATGATTATTGGATTTACAGCCATCATGTCTGCATTCTAGGCAAGGAAGATAGAGGAAGTGGGGAGAATGCAAAACAAAGGAAACCCCATCTGATTCAGCTCCTTTAAAAAATTTCCCTGAAAGCCTCACTCCAGTTGTTATTCTTACTTCTCATTTGTGACCACTATCTGCAAGGAAGATTAAGAACCATAATTCTTTAGGTGGACATATTTATTTTCTCTTGGAGTAAAATTAATATCTGTTATACAATGAGGAAAGTAGATTTTTAGTAGGCAAGTGTCAAAATTAACTGTACCAATGACCAATTCTAAAGGAGTTCTGAAACTATCCTAATAGTTGAAGCTTCCTTGCAGGAAGGAGGATGGGAATATCCATAAATGAGCTCTAAGAGGTGGGTAATATTGGAGTATGCTTAAGTACAGGATGGCAGTTTGGAGCAGGAAAATGCCATGAATAAAGTTTAGAATTAAAGATCAAGTGTGGTAGGTTTGAGTTACTTATTTTTTGCTATTGGCCTTTACTGGAACTCTTTGATATAGAGCCTGTATCCTAATCATTGTATTTCACCAGCATACAACACAGCCCTTGACACCTAGTAGATGCTCAGTCAATTCTGTTTCAGAATTGATATGAATGTATTAGAGAACATGTTTAGAGAAATTTTTTGAACACACATAACAAGTTGGACTTAAGAACATACAAGAACATGAGAGAATTTTGAGAGCAATGACATAATGAAAAAAATATTTTAAAGGACCAATTTTATGATAAAGGTGCTGGAGAAGGCAATGGAGAGTATTTCAGAAGTTCAATTTGAAGAAGTGAGAGATTTAAGTAAAAGGGAAGCAGTAGATTAGCAAAAACAAAGAATGGTTAAAGAGATTCTTTGATAGTAATTGTTACCTTTGTCCCCTGATATTACCTTTTTCCTTTGTCTGTTTAATTTTTTTCTGTATCATTACCTTTTAATATACTATGCAAATTACTTAATTTTTACATTAATATGTTTTGAGGAAAATAGGAAGCATTGTGATTTAGTTTGTTGGATTTATAATGCTTGCCTCACACCTGAGTTAGAGAGATAAATCTGAGATTGAAAAGTAAGTAAGTTCAGAGCTGGAGCTAGATTTAAGAGTTATTGTAATGGAGTTGTTTATTAAAGTGGTAAAGTAGGAGCAGCACTACAGGGACAATAATGTACAGTGATAGAAACAGAAGGCAAAAGAAGAGGTAATAGAGATAAGATTTCATGATAAAATGTGAAATCTTATCTTTAAATGTAATGTAATGATAAAAAATTTAATGATAAATATTTGCAACAGTAACACCCTCTTCAGGAAGAAACACATCTTGAGGCACAGCACAATATGTAGATCTTCTTTCTTCTTCTCATTTCTCCTCCAGTCATGGGGAGCAGAGTTGGTTAAGACAGGATAGACTTTAGTCAGAGGTAGAAATGCAATGAGACTTTTTTTTTTATTTTCATGTGTTGGATCCAGGTTGCTTTTTATATTATACTAGAGGCATGATGCATGAAATTCATGCAAGGGCCTTGGCCCTGGCCCCTGCCCACCCACTGAGGCTTTGTCTGGAAGGAAGGATGTCTGGTCTAATTAGCATATTATCCTTTTATTATTATAGATGTGTGTGTAACTTTTATTAAAATTAACTAAATTATAAAATAAATAGAAAGTGATGCTGATTATGTAGCTCTGGATACTGCCGTAAGAAGTTCTTTAGATGCTCAAAGTCATGGGTTTTTGAGCTATTGCCTTCCATTAACCAAAATTCTGAGAATGATCTTGTCTGAGTGAGAGATTGTGGCTCTATAGACTCAGTTTCTCTTAACTTTCTCATTACTCTGTTGGCTTCTGGAACTTTTTTTTTCCTAACTCTCCCTATCAACTATATCTTTGGTGAAGTGGATAGTAGTGAAGAGGGGTTTCCTGGGCTGTTCTCACTCTGGTAGAAGCATGAGGGGATTTCATTTTTAGTTAGTTTTCTCTCAAATCTTATGAGTTGCAATGTAATATAATGGCTCCATGTGCTTAATTTTTCAACTAATAAATCTTCAGCTATGGCTGGTGTGGCTCAGTAGGATAAAGCATCCATCATCCTGTGCACCAAAGGTCATGGGTTTGATTCCAGGTCAGGGCACATATCCAGGTTGCAAGTGTGATCCTCAGTTGGGGATGTATGGGAGGCAACTGATCAATTTTTTTCTCTCACATTGATGATTCTTTCTCTCTCTCTCTCTCTCTCTCTCTCTCTCTCTCTTTCTCTCTCTCTCTTTTTCTCTAGAATCAATGAAAAACATATCCTCTGGTGAGGATTAAAACACACACACACATACACACTCCCCAAAAAAAACCACCCAACTTCATATGGTATGTATGTATGCACATATGTATGTATCTCTCTATTATCATCTATCTATCATATATTTGCTGATAAAACTTTATAATTTTCTAATTAAGTTGAATTACTTAAGTGATAGGAGTTACCAGTTTCTAGAAAGTCTTTTCCAGCCTTATAAAAATTAAACTTCTCCTGTGATTCTGGTACGCATGCAGAAAATGCAAAAGGCCATGTTGTGGATAAGATAGACTCAGAAGAAATGAGATGGCCAGATAACCACCATCCTGGGGGTGACTGTGCAAGTGATGCTTCCGTGACAAGAAGGTGATATGTCTTCTTAAAAACTCACTAAGGGATTGTTTAGAAATGCTTGATAAAGGACCACATTTATTAACTTTCTCTGAAGCTGAGAAGACCACGAGCAAGTAAAACACTAGGAAAGGCTCAAAGGATTGGAACATAAAGCAAATTTAAGTTAACAAATATTTATTGAGGATTTGTTTTGTTCCAGTCTTGGTGAGCAAGACTGATATGTCTTTAAGAGAAATTTTCATAATAGAAACGTTAAGACTCTGACTATTTTTAAGGGTTTCTGGTCTCTCCAGATGTAGTTTGTCCTTGAAAGTGAAACCAAGGGCCAGAGTTGGTGGTGCCATCAGGTTGTAGGGTTGTTGGTATTTTTTAAAGTAATGTTTTGCTAGTCTCATTGATTATTGGCATAGCAACACTTATACTTGGAGAATAATGAACTCTTATAGCCATATTTTAAAGAGCGAAGGATTTTGTGCTGCCATATAAGGATAAAGTTTAAGCTAAAAATTAAGCTAACATCTCCATGGCAGTTTGTCTATAAAGTTTATTGATTTTGCATAGTAGATCAGGTAACTTATCATCTCTAAATTATTCATGCCTAATTAGAGTATATTTGTGACTCTTTTTGGAAATAGAACTTAGTCATGTCAAAAATTACATTAAAAAAAAAATCCCTTACATTGAGCCCAGGAAACTTAATTCTACTATAAGGTTTTGCAATGAAGACATCTGCAATTCTGCAATTCTAATTCCAATTTGTAATATTTCATAAAGTAGGCTTCTGAATGTTAGAGATTATAATTACCTCTGGATATCTCTCTATATTTTCCTTCTAGACTTAGTGCATTTTACAATTTATATTTAATAGAAGTCATTCTCTCATTATCTGGTAAAGTAGCCTGACACAGAAATTCTAGAAGCAAACTGTAGGCAGAGTTTTTCCTGCTTTTTTCCTTTGTTTACATTCTGACCCCAGTTTTATTTGAAGAAATTATTTTTGAAGCTCTTTTTCCCCTTCTTGTTTGTGAAGCAGCTCTTGGGTCTGTACGCCATAAAGTAGTGTTCTCATCATGCATATATTTAGCACCCTAATCTCTGCAACCAGTTTTAGCTGCTTGTTATACTTTTTTGACATTTTTTGTATGCTTTCTGACATCTGCTTGCAAACTCCTGCAGCCTTTTCAATCCTGATATTCACTTGTTTCATCTGATGTTATTATCATTCTCCTTAGATATGCAGATGTGTTGCTTTTCTTCGAGTCTTGTCCTTTCAGTCTTGCTAAAAAAATTGTTCTGAGACCCACCCCCATTGCTTGTTGATTGGTTTGTTGCTTGTTTATTGTTATACTGCTTTCTGCCTCAGACCTCTAGCTTCGAACTCTTGAGAACTGAATGCCTTCGATTGACTTTTTAATGCAGTCCATTTTAAAATGCACACACACACACACACACACACACTGTGCAATAGATAATACTTCAAAGAAAGTAGTATTTAATATCAGCTTTTAGCAGTTCCAACAATATGTATTGCAAAACTGTTTCACAAGAGCTTGAAAAGCCTCATAAAATGAACACTTGTCAGAAATAATTGTATAAAATCAAGTAATTAGTAACCTATGGTGCTGTCTCATCACATGGCACTACTTGGTGTCAACAATTGTCCTTTCTGATCATCAAAGCTGAATTAATAGTTTATTTGCCTCTAATACCTTGTAGATCTACTACATTATCTGAGTGGTAATGAATCTGAATACAGTGCAGTGTTTTCTTCAGATGTCTGAATATTTCAAAAGGCAGAATCTTTTGTCTCCCTGGAACTGTGCCACACTTATAATGCCATTGATATCTTTAGAAAAGATGTCTGCGGGGATGCAAGCACACCGTGCTCATGATTCCAGGTAAGCCAAAACAGGTCTTGCGACCCTGAAATAATCCCATGTAGTGGCTCAAAGAGTCATGAAAGTTTAAGTCTAATGCTACATTTCTAATTTCTGAAACAAAAGCTTTTTTTCTGTGTTCCAATTATCAGGAGACATTTGGGTAGTAGTTAATTGGTAAAAATCTGTCAGTGCTGAAGGTGAAGCAGTAAGGAGCTCAGTTTTCATCAATGCCTAACAGTGTGATGTCTCACACGTAATATTTAAGTCAGTAGCTTAACCTCCCTTGAATATTTAATGCAAGATAAACTACCAACACAGCATTTTGAAGTACTTAGGTAACTATATTTGGATTGAGTTTGAATGAGCAGCAACATATTTCTTCTAGTAGCATTAATTTTAAAAAAATAGCTGTGTACATGATGTAGTTGCTATTCAAATCACTAATAAAAATTGGCACATGATATTTACATTTTGTTTATGATATTAGATTATAGGGATATTCTGAATTATTAAAAAATTTTTAAAATTGTAAGTAATTTAGCCTTAAAAATATAATCTCCTATAACCATAAAATCTTTCTTAAGGAAAGTGAAATGATATTTCTTTTATTGATCAAACTTTGACATTTTCTTTACTATCCTGGAGGAAAAACAACAACAACAAAACAATTAAAAAAGGCATTGTTTCTCTGAAAAAAAAATTGATGTCTCCCTGGATCTTTAGACATTGAGCTAAGTACATGAGTTATTGAGGTGAAATAAGTTGCTTTCAACAGTTGTTAATATATCATTAATAATCATACATGCAATAAATAACAACACGTGAGTTATTTCCTAAGAGATATATGACTGCAAATTGCAGTAACAAATCACAGTGTGCGTAAAGAATGCTCATTACTCTAGCGTGTACAGAAGCTGTTTTAACAACTGTATTCTTTATGGTGAAGCTCACCCTAATTAGCCTTGCAGATTCCTCAGGGAATGTGTGAGGAATGTTTGACATTGCTATGCTCTAGCAAAAGTGGGGGAGGAGGTAATCATTTCTGCACCAAAAAAACACCAGGCCACAAGCCTGGCTTTCTACTCAGTCACTTGTTTTAATGTATGCATTGTGGTGAAAATAAGTAGCCTTTTCAAACAAGTAGATAATAAGGGTGTTTGGAATTAAATAACTAATTAGATTAAAATTAAACATGAGAGCTAGACAGCAATGTGGACTAACAGTTCTTTCCTCAATGATGCCCCTTCTACTATAACAGGTGCATAAACCAACCACATATCTGTTAGTGCTTGAACACCAATATTTGTAGCTACAAATGTAAAGAGAAACACACTTCCTAGTCTCTATTGTATTTGAAAGCTAAGTGGACTATACATTTTGAAAAATAATAACAAGAGAAAAACAAGGTTGGGGCACACAAAAAGCAGCATGTTTTGTTTTCCCTTTCAATGAAACATTATATGTGGATTCTGCTGCTCTGCTAGCTTATAGCTTGTTACTAAATCAGACCTTTCCTGCAGTGAAAAAAATTGCATCTTTTCGTTGTAATCCTTGACAGCTTAAAGTTTAATGGAGGCAGTTTTTTTTTTTTTAAAAAAAAAAAGGTATATAATGGGTTGACACCATGGAAGGCTGCTGAGAGCTCACAAACTCAGAAATAGCATGAAATGCAATAAGAACAAGCTCTTGCTGATTTTTTAAAAATCATAATTTTCTATTCTTGATAGAGAAAGCTAGTGAAGGAAATAGCTTTTTGTTTTCTTAGAGTAAATTGTTTCTCTCATCCCAATCAAACCATTCTCTACCCTGGAAGAGTTTTAAAGTGGGGATTTCTTGAAAAGGTAAGAAAGAGTAAGGTTATGCAGCTGTAAACAGAGAGAAAGTAGATTTCTGCCTGAGAGTGAGTGTAAGTACCATGGGAATTGCCAAGATGAGAACTCAATTGAAGGGACAGATTTTGCCTCTGCTGGAGAGAAGAGGCAGGCAACAGTGCAACATCACTGCTGACAATATCACCCTGCTTGACACCAAAGGTCATGCTTGGTTACATTTCAATGTACAGATTCCAGAAGACCATCTCCAGACAATACGCGGTGAGGAGTGTGGCCGAGGCGGGTTCAGAGATTACACCTGTAGCAGGCTTTAAAACAATCTTGACACTTGGCACCAAGATTCCTCTTGGGGAGATATAGTGCTTGGTTTATCTTGGTTTGGTTTCTCTTAGGTTAAGATAATTTTTTTGATAAATGCTTAGAATGAGAGGGTGGGCTGGGGTGATAAGACAACTTTAAGGGAATATGATGGCCAGAGATAAGAAAAAGATAACTATTTTATGTAATAATCAATAGAAATGTGAGGGGTTGAAAAAGAGGGGAGCAGAGGAAGGAGAGGAGAAAGGATAGTTAAAAAATGTAACATGGCCTGAAGTTTTCCTTCTTTTACTAACAAAGCTGTGTATTATTTAATCGCTTTGAATGGTTCCAAGATAAAGCCTGTTTTTCTACAACATTCAGGGAAATCTGCCACATACACAGAAAACCCCTTGCATGAGTCGTAATTTATGGAAAATAAAAAGGGAGCAATGGAAATATTCCTTGAAGGAATTGATATGGAGCAAAGAGAAGGAAACATCCATAGAGGTGATGGATAATAATAACAGAATATTCAGCAGTGAGAATTAGAGTGAGAGGTAGCTATGAGAAGGAGGATGTGAGAAGGTAGAAAAACATCTGGAGGTGAGCCAGAAGGAATTTGTTTTCAACATGTTTACACTTTCTTTGGAGAAAAGTATTTACTTTTATCTGAAAAATCTTACTTTATATTGTGCCATTATACTTTCTGACATTTTTCTCTAAATTCTATTAATTTCAGTGGCAAAAGTTATGATCATGAAAATGCAAATAACATTAATTAATTTTATGTTGGTTTTGAGAATAAATTGCAATGCTAGTTCACAGGTTGATTGATTGCTCTCTATAGCACAGTCAGATTATGATCAAATGTTGAAATACCCAGATTTGAAATACTATTAATCACAGAATTTTTTTAAAAATTGGCAGGACAAAACAATAAGAAAACTAAAATTTACAATAAAAGGTAATTGGGATATATGATAGGATTATTTTCTAAACATATACTTCCAATATTTTCAGAATTTTAATTAATTAATTCTGTCTTGAGAACTTATTTTAAACTAAACAATATTCTAAATACAAAGTAAGTGGTACTTATGGTTCTAGACTTTGATTACCCCAAATATGAATTTTTTAATTTAAACCATGTTTTTTTAAGCCTCCTTTTAAAATGCCTATGACAAAGTTTGAATGTGTTAAAATTTGGGTGCAACGTTCCACATATTTTTTAAAAATGTATCAGTGGATGTAAATCGAGTTCTAAATCAATACACTGAAGTGTATGAGTCCGAAGTCAAATTTAGGACTCATGCTCTTCAGTGCATCTCTATTGAATGCCAAAGTTTGAATTTAAAAATATAGTTCAATATTTTTAAAGAAATTTTGAGCGTACCCCTAAGTCTCTAATTTACAGTATACAAATGTAAATTAATAGAACACAAAAAAATGTACTGAGCACCTGTGGTATTCAATGTATTCTAGGTATGCTAGAATGTGTAAAAAGGACATGGACTTTGAACTTACATAATTTATAGTCCAGTAGAAGAAATCACTTACTTAAATGGGTTGTAGTGTAAGGCAGGAAGTAAGTGCTTCAGGAGAGCTAAGGGTAAAGCAGATTAGTTCCAATTTTTGTGAAGGCTTGCTGGATCTGTGCTAGAAACTAGAGTATTTGAGGGGACAAACCTGACAGATGCTATGTGCATGTGGAGGGATATGATAAAGAGGCGTTAAAGGTGTCCAGAGCACATGGAGAAAGGCAAGCAGGTGGAAATCATGATGCACCTGAAGGGAAGAATGGGTAACTTCATGAGGACATTGAACCTTTGGTGGGAAATGATGAGCAAAAACATTAGGAATGCAGGTCAAGGGTTGAATGCTCAGCTGACAAACCTGGACTGTATTTGGTCGAAATGGGGAGTCCTTGCAAGTTCATGATCAGAGTAATCAATGTAAAATCACACTTAAGAAGGTTAACTTGGCAGTAGTGTGTAGGAAATTGAGATGAGGTGATTTATTTATTTACTTTTGAAAGATTTTTTAGTGGCACAACTAGTGGCCCAGATTCTCCCCCCCCCCTTTTTTTTGGTGCAACCCATTTTGTTTTGATTCTGCACAGAGTCAAGAGCCAACCAAATATTCATATTTGATCAAATGTTTTTACCACTTGTAAAAATTACCCCATCTTTTGGAAATGAGGAGCTGTCTTCCACTAGCATGAAGAAAAACTGATTAGAAAGCAGCCCCTTTAAGAACTTACTACCATTTAAAACATATGTAATAAGAGATAAATAGCCATGATTAAAATAGGACACTAAAGCTACCATTTCTTGAGGTTGTCCATGATTGTACTAAGCCATGTATGAATTGTCATGTTTAATCATAAAACCACTCTAGGAGGCAAGCATGTTATTATTTCTATCTTATACATTTAGAATTACAAGGCTTTGATAGGAAGATGAAAAAGACCAGCTTACAACTCTATTAACTACCTCAAAATAACATACTGGTAGAAATCCATAGTTGTGCATTGATTGAATAGGGACCACTATTAAAATAATTAGTGCAGAAAAATAATACAGATCATACCTGTGACTTCTTGAGCAGCAGCTCTGCCTGTGCACCAGGTGGGTTACAGAGATTGTCTTTGGACTGCTAAGTTAGACCTCAGTACCAGTGTCACATCTGCAGGATGACTGTGAACCACCAATAGAGGGCTGTTTTTCAGGGGGAAATAAAGACAGTATGGAATATTATGATGTGTGAGTTCTAAACAGGAAGTCCCCTTGGTGTTATTTTAGTCAAGCCATTAGTGTGTCCAATTTTGAGAGTGAAAAATGAGCAGAATGTAGAGAAACTAGAGAGGGTTTTGAGAGGAAGAACTTCCTTTAAGTGATTAAGATGGCAGAACTTATTTCCTATGAGAAGCAGCAAAACTGAGTCAGTATTAACATATGTTAGTGCTTTTATTACTTGGCTGTGTGACTTTGGGACACATTATTTATCATTTCGGATCTCAGTTTTACATTTACAAGATGAGGGCATCATTAGAAGTTTCTTAGAGTTAATGTGAATGTTAATTAAGGATTGGTATTACCCTAGGCCTAGACATATCTGAGGTGGGAAGGGAATATTTTCTGCTAAGGTGACGATGTGTACAAATAGATCACAGGGAAAGGCAAGCATGGAGCATTCAGGGGACTGGAAGTAGGCACTTTGTTAAGGAAGATGGGAGTGGTGACTGTTGTGGAGTTTTGAAAAGTGAAGATGAAGAGTCAGCACTTAAGAAACTAATAGGGGCTTAGTGGTTAATAGCATGGGCTCAGAAAACAGATGATCTGATTCAAATTCTCCTTTACTGTTTGTTAAATTCCATTTCTTTAGCTGTAAAATGGGCATGATACTGGTCCTACCTCTGCCTCTATTGTGAAAATAAAGTAAGTCCTTTAGAAAGAAGAGGCCGTCACTCAATATCTAAAACAAAAAAGCTGAATTATGGCATGGCAAGCCAAGGAGAGCAGTTCTCATAAAACATAGTCTCTCTGAACAAACTATTGAAGTTTGAGGAAGTGTGGAGGTCGGGGATTGGCAAAATTTTAGAAACTAGAGTATTTAGCCACAGAAGGGTGGCTACTGCAGTGTGGTTCTTATGCATGGCTGAGCTCAGAAGCATGGTTATTGGAGTGAGGCTGCTGCTGATTGGACCGCTCAGAAGTGTGGTTACCGATAGATCAGTATCTGATCAAAGTGTCTGACATTAGGATGGGCTCAAAATTAGTTCTAGTGGTTACTTGCTATGACCAAAGAATAATTAGCCTTTTCATTTCTTGAATATAGAATATAAGATCATCATTTTGTTCTCAATTCATTTTAAGTACTTAGAGTAGTGCCTACTCTAAGATTGGTAATTTCCCCCATGAAAACAATGGAGATTATCTACGAAAAGATTTTTAGCAGTGGAATGACATGATTAAATTTATCTTAAAACAAATCTCTAACATTATGGGGGTCAATGAGGAAAATACATACATGAAAATTGTATTTTATTTCTCTGAGTTTATGTGTGTCAGGGGTGTTGATCTCAGGTGCATTTTCTATTCAGTCATAGTGGTAAAAAATGAGGAAAAGAAAAAGAAATAAAAGTTACTTTATATAGCCTCATGGCAAAAACACCTCCCTCACCAATTTTTACCAATAAAAATAACTCACTTTGTATGTTCCAAGGAATTTTCACATTCAGGGGGTAAAAGGAAAATCAACTAATGCTGTAGTCTAAATTAAATGAAAATTCATTATACAAATTATTGTTAAATTTGAAACAGGTGTTCTCTTCCAATTTAGGAAGATAAGAAGTGAGAAAACTACCACAGATTTGTTATTGATTTAAAGTGTTCTTAAAGTGAATAAAAAGTTAAATTCTCAGTGCTATACTTCTACTTGTGAGTTTTCCTCTGAGGAAGTGCTCTTTAATAAAGAGAATTTAGGAGCTATCAGGAAGAAAAAAATAACCAAGAAAGATATGTGTTTATAATATTTTGATCTGCCATTCTGGTTGGCCACATAATCAGGGAATTGTGATGCTACCAGTTCCAAAAGAAAATTCTGATTTATTAGTTGGCGCCTCCCAAACAATGGTGTCTTTAGTGTCTGTTCAGTTTTGGAAATGGCCAGTTCTACCCTTGAAAAGAACACAGAGATTAAAAATCCAGGACAGCAGCAGGGAGCCTTCTTAGAGGGCTCTCCTTCTACTGCCTAAAAAATGGAAGCACAGAAAGAAAAATATTACATACAAATCTTTTGGTAGGAATCTGTCTTCACAAAACTCAGTTGTTTTCATGTAACTGTAAGAATGCCCATGAAGTTTGAATAAAAGCAGACATTTCTCTTTTATACTGGCCTCACTTAGAAGAGATTCAGGGGATCAATGTATTCTTAAAAATCTCAATCTGGCCACTTATAATAATACAGTTTGAAGTGGAATTCTCTGCACAAGGATCACTGGTATATAACTTGATTTTCTTGTGCCATTCCACCTCAAGAAGCATAATGTTACCTCTTGATGCTCTCATGATAGGATACAGAAAGGCCAACCTGAAGAGAAGCATTGCATGGAAGTGAAACATACTTAATGTCCAAGTCTTAGTTGGAATAAGTAGTCTCGGATCCAGCAAATCAAGTTTTCAAAATCAAATATATTCTGTACTTGCTACACAATTTTCACTTCCCACCCACAAATCAAGCTTATATAAATTTATGTGCCCATTCTAAGCCCACCCTATGTACGTATTTCCCATCAAAAATCAACCGTGTCTTACTGCCTGCCAGGGAAAGTTATATTTAAGTGGAAATAGTGGATTAATGGTGATTTGGTGTAATTTTATATTGAAATTTGACAAAATTTGGGCAAGCACTGTGACTTTGAACACTAGCATTTCACTCAATAATCTCTGATGGATGTGTATAGAAATAAACAGTGTATGAAATTAAGAAAGGATGGGTGCCTAATTTTGAATTAGCCATAACCAACACCTTTAGGTGGAGTTAGATAAATCCATCATATGCAAAATTTCAACTGAGACAAGTGGGTAATTGTATAATTAGATAACTGCTATATGCACTACTGTTCAACATACAGTGAACATTTAACAAATGTTACAGAAGAGTGGCATCAGTGTAGGCAAGTAGATGTTAAAACAAAGGAAAAGTTCGAAGCCCTTAATATGCATCTGGACTGACCCTACTTATCTCTCCAGCATTGTGCATCACTAATCTTCCACTGGCAAACTTGAAATGCCAGCCACAGTGATTACTATCCATTCCCAGATAGCATCTCTTCACAATGGTCTCTTTCCTGTTCTCTTGTTGCCTTCTATTCATCCTTGATTTAGTTACCTTGAGTAGTCAGCCCTGATGCACTCACATACCCTCACCCCTGAGTTTGTGACTCTCCTGTAGATTTTAATTACTCTGTAATTTCTTTATTATAGAACTAGAGGCCCAGCACACAAAATTCGTGCGTGGGTATGGTCCCTAGGCCTGGCCTGCGATCAGGGCCATCTTCTCTGGTTTCCCGCAGCCAGCCCCGCCCTCCCACCGCCACCCACCCCCGGTTCCCCTTTCGCCATTGGGTGATAGGTGCCTGACAGCCGGGGAAAGGGACCGAGAAGTGGTCAGTGCACCTCATATTGACTGGTCCAGTGGTCGTTCTGGTCATTCTGCCATTAGGGTCTATTTGCATATTACCCTTGGTACTTTTTTGGGGGGTGGGGGTTGGCTCTTTCAAAGATAAAGACCCACCTGTGAGCGTTTTCACACACTCCATAGTCTCTCCTGTGGTGTTAGGTCTTTTTTCCCCTGGGCTGGGGGGCTGTTGTGGGGGGCTGCACTAAGATGCAATGGGAATGAAACTGGCATGGTACTTTTTTGGGGGGTGGGGGTTGGCTCTTTCAAAGATATTTGCATATTACCCTTTCATTATATAGGATAGAGGCCTGGTGCATAGGTGGGGGCCGGCTGGAATGCCCTAATGGGTGCCCCGGATCGGAGTGGGGGTCCCTGCTGGGGGATGGGGTTGGCCTGGGTGAGGAGCCGCGGTGTTCTGGTCTCTGGTCTCTGGTCATTCCATTTCGGTTGCTGGGCTTTTATTATATAGGATTTATCCTATAGTTAGTAATTTTCATACTACATAACTTTTTACCCCAGGAGTCTTTGTCCCTCTGAAGAACAGGAACACTAACTTGCTTATTCACCATTGCATCAAAGGCTTTAGTCCTATGCCTGCCACATAATAAGTAACTAATAATTATTGATTGAATAAAGGCTTGTATTTGAAGCATAGGTAATATCAAATGCTTTACAAATAGGGTATCCCAAGGTAAATATTACATCATCCCCTTTGAGTTCAAGCAGACCAGGAGTGAGAAGACTCCACTTTTCTTCTAAGCACATTAATTAGATTATTTTAGAGAAACCTGAGGCAGTGAACTCAGCCTATGGTATATTCACTTTGATGTTAGATTCCTATGAGTACTAAATATGATTCATCCTATATAATAAAGAGGTAACATGCAAATTGACCATCACTCCAACACACAAGATGGCTGCCACAAGCTGGCCTGCAGGAGAGGACAGTTGGGGGAGACCCAGGCCTGCAGGGGAGGGCCGTTGTGGGGAACCAGGCCTGCAGGGGAGGACAGTTAGGGGAAACCAGGCCTGCAGTGGAGGGCAGTTGGGAGGGACCAGGCCTGCAGGGGAGGGCAGTTGAGGGGGACCAGGCATGCAGGGGAGAGCAGTTGGGAGGGACAAGGCCTGCAGGGGATGGCAGTTGGGGGGAAACAGGCCTGCAGGGGAGGGCAGTTGGGGGGTACCAGGCCTGCAGGGGAGGACAGTTGGGAGGGACAAGGCCTGCAGGGGAGGGCAGTTAGGCATCGATCAGGCTGGCAGGGGAGTGGTTAGGGGGTGATAAGGCAGGCAGGCGAGCAGTCCTGGATTGTGAGAGGGATGTCCGACTGCCCGTCAGACATCCCTCGATGGGGCCCCAGATTGGAGAGGGTGCAGGCTGGGCTGAGGAACACACACACACACACCCGCCCCTGTGCACAAATTTCATGCACCGGGCCTCTAGTTATAATATAATTCATCATTGTTACTATGGGGTATATCTATATCTTTGGTCAAACAGTGTTCTCTAATAACCATAATTACAAACAAACAGAGATAGTTTTATAAGCCATATTAAAATATAAGCCTTGTTAATTTCACAATCAAATGATAGGAGTATTAAAGCTAGTTCCATCCTGAGTCTCTTATAAAGATCTTAGTTAATGAAGTTCCAAAATGTTTTTTTCATAGAAACTAGTGGAACAAGCTTGTTTTTTAAATGATGTACAGTCAATTAAATCTGTTGACATCATGAATACGATGTCATTCAGTAATCTCTCTGTATCTGGATGAAGTTTGGGCACCAGAGATATAGACAAAGCTTTTACTTTATTTTGATTTGAAGAAATATGAACTTGTCTGGAAATACATACTTTTCAAAAGTCCAAATAGGAAAATACTTTATTTTGATATTCTGGTAGAAATTACGATATTTTAACCTATGCATTTTTTAAAGTAGATGATAAATGTAAATCATTCTACAAAACAATGTGAGCTTATTTTCACATTTGTTTGGGATTAAACTGCATCATAAACTGTTTCCAGATGTATGCTAATTAACTCTGCAGCAGAACCAAATACCCTACTTTGAGGATTATAGACCAAAGATTTATGAAATCCTACCTTTTCAGTTCAACCTTTGTCACCACATTTTTGGTTATTAGGTCTCAGTTATGAGTAAGTCTATTTTGGGGTCTCTTTTGGCTCAGGGAATTGATAACAGGATATAGAATTTTTCCCTTGTAGATAAAAAGATTGAACAAAACCAGCCTGATGTAGACTGATTTATTATTTGATAGCTGTTAGTAAAGAATAAAAATGAGTTAGTGGTTTTCTAGCAAATGAATCTCAAGATAAAAAAGGTCACCCTTGCATTGGCTTTAAATGGCATCATTACTAGGAGCACCAGGAGGCCAGATTGAGTGGGCACTTAGCAACAGGCACACCTCTGGGACTAGAAATTTTAGGTCACACACTAGCAATATTATTTTGATTCATTCAGGAGGTTGTAATGTGCCCAAGCCCCATTTGCAAGGGCTTGTTTGTGTTTGATATTAATTTGTAACTGTAGAAGAATAAAATGATTAACAGTGTTTTTTGTGAGTTTGTGTTTGTTGTGTGCCAGAGAAAAGGGTGGGGAATCATGTTTTAAATAAAGGCCTTATTTACTTGCACAAATTGTTGCACAAACTGTCAGAGAAATGGATTCTACAAATTACTGTAAGAATTTTCTTCGTTTGTTCATCGTTAGTGCTTTATTTCATTTTGTTTTGGAGTAAGTATGTAAAGATCAATTTTAAGAATATCTAGTTCTACTTTGATTGAAATATCAGTCAGATCCCCCAAACTAGCAATTTCATTCATAGTTTCCATCTTTGTAACGATTCTGGTAATAATTAGAGCACATAATGCCAGTGATGATACTAACCTATAGCTTTCAAGTTTCTCAGACTAAAATAATATCCCAGAATTCCAATTGTTGTTTCATTGTTTTAGTCACACATTTATTCAACAAGAGTTTACCGAATACCAATTCTGTTCCAAATACCATGCTAGGCCCTGGTTAGCAAAGGCATAAGTAAAGATAATATATATGTGTGTGTATGTGAGTGTGTGTATATAATTTAAAACTGAAAATTTTTGTAAAGGAAGTTGAAAGGAACTATGAAAGTATTAAGAGGGCTTTACCTAATTTAGACTAAGGGCCAGACAAGGCCTCTGAGCATATGCACTATTGAACTTGATTGCCTCACTACGTTAATTATATTTACTTATCTTAAAGGATACTTAAACAATAATAAGGAAGAGTATTTTGTCCTCAAAATATTGTCATCAAAGCATTGCGCACTCTAAATGGCTTTAGGGTATTTCTTTCTGTATTATATTGGCCACTGGCTCCCAAAATAATTTAATTTGGGATCACCAAAGAGTGGAAAAAATGGGAGTCAAGTTGTCTTGAGTAACTAGCTCTTCATGTGGCTCTCCCTCTCTCCCTCCCCCTGCCCCAAACATCCCTTTGTAAATACACACTATGATTAGCTCCCTCATATTCATTAGAGATCTGGGGATATTGTTACATAACCCTAAAATTAACCTACTTAGAAAGAGAATAATCTAAAAATAGAATTGAAGATCCAACTGTATACTTAAGGCTTTTTTTGTTGTTTATTTTGCTAAATTGCTGTTAATGGGATTATTGGGTTAATTCTGGCCCAGTTAATATTCTGTTCCAACAAGCAAATTTTTTCAATATTATTTTTCCTTTGTCTACAGAAATACTGCTTCCACATAAAAATACTGTGTCAATTAAATGTTTTGAGAATAAAAAATAAATTAGAGGATTAAATATTTATAAATTGCAATAACCTAAAAAAATAATATTTCTTATCATCTCAAATATTTTTACATTTTAAGCAAAGTTTCTCTTTTGGTGTGAAAAGAATCTTCCAATTTATGGCTGATCTCTATGTTGTACAAAATTGTGAAGTGGATAATTATCTGTCATATTGTTTTGTTTAACGAATATTTTGAATTGAGATACAGGGAGGACTGTTGAGCCAAATTTCAGATCCTGTGAGTTTCTCCACTTTATAAAATTATATACACCTATAGAATTAATGTGATGAGGGAGAAAAAAATCTGGGTCATAATTGCTATCATCCACACCAGAAAGAAAAGACATTTATCTTATCAGACCATAAGGATCCACTGAAATAGGTCTGAAAGGGTCTGAAGCTGCTGACAAAACCACAACACTGGGCCCAATTAACAATACCCATTTTTAATTAACAGTTGCTGACTCTTTGCCATTGAAATATTCACGCTCTAGGTGTGAAATGGCAACCCCCATTTGTCATATCTGTCAAAATTAATTTTGAAATCCCATGGTCTTCCTTCCACAGGATAAAAGTGAATAACTAGAGCATACTTCCTACCTGCCAAAGTTTAGTTCCAGGACAAAGACTAGGAAAATAGAACCTAGGAAACTGGTTGGATCAGCTTTAATAATCCAACTCCTATAAATTATCTTCCTAGCATTTCTAGTGCTGCAAATGATGTAAATATTTATTCCATACCTTGGGAGAGGGCATGAGTGGTATTTTAAAGTTCTTATCCTTAATTCTTTTTAATTCTTTCATTCAAAAAACATATTAAGCACCTAATAAGTGTTAGACACTAATTTTAACTATGAGGCCACAACTATGAACAAGACAATGTGTTCTGGAGGATATAACAATCTAATAAAAAAAAAGGAAAAACTGCCAGGTGTCTATATATGTGAATATTAGGAATGAGAGTGTGATCTCTTTACAAAGATGTGAAAATGTATCACCATCAGTGATGGCATGGTTGGGAAGAAAGGATAAAGAGCAGGCAAGCTGCCTAAACCGGAGTAAGACTTTATGCAAATGAAGTCTTTTACACATAAAAAGTTTGGCTTCAGGGTTAAAGTTAGAATCGGAATCATTAGTGTGCATTCATTGAGCATTTAATGTAATTTTGGGAGTGGAAAAAATAACACATCATTTGATCCTCTCAATAATCTTATAAAGTAGATAGTATTATTTTCATTATATAAATGAAAAAAATTATTTCAAAAATATAATTGACCATCTTAAAGTTACAGAGCTGGTAAGTGGCAGAGCCTGTACTAGAATGATTGATTGACAGTAATTCATGAATTCATTTATTGAGTGATCACTATATATTCTGAGGTATCGGAGACTAAAAATATAGAGATGAGTAAAGCAAATGCTCTGACCCCAAAGCTTTTTTTTTTTTTTTTCTGGTAGAGGTGAGAGGATTGTATATAAGAAATTATGACAAAGAGGAAAAAATATAATGTATGTATTTTACCATTTGACAGGACACAGATAAAAGAACAAGTGCTGGGGAGGGTGGGGGTAATGGGGAGAAATCAACCAAAGGACTTGCATGCATGCATGCATATAAGCATAACCAATGGACACAGACACCAGGGGGGGTGAGGGCATGAGCAGGTTGAGGGGCAATGGGAGGATAAGGACACATATGTAATACCTTAATCAATAATAAAAAAAGAACAAGTGCTAAATTCCTCCTGTGAGTAGGAAAGTATCCCAAAGAAAATGATTTCTGATCCATTTCATGACTTTTTTTTTTTACAGTGTCTGCCTTCCTTGTCCATTCTGGGTAATGCACAGTTATCATTAGAGAAGAAAAAGAATCTAAAAACACTGCATTGTTCCAGTGCTCAAGAAGCTTATTCTAATTAAAGAGCAAAATACCACCCTTGAAGCAGCAGAAGAGCAGTGGGGTGTTCAAGGTTGTAATCATTGCCTAGGTCTCCAGCTAAACAAAAGGGAGAATCAACAGTGGAGCACTGAGGAGCTGTCTCATCCTCTACACTGGGGAATTTACTACAACTAAAGGGAGAATTAAGCTGAATCTATCAACGGTAAAAAGCAAACTGAAGAAGGTTAAATTCAACAAAAAATATCTGGAAAAAGGCTGGTTTGTTTAAAGCACTGTGCTGTTTCAGGAAGATGAACAAGACAAAATCCCTGGAATATTTAATTGACATTAGATCTATTGTTATACAAACTCTGACAAAGAAGCACAAATACACAGAAACAATACTCAGAAATTTGAGGCTTTCAATCAAGAAGGAACATGTTAATGATTATTTTAGCAATAATGATATGTTAATTATTGAACTTTTAGTAAATACAGGTAGGTAAAAGGAGAAAAAAATCTCATTGCATACTTTTTCACTGTTAATTGGACACACACACACACTTTAGTGGGATTGTATAGTATATGATTTAGCACAAAAATTTTCATGCTATTGACCATTACTATCATCTAGTATTTTATTTTTAATGGCTACCTATTATTCATTATATAAGTATACTACATTGTTAAATCATCAGTCCTTTTAAGGTACTCCCATTTTTTTTTTACTATTATAAACAATTAATATCCTCATAGCTAAACCTTTCATACTTTTATGGGTTTTCATTGTGATAGATTAATGGATAACTATTAGATCAATGAGTGATAAATATTTTTAATACTTTAGTATATGTGATCAATTCTGTTTTTAAAAGTACATCAATTTATGTCCCTTTTGTTATTGTAAGAAATTCTTATTTTCTCCAAGTTCTAAGCCTCATTAAATGTCATTTCTAGCATGAGAGGCAAAAAATAAATTATATTGTATTGTTTTAATTGTATTTAATAATTATTGGTGATGTGAATGTTTTTCTTTGTATTTCCTCTTTTATTAAATTTTGGTGTTCCTCCTTTGTTCGGGTTCTTACTGGAATCCTCTTGATTTCTGAGAAATGCTTACATATTAATTTGGTTGATTCATTACCCTCACATACAATTATGATGGGACTTTTCACTTTGCATTTTTATATAGTGAAATCCAACACTCTTTTCCTTAATAATTTCTGTTTACATGGAGCCATATATAAAATTTTTCCATTCCAAATTACATAGTTAACATCTGTATTTATTCTAGTATTTTATTTAGAGTTTTTATTTGTCTAGAATTTTGCTATATGGTGTGACATAAGAATCCAATTTTATTTTTTCCTAATGGTTAACCATTTTCCCAATACTATTAAATTCTTTCTTCACTGATTTGGCATACAATATTTATTATATCCTCAGTTATTAAATATATTTTTATCTGTTTCTGATTTTTCTCATCTTTACCATTGATCTATTTCTGCTTTATTCTTTTATGAAGTCGTTAAAGTAATTTTTACATGACATATTGTTGCTTCTCAAATATTTTACAGCTAGTATCATATATAAATCCTTCAAAAAACCCATTGAACAATTTTGTCAGATGTGAAGAAAACAAACTGTCATATTTTCTTTATGATTGTACAAGAGGCCCAGTGCACAAATTTGTGCACAGGTGGGGTCCCTCAGCCTGGCCAGCAATCAGGGCTGATCGGAGCCCGTCTGGCCCAGTCCCGATCAGGTTGATCAGAACCAGCTGGCGGTATTTTTTTTTTTTTTTGGGGGGGGGGGGACCACGGGAGGTTGGCTGTGGGAGCGCACTGACCACCAGGGGGCTGCTCCTGCATTGAGCATCTGCTCCCAGTGGTCAGTGCGCATCATAGCAACTGGTCGTAATGGTCACTTAGGCTTTTATATATATAGATTAAGCTGATATTTTAATCTGGGGAGAATTGGTATCTTCACTTTATTCGGCCCTTTTATCTAGATACATAGTTTCTCTTGCAATTAATTTAGTATTTCTCTGTGTTTCTTTGGAAATTAGTAACGATTGGCCCCAGAAGAATTGTATTAAAAGAAAAATCCTAGAATGTATTATGTAGGACTGCAAAAATTACTATAATATCCCTGAATGAAATACATAAAGGCTAATTCAATCTTGAGAATGTTTACATATTTTTACAGAAGAGAAAAAATTGCCCATTAGAATATTTCTAATTTAAACACTATCTAGAGACATCGCATATATGGTAGCCAAATGATTTTTACCACTTCTAGTTTTTATTAGTCGCCTTCTTTTTAAAAATAAATACAATTTGATGAAAATTATGCTGTGCAATTTTTCTGTTAAGCCATAAAACCATTAGGAAAAAAGTGCTGAAAATGAAAGCAACATTTGAACACAGAAAGACAAAATGCCTCAAAATGTGAAATTGGTGAAGTTATATGTCTGAATTAGATATGTGCATGGGTGAACCTTGACCCTGTGGCCACCATCATAGGCCAGCACTAGTGTGAAAGCAGTAAATAGTCAATTCTTACCATAAGTAAATTAACAAAAGTAGGTGTTTATCATGGGGTTTTAAAACATCAGGTCAAAAATGAATATTTATAATAGTATGCAGATATAAAGAAAGGTTCCAGGAGCTCTGAAATGAAGAACAGTCTAGGAATGTGATTGCACGGAGAAGTGTTTCTAGATATATCCCAAGGAACCATATAAGGCCTCACTCCAAGTGCTGGTATTGAAAAACTTTTCTCATTGAGCCATGCTATGTAGAGACAACACATAAAGGTTAAAATAATTAATAAAAATTTACTTTTTTTTCCTGTATAAATTTCTAGTGGTAATAATTATTTTATGGTGTTTTGTGTTTTTTATTAACATATGAATACATGACTATAGATTTTTTGAGTTGTTTCTCTTTCATAGAGATGGATTTTTCTGAACTATATCAAACTCACACTGTATAGTATATGGCCAAAGACATGCATTAGTAATGTGAAAGAAAAAAGGAAAAGGATATGTCCAAGATGTAAAAATCAGGGAAGTGTGACCCATACAAAGATAAAGAAAAGCAGGTGATAGCAACTGCCTTTGAGAGGGCCCACATGTTGGACTTAACAGACTTCAAAGCAAATATTATAATTAGGTTCAAAACTAAGGAAACATGTTTAAAGAATTTAAGAAGATAAGATACATGTCTTATGAAATAGAGAATATCCGTAAAAAGGTAGAAATTATTCCTTTTGGGACTCTATATTGTTCTACATGTATTTTATAAGCTGTCCTTACATCTTTAAAGTAATTTTCTATGTGGGTTTCAATTTAGATAATTTCTATTGACCTATTTTTATGTTTACTGACATTCCTTTGACTGTATTCAATTTGCTACTAAGCCCCAGAGCCAACAAATTCTTAATTTCAGGTTTAAGAAAAACTTATTCTAGAAAGACAGTGATCTTTAGAAATTTTATTTCTGTATTAAGAAGTAGATTTTCCCTATTTTGTCTATTTTCAAATTTCTTTAACATTTACTAGTATAATGTAATTTCAAAGTCAATAATCTGCTAACTCCTATGTGTGATTCATTTGTGGATCTGCTTCTATATTTTGATGTTTCTCTTCCTTTCATGTCTTATCATTTTTGATAATGTGCAGATTACATATTTAAATAGCCAAGGAATTAGGAGCAAAAATTATTTTTCTCAAGGGGACACATCACTTTCCCTGTCAGGCACCTAACATGAAGAGTTGGTTATTTCCATCCCAATGGAATTCAGGGAGGTTGCACCTGGGTTGCAGCCTGAGGTTCAGTTACAAATGTCTTTGGAGGGAAATCTATCCTAAGTGGTTACAGGCACCCCCTGGGGGGAAATTTGGGATTGAAGCACTACAGCATATGGAGATTTCCCTCTGGTCTCTAGCCCAGCCAATGCATCCTATATTGCCATACTCTCAGCAAAATTCTCCTAAGAACGCACTTCCTGGCCAGAAGAATCAGCTCTAAGTTTGGGAAGCTATAGATTCCAATTTGTCATGCCAGCCCATGCAACTATTAACAACTCTTCTGTATTTCATGCTACCCAAGCAGAACTCTTCTGCCCACAGCGGCCCATTTATTCCCAGACGTGGCTAATGCTTACAGAGACGGAAGTGACACCGATTTTTGTTCAAAAAAGCCTCTTTTCTCTTTGGTAAAGAAACTAGATATTCTAGACTTCTTTTTCTATAATACTTCCTAAAATCATATATATCATATACATACTAGTACACCTTATGTATAGATATATATTTATGGTTGTAAAATTTATTCCATTTCTTACAATGGTAATTATATTCACTTGTACTTTCTAATTGGATGGAGAATACTTCAGTGCCTTATTCATGTTCAGGTAATGTCTTAACAAGTAATTGATATATTGTTCTTGTTTTTATTTCATCTTAAACTAGTGTGTTTTATAGGTTACAGTAGCCTCCACAATAGTCAATAGAGTGTTGGTGTCATAACAACAGCTATTGTCTGTGGAATTCTTACCAAAAGTAAATTAAGTAAATTAGAACATTATGTTCTAAGCATTTTACATATATTACCTAATCCCCAAAGCAATTCCTTGAGCTAGGTACTATTATTAACACTATTATACACAAGGAAAAACTGAGACATGGAGAGTTTGGGTGACCTCTCAAGGTCATACACCTTATAAATATTGGAGTCAGCATTCAAATTCAAGCAGTTTTCCTTAGAGCCCATGCTCTTAGTCATTATACTATATTGTGGTCTTGAGTAAACACTATTGTTTTTTTGTTGTTGTTAATCCTCACCTGAGGATATTTTTTCCCTTGCTTTTCTAATAGAGCGGAAAGGGGGGAAGCCGAGACAGATAAGAGGAGAGAAAGAAAACATAAATATGAGACACACCCCAGGTATGTGCCCTTGACCAGGAATCAAACCCGAGACCCTTTCGTGTGTGAGCTGATGCTCAAACTGCTGAGCCACACAGGCCAGGGCTAAACATTGCTTTTTAACAGGTTGTCCTTTACCCCTCTCTTCTCTTCATACTTTAAAAACATTTGTTTTATATAATCCTTCAATTATATCATTATGTCCATACCTCACTCTCTTTCCATACACTCTCCAGTCTGCTATGTATTACTTCTATTCCTTTTTATAGAACAAAGATCTATTTTCCTTTGGAATTTAGCTTAGCTATCAACTCCTTCAGAAACGTTGACCACTCAGTTGGAATTTGAACTCTTTACATACACATACCTTAGACTTTAATCTATCATATAAAATGTATTTATATATGTGTCTTATCCATTAGTCCATAACATCCTTGAAAGTAGGAACTGGGGCTTATCCTCTCTTTCCACTTACACCTAATGAGTTGTGATATGTGATAGTCACTGCATATATATTTACCAAATTGATTTCAATCTCTCTCTGTTCCCAAAATTGACTCTTAATAGGAATTTCAAAGGTTGAAATCTCTGTGCTGTATTACATTCATTTTGCTCCGAAAGTTAAAACATAATAGATCAAAAATTATGTTGTCATACATTTTGGAAGATCATCTTGGATAAAGTTAAAATAGAAGAGATGTGGATATTTACAATTATAAAATTATTCACATTAAATTCTATCTGTTTAATATTTAAAAATAAAATTCAGTCTCCTATTTCAAATTAAGCTACTGTTCACTTTTAACTAATAATACCTTTATGTACCTGACACTTCAGGTGGAATGATTAAATTATGCATGTGTAGAAAGATCTCAGAACATAATGACAGGTACTACAAACCTACTATGTTCCCAGGCACTTAAAAAAGTACTGTATTTAAAATTTGAGACACTGATTTTAATTTATTGTTTCTCTTATGTATGACATTCTTCTTTTCCCTTTAATTCACATGGGGGTGTAAATTTTTATTTCTTTAACTTATATTTGTTTTTCATTGAATTTATACCATATACCAACATTGTATTGTTCAGCTTTGTTAGTTACATTAAGCAAAGAAGTAGACGTATAGAACCATTTCTCTTGCTCAAATGGAAGAGACTTTGAAAGGATATTTAAAAAAAAAAAAAACAGAGACAAAATGGGCTGCACACAGATATATTAAGTCAGAGCATAAAGTCTTTAAAACTTCCCTTTTTATTCTTTACTTATAGGATATGTTTTGCTGTATAGAATGGATTACATATACTTTATTCCACTGATTTTTAAAGCTGAAGTCCTTGAACAAAAATTTGAGCTAAGCAACTTCAAATAATTTATTTAACTTTGCAAAGTTGTTTATGCTTACAACCCTCTTGGATTCCTTTTATGCTCTGCTATGGAATGTATATAGCCCCAACTGTAAAAATTGCTGAGCGTGCTTGTCCTAAGTAGGAAGAAATAGAAGGGTTAGTTTAACCCCTATGGGTCAACAATTTGTGGTTCAGTGAATGAGTTCCATGCCATTCTTTGAAATTATTTCTATTCTCTATTTCTTTCTAATCTAGATGCTTTGTTTTCTCTTTATATGTCTAACAAGGAAGAATATAGTCAAAAAAGCATGTGAACATTGTCTTCCTAAAACTGCTAGATGTGCTTTCTTTATTTACCAAAAAAAAAAAAAAAAAAAAAAAGATATAGAGCAATCTCCTTGGATGAAGGTGTTTAGAATGGGGCGGGGTGGGGGAGATATTTTTCAAGTGTCTTGTTGGGTAAAACTGTCATTCCTTTTCACAAGAGGAGATGGTATTTTATGTTCAGACAATTTATTTCATCTCCTAAAAGAAATTGTTGCCTCAGTGAGAATCCGTCTTGGACTTAGATTTTAATGTTAACTGGAAAAGATTTGTCTGAGGATGCGTTTCTCATGCCAATCAATGTTGTTTCCATCCCAGGGCCTCAGAAACACCTAACCTGAAACTCCCTTTCCCGAATCATGTCTAAAATCAGTGTATCATAATTGATTTTTCCCCTTTCCTTGAGCCTTTATAGATAGAACTAGAGGCCCAGTGCATGAAAATTCGTGCACTCAGGGGCGTCCCTCAGCCAGGCCTGCACCCTCTTGCAGTCCGGGACCCCTTGGGGGATGTCCACCTGCTAGCTTGTGCCTGCTCCCCGGGGGGTTTGGGCCTAAGCTGGCAGTCAGACATCCCTTTGGCATCCCAGGAGCCCTCAGGGGACATCTGACTGTGGCTTAGGACCGCTATCTGGGGAGCAGGCCTAAGCCGCAGTCAGACATCCTTAGCACTGCCTAGGAGGCGGGAGAGGCTCCCACCATTGCCGCTGTGCTTGCAGTCATGAGCCTGGCTTCTGGCTGAGCAGAGCGCCCCCCCCGTAGGAGCCCACTGACCACCAGGGGGCAGCTCCTGCGTTGAGCGTCTGTCCCCTGGTGGTCAGTGCACATCAAAGCAACCGGTCATTCCAGGTTGTTCCGCTGTTAGAGTCACTTTGCATATTGCCCTTTTATTATATAGGATATGGGCCAAAGATATTTTGTCTTTTCATTTGCAACCACCTATATTCCTTGGTAAACTTTGGTTCTTATTGACTATATAATAATTTTTTAAAAAGCCAGAAAAAAAGGAGTTTAATTTCTCCTCTTGCCTCCAACTTAAATTTCTTTATACATAGTCTGAAAATGATGTATAAAGAAGAAAGGATAATAAAAGTACATGGATATATATGAGGGTGCATTTATAGGTATTCATGCCAGTGTTTACATATGCATATATTTATTACTTTATTTAATAAAAAAATCACTATCTCTGCTCATTATTTAGTGATGATATTTGAGCTTTGGGAACAAATCTGATTTAAAATGTTATTTTATAAGTTATATGAACTTGTGTGAGCCTATTAACCTCCATGAAACTTAATTTTTCTTATTAAAAATGGGGATATTAATACTTGTAAGGTTGCAACAAGGAGCAACTGATATAACATTCAGCATAATTCATGGCACATTGTAGGACCTCTCACAGTTGTTATTTTAATATCTACCCTGCTAGTCCTACTACTTTCTAGTCACTAGACTAGGTACTCAGAGATGCAGAATAAGAGCCTCAAAGTCTAGTGAGAAAGACCAAACTAGCATCAAAACCCAAAATATAGTGTAAATGAGTGCTATTAAAAATATTAAACAGGTGCATTTTCAACTAACATGGGCCAAAGCCAGAACCTGGTGGTCAATGGTTGGCTATAGAATTTGTATCTTTACCCACTTAATTGAAACTAGTTACTAGCCAGAGAATTTTGTCTGACTGTTAATTATTTTTAATTTGTTGACCATTTTCATGATTTAATTTACTTGTTTTTATTTCTATTCAAAGTTTATATATTTTTGTAAAGCTAATAATAGTGAGGTATTTTTCCTTTGTTCTTCAGTATAAAAAATAGAGGATACCACTGAACACAGAAATGTTGTCTTAGAATTGGAGGAAATCTTGTACCAACAAAGGATCTCTTAGAATGTAATTAACATGTGTTGGAACACAGGCATTTGTGTGAACTTTTTATAGAGTGAATGCCAATTGACTTTGTCAAAATAATTTCAGATGTTTAGAGATCACCAATATTTTCCTATCATTCCTATAATATTGAAGCAATTTCCCCAATTCTAAAGCTTCAATATATAGCAGTATAATATTAAAAAAGATTCTATAAGACACAGTAGAGCAATTTGCAGAGAACTCTAAAGTTCTAGAGCAGGGGTCCTCAAACTTTTTAAACAGGGGTCCAGTTCACTGTCCCTCAGACTGTTGGAGGGCCGGACTATAGTTTAAAAAAAAAAAAACTATGAACAAATTCCTATGCACACTATGGGCCCGGGACGAGTTGGCTGCTAAGCAGGACAGGAAGTGGCACCCGGCGGGCCGGATAAATGCCCTCGGAGGGCCACATGTGGCCCGCAGGCTGTAGTTTGAGGACCCCTGTTCTAGAGTATAGGAGTGAATGTGATCTGGATCATAATCCTATACAATAAAAGGCTAATATGCAAATTTACCAAACAGCAGAATGACCGGTTGCTATGATGCACACTGACCACCAAGGGGCAGATGCTCAATGCAGGAGCTGCCTCCTGGTGGTCAGTGTGCTCCCATAGTGGGAGAGCTGCTCAGCCAGAAGCCAGTCTCATAGCTGGTGAGCAGTGGCAGTGGCAGAGAGCGGGTCTAAGCTGGTAGTCAGACATCCCTTGAGGGATCCCGGACAGCGATAGGGTGCAGCCCGGGCTGAGGCAGGACTCTGACCCAGTTGTCCCTGAGTCTGTTACACCACCTGTCCTCTCTGAGTTGCAATTGTGTCTTGTTACAGATTTGGGGGAAATGTAGCAAATTTAATGTTTCTTATCTCATGTCTTTGTACTCTGACCTGCTCTATAATGTCTTGCACTAAATATTCCTCTCATTTTGCTGGCTTTTTCTCATGCTGGAGTTCACTTAAGGTTCAATTTTAGGAAGTTGGATTTTTAATAAGATTTCTTTAAATGGTTTCTATATTTAGCCAATCTTGCAGTTCTCAACAGTACATGGAAGAGCAAATAGGGAGCTTTAAATGAATTAGCTTCTTTAACGACTAGATGAAATCAAAGTTTGGGCTCTCTAACTTCTAAGACTTGGACGCCGTCTTGGTAATCTAAATTTATCAATAGCCTAACATAAAACTCTTCTTAAAGGACTTCTTTATGCTGCTTATCATAGTAACGCTTGTTAAGTTTCCAAGAGTGGCCCTTTCCCTCCAAATGTTTTCAGCTTGACAGATCGCTCTTTTCTGAAGTGCACTCATTCGGGTCCCATGCTGCTACTACACATCCATTTCTATATCTGAAGGAAGATGTCAAATATAGAAGAATTAATTTCTGACCCTGTTTTAAAAAGACAAAAAAATCTGGGCTTATTTTTTAAAACTATGTATGGCTTGGACAATTTATAGTACATGTGTAATGCCATCCTTCTTTTTCGTTTTTAATAGTGAACACAAACAAAATTAAGGATTCCTTTTTCTTTAGAGTGTCACTTGGATCCTACCAGGTACTTGGTAGTGAGCCCTGTGACTCCCGATGGTGTGGAGAGGAAGGTGGGCAGGAGGCGGAGGATGGCAGGAAACATTTTATGATTTATGCAGTTTTTCTGAAATATGTTCCCTTTACTTACTGCATAGTGTTACTATTATTATCATTTGGTGGGCCCGAGGCATGGGCCACACACATCATCTGCCTAAAAATAATTCTACAGCCTGTCTGGGTGTCATTATGGTGTTTGTTTCATAACAACTGCCTATGAATCTTTATTAAAATTCAAGTGGGCTGAGACTTGGAGCCAACAATGGGGCCCGTCCACAGCTAATAGAGCACAGTCTGTCCTTGGGAGGCTCTGGCAGGATCAGAGGAGGGTGTGTCAAACATGAGGCACACTGCAAAGCATCTCAGGCCCAGGGACTCTGAAGGAGACAGGATGAGACCACGGAAACGCATTTCTCCCCAAAGAGAACTGTGTTAGTTAGCTCCCTCCCAGAGAGAGAGTGAATAGATCTGCCGAGCTGAAAACCTAGTTGAGGGTCATGCCACCACTGACCTTGCTGAGTGACCTGAGACAGTGAATGCTGAAATGTCAGGGGCTATTTTTTTAGATTTCTAAAAGCACAAAGGCAACAGCACAGGGTTTTTAGTATATATTTTATAAAATCACAGGGTTTAGATGGCGGCATAACAACCTTTATAATTGTAAACATTCCTTCCTATATTGAGATACAACCTAGGTTTAAGAAACAAAATCTCCATAAAAATCAGGTAATTATGAAGTATGAAGTTCACAGATCAATCTCTAAATTAAATACCTATTATTTTTACAACTATTCTTTTCTGAATTAAAATGCTTTTAAAAAAATAACTATGAAGACATAGATATAGGATTGGTTGTGAGCAAAAAATACATAGTTGTAGAATTAAGACTAAAGAAAGGTTAAAAGGGGTATATTTGGCAATTAATGACTATATATATCCTATATATTAAAGAGGTAATATGCAAATGGACTGTCACACTGTCACAAGGTGGTGGCGCCCACAGTGCAAACGGGGCCGGCTGCTCCGTGCACTGGCCACCAGAGTCCCCTCAGCTCTGTGTGTCTGCTGCTGGAGCCCCCTCAGCCCCACCAAGGCCTCTGGTCCTCCTGCACCCCCCACTGACTGAGGCGTAGGCAAGCCTCAGATGGTGGCTGCCCAGCCGCCCAGGGCTGGCCCGAGGCTCAGGTAACCAGGACTGGCCAAGGCTTGTGTTGCTGACAATGGCAGCAGCAGAGGTGTGATGGGGGCGTTGCCTTCCCCTGATCGCTGGGTTACCTCCCACCCCTGAGGGCTCCCGGACCGTGAGAGGGCCGGGCCAGGCTGAGGGATCCCCACCTCCAGTGCATGAACTTTCATGCACTGGTCCTCTAGTCTATATAATAAAAGCCTAAGGGATCGTTATGGCGGAACAACCAGAATGACCAGTCACTATGATGCGCACTGACCACCAGGGGGCAGACGCTCAATGCAGGCGCTGCCTCCTGGTGGTCAGAGCACTCCCACAGCGGGAGCGCTGCTCAGCCAGAAGCTGGGCTCACAGCTGGTGAGTGCAGCTGCCACGGCAGGAGCCTCTCCTGACTCTGCAGCAGCACTACCGAGCGGCGGCAGCAGGAGCAGCAGGCCAGGATGAGCACAAACAGCATGGCTCCACCCTGGCCTCCTGCCACTTGGTGCACTGCTACAGCCCCCAAGGGGTCCCGGACTGTGAGAGGGATGTCCAACTGCTGGCTTAGGTCCAATCCCAGTGCTGTTCTCTATAGAAGGCAGTCAGTCTGAACAACTCAGTGACTCAGGGAGGTGCTGGGAACTCAGGGTGAGCCTGCCTCCATGCTTGACTCACCCACTCGATGGCGTTTGTAGGACACACCGTGGTGGCCCAGCCCCTGCATGTGCAGCAACTGCTGAAGCTCAAGCAGCATGGGGTGCAGCAGCAGAAAGCCATCCAGCCACAAGCCGGCAGAGGGGTCCCGGACTGTGAGGGTGCAGGCAAGGCTGAGGGCCGCCCCCCCCCCGCCCCCCACCACCTCAGTGCACATTTTGTGCACTGGGCCTCTAGTATAAAATAAAATAAAAAAACATAACATTGCATTTGAGAAAAACTTTTCTTTTAGTCTTTAATATTACTAAACATAATTCAAACTAATTTCTCATACTTTAATTTCAATATAATAAATGTGAGATATTGATACCATATGCAAAAAAAAAAATCCTATTTCATGTCAAACGGTAAGAATCCTGAAACATATCAGTTACTAGTAAGTGATTCTTATTTTGTTCTAGCAAATGTTTAGGTGAATGCTATGTGTATAGTAAAATAATTTTGAAATTTCATTATTTACCTAGTAAAGGAAAAGTATAATTTTAAGATCATAATCTTTTTGTAGGATTCAAAAAGATTATGATCATTATTAAGTTACATTGTATTTTGAAATTAAATTCCTTTGTATATTTTTAAGAAAAACAATAAACAACTTGCTTCTACATATTGCTTTATAAGTAAACCTGATTGAGCAACAACTACAAAGTAATCTACACAGAACTATTGAAAGTATTTAGAGGTAATATCCCTTTGAAATTTTTTTTTTTTTTTAAAAAGGAAGATGGTTTTGAATTCTCAGCAAGGAGTCACCATCTCAATTAAAAATGGTCTGAATAGGGACTTAAAAGCTGCTAGTCCATTTCGTTAATGCTTTGGCCATTAGGAGCATATAAAAACAGAAATTAAAGTGATAGGAAATTAGTTTGAATTCTGTTTAGTAATGTTAAAGAATAAAAGAAAAGTTGTTTCTCAAAACAATGTCATTTTATTTTATATGTAATATTTGAATCTCTTATTATCAGTTATGTAATCAAAGAGTCAAAAAACCTGAGAGGAAGACTGTCTTCATGAAACTCCTGGGAGTTAAAATGGCTATAAACCCTTGCAGTAGGGCTGGTTTGTACCTGTGTGAGCAGAATGCACATGTCTCTGTTTTCATTTCTCTGATATGACTCAGTGTCTAAAACAGATCGAGACACTCAGATTGGAGCAAACAGAGCTTCTCAGGAGTAGTTCTTTATGATAATTCACTATTCCAGGGAGACACCCATGTGCTCATGTTTGTAGTTCTCTTTACTATTAAAGCATATAGTATCATCATCAGTATGCTAAAAATACAAAAATATCAGTTATTCTTTCCATAGATCCCAATAACTATGTCATTAAAGATGTGTAGGGGTCTGATTTTTTTTTTTTTTTTAGATCTTTAGAAATTTTATATAGTTTCAGAAACATACTATTTTGGTAACAATAATGCATACATATTCAACATAATTATTATTCCTTATTTGACAATGCTTCCCATATAATAATAGCATAGCAAAAAAAAAAATATTTGGCCTATTTGATATGCTGGTAGGGTGCTACATTTTGGGGCTTTCCAATACAAGCGCCCTTGCATCTTGTTCATCCTGTCACCCAGGGCTGCAATGCACAGAAGTGCCACTTGTACCTGAAGGAACTTAAGGGGTGACTTTTATATTGTCTTCTATCTGCATGGTATCCCCAAAATGGGGGAACAACCAAACATGACAGCCGGAAGAATTTTCACATTCAAATGACCTATTTTTGTAAAAATTACTGTACTACACCAAACTATTTAAAAATTTATTCCTATATTTTGAAAATAAAGTAGTTCAAGTTTTGAGACCTAAGTAGAAAATGAAATTAACATAAATAACCAAAGATTCTGGGCATTTTTTAGTATTAGACATCTCATTATCAAGATTTGCGAAGATCAGTAGCTGAATCTTTTTATAGTGAAGACAATTAAATTCACCACAGTGGAAGTATGCATCTCTGAAAAGTGGTAAAGACAAAAGGTGACACATAGTGTGCTGGAAGCCAGTTCCAGCATGTCAGAGTTTCATCAAAAGGTTGATGAAGCTTGGGGGCTCAACAAGGGCTGAGCCACATATGTAATCATCTGTTGGAATGGCTAGAAAGCATCTCCCCCAAACCTGAATGGATAATCGTTTTCTGCCAGACAGCTCAGGGCATCTTAATCTACATGTTATTGCCTCCTGTTGGCCAAACACCTGAACAGCTGTAGGCTATTCCCCAATCTGACAATGCATCTGTACCCTACCCTTTGAAGTGTATTATCTCCACCTTGCCTTAGGACAAATCCTATCTAATAAAAAAGTAATATGCAAATTGACCATCACTCCAAGACACAAGATGGCTGCCACAAGATGGCCTGCAGGAGAGGTCAGTTGTGGGCAGTTGTGGGTGACCAGGCCAGCAAGGGAGGGCAGTTGGGGGGGACCCAGGACTGCAGGGGAGGGAAGTTGGGGGGAACCAGCCCTGCAGGGGAGGGCAGTTGTGGGTGATCAGGAAACCAGGGAGGGAAATTAGGGGTGACTGGGCCAGCAGATTGGAGGAGACCAGGCCAGCAGGGGAGGGCAGTTGGGGGGGGGGGCATATCTGCAGGGAAGGGCAGTTTGGGGGGACCAGGACAGCAAGGGGAGGACAGTTGGGAGGGACCAGGCCAGTAGGGGAGGGCAGTTGGGGGGTACCAGGTCTTCAGGGGAGGGCAGTTGGGGGGGGGGGAACCAGACCTGCAGGGGAGGGCAGTTGTGGGTGATCAGGCCAGCAGGGAGGGCAGTTAGGGGTGACCAGGCCAGCAGAGGAGGGCAGTTGGGGGAGACCAGATCTGCAGGGAAGGGCAGTTGTGGGCGATCAGAATGGCAGGAGAGGGCAGTTAGGGGTGACCAGGCCAGCAGGGGAGGGCAGTAAGGGGCAATTGGGCCAGCCGGGAGCAGTTAGGCATTGATCAGGTTGGTAGGGGAGTGATTAAGGGGTGATCAGGCTGGCAGGCAGAAGTGGTTAGGGGCAATCAGGCAGAGGCAGGAGAGCGGTTGGGAGCCAGCAGTCCTGGATTGTGAGAGGGATGTCCGACCGCCTGTTTATTGGCCCTAAACGGGCGGTCGGACATCCCTCAAGAGGTCCCAGATTGGAGAAGGTGCAGGCGGGGCTGAGGGACACGCCTTCACCCCCCACGCCCCACCCCCCGTGCATGAATTTCGTGCACCGGGCCTCTAGTTGTGTTAATAAAAAGTAAGGGTCCTGAGTCAAGGAGAGAGTCTTTAGCTCCTTTAGCTGAAGCTCCTCTGACCCCCAATGCCTTTCAAAACTATCTTTTGTCCTTGGACTCCTTATTGAATCTACGCACAGCCTTTCTCCAGATTGCTGAACCCTTTGTAATGCTGGGACAAGAACCCCGGCAATAGTGGAACATGAGGGACTAGTGAAACATGTACTATGATACCTAATATTCTGTTAAGGGAGGACCAGGGATAAACTAGGAACCTAAGGAAGGAGATATAGATAAGTGGTTTTAAGAAAAGCAAAGGAAATGAGAGTCTCCACATTTATCTTCAACACCCAAGTTTATTATTAAGGGTTGCATAGGATGACAAAAAAACAAACAAACATATTACCACTGGTTGTCTCTTTTGATCCAAGAGGGATGTGCTTTGGCACCTTAGTCATGAACAAGTAAACTCAGTTCCTCATATTATTCTCTCTGTTTTTCTTACTTAGAAAAAGAGATCATGTCTAGTGCCTTTTCTTGTTTTCACTTTTGAGTTGGCTTTTTTTCTTTTTTCAGACAAGGTGCCACAAATTTTCTTTTGCTTAAGATCTCAAAACTGATTTTCACAGAGAATAATATAGTAGGACTCAAGTGTTCTTAGTTGGTAATATATTGCTACCAGCATCACAGATAAACAATGTGTTCAAGAAAAAGTCTCTTCCCTGTACCCCTACTTAAATAATAGCCCCATGATGAGAATCTGATCAAGTAATTCTTTTTAAAGAAAGAACTCATATATCCTGTACTAAGTAAAAATAAAATGTCTTTAGATTTTTGCCCTTATCATGTTCAGCACTCACACTTTTATGTTATTTGATACCTGAGGAAATGTGACTTCAACTTCAGTCTAAAATGTGTTTTAAATTTATACTTAATTTTCTTTTTTAAATGCCTAAATAATAGAATAGAAAAAAGAATATTCATGTATTTAATTAAATTCCAAAGTGTGTTTATGTATTTCACAACTTTTCTTTGAGGAGCTGGGTTAGTAATAAGAGGAAGTAAGTATTTGGTTCTTTAATGTTTACAATGAGCTTTGTAGAGGAATAGTATAAAGATATTGATAATAATAATGTTCTCCATTCTTGTATCTGCTGAAAGGAAGAGAAAATTCTCCTGAACAGAAATTAATGGAAGGCTCTGGAATTCAATGAGAATGCCAGAATTCCATTGCTGATTTGTCCAGGTGGGAACAGTAGGCAGTTTTCTCCATCTCACGGATTCAGATCATGTATTATTACATTTGCAAATTGCCATGAAGAAATGGTAGCAGTAATACCAAATCTGAAACTGGAGATATGTATTATGTCTTGTACAGTGCCTTTTGCCAAGTATATTTTCAACTTATATATGCTCTCTATTTAACCTGATCATCTTTTTCACCTATTATTTCTTCTGAAGGCTTGTATGTATAAACACACACACACACACACACACACACACACACACACATGCTTCCACACAAAAACATACTTTATGAAAATGGTGTGTTCTTACTGCATTTGAGGGTATAGCTAATTAGATTAAGTGAACTTTTTTAAAGAATGGGCTTAATTTATTGACCCTTTCGTCAAGAGGAATCTGATGATGCCAATACTGAACACTTTATTTCCAAATGAGGCATGGCATATTGAATGACACAACAGGATCTACACACACTTTTAAAACATATTGTAAAGGACCAGGAAATATTTCTGTTCCAGGGGCTGAGCTAGGAACTGCATGCTAGTTTCTGAGGATTCTGTGACCCTTTTCGTCTTGCCCTTGGCTGACTCACCTCTACAGCTGGGGAGGTGTGGGCAGTGTCTTTGGAGAGTTCCCACCACTGAGTCCGTACTGGATTAACCTGTGAATAAACCCATGCATTCCAAAAGCAGAGGCAAAAAAGAAAGTATAAACATTTTTTCTCTATACTTGCTTAAAACGGGGAATTTGTGAAAAAAGTTTTGCTTTTGAAATGGAATAGAATAAATATAACTTTATTGCACCTAGGAATGAATGTTTTTTGAATGCATTTCAAATGTGGTTTGCGTACACTCAAGCCTAATATGTTAGCTTTCCTTTGGCAGAAGACTATTCTACTATGCCCTTTTTTGCCCTGTCATCCTAGAAATTCATTGATTAGTATCTCAATTTACTGCTCAATCACAATTTATTGGAAACCTCCCCTGTTGGCAATACAGAGTGATGTCATCCAAGGGTAAGAATTCTCTTGCATGAGACTCAGCATCCTAACTGCCTAGAGATGCAATGAGAAACAGAGAAATAATGTTTTCAAACATTGCACCCTTTTTTTAATGCAACAATGACAGAATGCCAAACAGTCTACTTTGGTCCACATGTGTGATTCACATTCAGAATATCTGTTGGGCCCCAAAATAATGGACAGGTATGTTTCGTGTGATTAAAATGTTCAAAAGTGTCTCTTTAGCCATGCACTTTACTTGTCTGATCTATATTCTTTCCTGTGCAATAAGCTGATAAATATTCTGGCAGGTTTTTTTATTAATTCCTTTTGCTTTTATTTTGTAGCTTTTGACTGACATCTATTCACTTTAAGGGTGATTTTCCTGTTGGCAAGAGGCAGAAGAGACACACCAAGCATCACCTTCAAGGAACAAGCAATTTAAGTACTATAATGAGATGGGTCTTTTCAGAGTTATAATTGGTGACAAGGTATGGCAGCTTCTTATCAGACAAATATGTACAACACAGAGCTTATTAATGAGGATGGAGCGTCATATTCAAGAAAGCTTCCTGTGACTATGAGACAGGAGACTATAACGGATAGTGTAGGTTGTTACTAAGTCCAATATCTACAATTTGCATCATAAAACTTTCATGTAAGACAATTCAAGCTAATCCAGGATGGGATATTTTCCCCCTTTAGAATTCACTAGGGTAGCCAGCAATCCATCACTGTGAATCCCAGCCCTCACAGACAACAACAATAATCATCTAAACTTGCAGATATGTTCAATTTAATTGGGTTAGTTTAGTAACCTTCCTTGTATTAGAGCCAACTTGCAAAAAGATGTAATATTTTCACAGTTATGAAGACATAGCAGCTGGCCATAGTAAGATTTGATTGTGGATCAACAAATCAGATTTCCATCAAGTTAAGAACTCTTCATGGAAATATATCTGGAATAAATAATAAAGTAAAATGATTAACAAGGAAACCTACAAAGATATTGGCCAGGCATACAAAACCTGCCTCACTGACAATGTTGAAATCTGTTTCTCAGCTTACTGTTATATTTTTACTAATATTTTGAGGGAAACATTAATTTTAAATAAAGCCAAAATATTAAAAAGTAGATATTGAAACACTATATTATTTTTTAATCTTTTAATACTTACAAGTCCTAAGAAACTTCAAGATATTCACATTATTTTGCAAGTATTAATTCATTAAGCTTTATACAATTTTCTAAGAGAGGCAGCGCTGTCTTTTTAAACATTCTTAAAACATTTAAAAGTAAACAAGTTTTATGCATTCAAATACAATTTCAAGAGAAGCCAAAAAGAGAACCCAGGTGTTAAGCTCCTGGTGCTTTGTTATAACTGAGAAATGATACTTTTTTTTGTGAACAATAGAAAAGTAGTTAGAAAATAAATACGTCTTCTTAAATGTAACATTGGGACCTCTTTTAATGAGGTAAGTGACCAAGATGCTGAAGAATAAAATGCAATCCTCTCACCATCTGCAGCATATTAACAAGTTTCCTTGAGGAACTGTTTACAGTGTAATTACAAAGAAAGATAAGATTAAAATAAAAACAGAATGAAAGGTAAAGGATTTTCTAACTTAAGGTATCCCTTTCCTGGTTCTCAAGCATTCATTTGTGGAGAAAGCTGCCTTTAAGAGTTCAGCATGTACTGCTTACAGAGGGGTCTTTCTGCTTATAATTATAAACCCTTTATTTTATTAAGTTGTAAGGTTCTCCCTCAGATTGTCACTCTATGGTAATGTTTCTAGGGAGTTCTTGAATTTTCCAAGTCATTGAAATATTTCGTGAAGTCCAAATTTGTCCTTCTTTGATTATAAGCTGGAAATCATAGCTCAATGAAACTTTTAGAAGCATTTAAAATTATAATTGTATATTGATGAAAATGTCCAGGAGCACATTTGAAACTAGAGTGACTGCATGGGTATTATTCCTAATGCATCACATATGACAAGGTATGAGGAGCTAGAAGTACTTTCTTCTGGGCATTAGGACCAGGGAGAAAGAGTCCAGTGGTCAGAGACTTGCTTCTCCTGATTGGTCAGAGACAGATCAGGGCTAACAAATTAGACTTACAGATTCTAGGGAGGGTGGAAAGGTCTGTCTTGTTTCACTCTCTCCAACTTAACTTTATTCTTACCCTCAGGACTATGATACACAAACTAGTTCAACCTTGGCCTGTAGAAAGTAAAAGGGAGGGAGATTATTCATTTAGATCATCTTATATCCTAGGTGATATATTTCAAATAAGTGCCACAGGATGTAATCTGACTTAGACATCTCTATTTTAGTGAGTCCAACTGTGTATTGCATGTATATCTCATGTGTCTGTTGTACTTGTTTCACACTTTCTTTTCTTGGTGGATGAATAATATATAACTGATTTTTAAAGATTAAGGTTTAAATTCTTGGGTCCTCCTTTTATTAGTCCATTCTCCCCAGAAACAACCTCATATGTAACCAAAGATGCAGCAGCAAAGTATGTTGAAGAGAGGGTATAGGCTCTGTTATTAGACAGTTCTGAGGTCAAGCACAGGTAAGCTACACAGCTCAGCTCCTTCTTGGTATGAGAAACATAGACAACCCTGCCTATCTGAGCTTGACTTTTCTCATTGATACGTAAAAGTAATAATGTCCACTTTGTAGGACTGGTTTACTGTTTAGAAATAATGTATGTAAAGTGTCTAGTAACTAACATTTAGTAGATGCACAATGCATATTATTGCTGTTATTTCTCCTGTTATTATATGAGGGAGAAGGTCTCTGGGAAGAGGAAGCTTGTCTGGGTGAGGACTTGTGTGAATCATTGAGGGATGTCTTTTCTTTTTCAAATCCCTTGCTGTTGTCACGAACTATGTTTATGCCTTTTCCCCAAGTGATTCATCCTCATCTTTCCTGGCCACCTGCTTGCAACCTTGCCTCTCTTTCACTTTCACTAAGTGCTCAGTAATAAACATAAGATGACAGTTGACCACTTCCAAGTGTGGTGACTCAGCCCTCAGTGTTGTTTGGGAAGTCACTTGCTTTCTCCTCATTTACACAGTAGAACATTGGGAATAAGGAGGTTACGTGATAGAAATTGTTTATTCTTTCTTATCCAGAAACTTAAAAAAAGAATTATTTTCAATGTATCTTAGCTTTTCTTTGAAATAATGTTTTGTTTATAAAAGATTAAAAGAGGATTTGGACAAATATCTGTAAATTATCAACATCAAAACTCAAATATATTTTGTCTAATAAATAAGCCAACATCTATTAATCTAGGACTATTGTAGTTATTGGTTTTATAACAGGTATATCAACAGTTAATATTATTTCAGTAATGAAACATAATAGAAATATAAGTAATTTGAATATAAGAAGAAGATATTTTAAGAGTATAGTATTAAGGGAAAGAAAGGGCTATAAGCTAACCAAAAATGCCAGAAATGATTGTCTTCAGTTAGATGAAAATCACATATAAAATATGTTCTTTAAAATGAATAAAGACATTTTATCCTGTAATTTTTTCTGACAGGTGTCATTTTTCCAGGCCAAATGTTTGAATATCTCAGTTACTTTTAGAAAGTAACAGCTGCTAATATTTTCTGAAGTTTGAAACATTGACCACAGTCCATCAGGTGTTGAGTTGAGCTGAAACTTCTTTCATAATTGTTGGTGATTTTTATTCTTTCTGCCCCTCTAAGTGAGCTTATGTGCAGAAAGCCAAATCTCACACTCTCGTGGGCTGAAAATAATTTTAAATTGGAGTTGTTAAAATCTACCAATCTACTTGCTTGACTTTCAAGAGAAAAAGAAAACTTTTAAGTCTTTATCAAAAATTTAAATCTTAACTTTTCCCATTTATTTCTTCTTTCAGGTAGATCAGAGTATTTCTCCAAGTTTTACCTCTGTGCTCATGAAGAAATGTTACAGCTCCTTCATCCTCCTATGTTGTATAACTTATTTTTAGAAACTTTAGGTCTTTTGTTTCTAGAAATCTGGAAAATGCTGCTTTTTATCTATGAGAAAATGAAAAAAAATATTATAAATTGCTCACTTTGTTTCCTAGTTTATTTCTTCTTCAAGTTAATATTGTGTTCCCCCTGGGCATCTTCTCTTGTGAGCAATAGGTAGATAGAAAATGAGGTGGTGTTCTGCTTCTTATTCTCTAGAAGGGTTTAAACTCTGCTGACCAGGAAGGAGGTAGCAGGTAGAGAAAAAGAGTGTCGCTGACAGTTCTTTGGTGGCAATAGCAAGCAAATGTGTTGTCTTGATTTATAAAGGGTTTTAATGTCATCAATAGTAATTCAGCAAAGAGAGAGTTGTAAAATGCGGCTCAAAATGTAGCAAATTGCATCATTGTTAGTGCTTTAGAATTTTTAAATATCTGCAGCAGATGGTAGCGTGCTAGGAGCAATGTCTTGCTTTAGTGTCTAGGAAAAGTTTGTGTCATCAGAAACCCTAGCATGATTGTGGCTTCTATGGCCTGCTGAAAAAGGTTGTTATTTACTTTCCCTCAAATAATAATTCTGCTTTTAGAAATATTTAACAGAATATCAAGAAATCAGATTTACTAAGAGAAATGGTTCATTTTCCACGGATATAAGAAACGTGATAGAGCATCCTTAGAAAAGAAGTGCGTGCTTTGAAACACCTTCATAGGGACTCTTTTTGCTTGAGAGAACAGTTCTCTGACATATATTGTCCAGAATGGTTTTAAATGTCCTGAGTAAGGAAGCTAGTTATTTTTTTTTTAATTTCTTTTTTTCAGTAATGTACAAACGCATCATTTTTTAGTTCTGGGAGCTTCCTTAAATATTAGCTACTCTTATCCCATTATTTACAAATGGTGGAACTGAACCTTTCAGGGTTTACCTGAGAACATATATCTAGAATTAGGCCATCAGGGATTTCTTCTTCTCCTTTAACTTAGATTTTTGCTTTACACTTTTCTAATGCACTAAACTATAAAAAAATTAATAAACTAATAAACTAAATTAATATTTGTGGCCAATACAAAAATTTCCTAAACTGAAATTGATAAGTGTCTGTGCAATAATTCTAGCTATCAATCTCCTGGAAACTCATTGAGCAACTAGAGGCCCGGTGCATGAAATTCGTGCACCAGGGGATGTGTCCCTCAGCCCAGCCTCCACCCTCTCCAATCTGGGTCCACTCGAGGGTTGTCCGACTGCCCATTTAGGCCTGATCCTGATGGGATCCAGGTGGGATCGGGCCTAAACAGGCAGTCGGACATCACTCTCACAATCTAGGACTGCTGGCTCCCAACTACTCACCTGCCGGCCTGCCTGATCACCTCATAACCACTCCCCTGCCAGCCTGATCACACCCTAACCACTCCCCTGCCAGCCTGATTGACACCTAACTGCTCCCCTACAGGCCCGATTGCCCCCAACTGCCTTCTCCTGCATGCCTGGGTCCCCCCAACTGCCCTCTCCTGCAGGCCTGGTTGACCCCAACTATCCTCCCCTGCCGGCCTGGTTGCCCCCAACTTCCCTCCCTGCAAGCCTGGTCACCCCCAACTGCCATCCACTGCAGGCCTGTCCCCCCCAACTGCCCTCTCCTGCTGGCCTGATCACCCACAACTGCCCTCCCTTGCTGGCCATCTTATGGTGGCCATCTTGTGTCCACATGGGGTCAGTCATCTTTGACCACATGGGGGCAGCCATCTTGTCTGTTGGAGTGATGGTCAATTTGCTTATTACCTCTTTATTATATAGGATGGGTTGCCTTACTTTTGAGAATCATGCAAAAATCAAAATGAAGAATAGGCTAAAATAACATTATTTTGTTTAGAAGAAGCAAATCTAACCAAAGAGTACTTCGAAATAAGAACTATTTCACCAGCAAATATTATATACAAATGACCTTGGGTTATATATCCTGGTGGCTATTGGGACAGGCTTTGAAATCAGTCTACTTAGGTTGGAATCAGCACAGCCAGTTAGTGCTGAGTTAAGGCTGTTACTTAAACATCTTGTGCCATGGTTTTCTCACCTTTAAAATGAAGCTATCCATTCAAAACTGTTGTTGTGAGGATCAAATGAATTGATGATGTAAACACTTTAGTCTCTGGCAAATGCAAGCTTATTACAAATTCAATGACTCTATTATTTATTATTATTATTACACTAGAGGCCCGGTGCATGAAATTTGTGCACGGCGGGGGGTCCCCTCAGCCCAGCCTGGACTCTCTCCAATCTGGGACCTCTTGGGGGATGTCTGACTGCTGATTTTGGCCTGATCCCCAGGATCGTGCCGAAACCAGAAGTCGGACATCCTTCTCACAATCTGGGACCGCTGGCTCCTAACTGCTTGCCTGCCTGCCTGATTGGCCCTAACTGCCCCCCCTTCCAGCCTGATCACCCCTAACTGCCTCTACCTGCCAGCCTGATTGCCCCTAATTGCCCCACTGCCAGCCTGGTCACCCCCAACAGCTCCCCCGACCAGTCTGGTCACCCCTCACTGCTCCCCCCGCTGGCCTGGTTGCCCCCAAGTGCTCCTCCTGCTGGCCTGGTTGCCTCTCACTGCCCCCTCTGCCGGCCTGGTCACCCCTCACTAGCCCCCTCTGCCGGCCTGGTCACCCCTAACTGCCCCCCCTGCCGGCCTGGTCATCCGACGCAGCCTGCTGGTCAGTTGTTTGGTCATCCCTCGCTAACCCCCCTGCTGGCCTTGTTGCCCCATGCATCCTGCTGATCAGTTGTTATTGTGAGGGCGTTGTGACCAATTTGCATATTACCCTTTTATTAGTATAGATTAAATTTCATGCTTTACAGGGTGACCTCATTTCAGGAAGACAACATGACAGTTGTGGGGACAGGCAGGAATGCAGAGGTTATTATGGGGAAAGCTAAAATGTGCCAAAGAATTAGGAGAAAAACAGGTTATAAAACAATTTACTAGGGAGGTGCTCCAAAAATCATTTTCTACTTTATTGTCTTATGGAAGTATCTAGAAAACAGACAGAGTTGACTGTGTATAATTTCTCTTTTAACCTGTGCTTCAGCTCCCTCCAACCTTTTGTACCTTAGTTTCATTTTCTGTCTCTGGATGTGTATACATTTTTTCCCCCTAAAATTAAGTGTGCTTGGGAGAGAGAGTTTAATTCCAATTAAGGCTACTGAGAAAAGACACTTGAAGAAGAATACAATAAGGACATCAACCCCACTGGCTTTTCTATCTTGTGCTCAGCTTGCCTTGATAATACTCAAGAGAGAAGAGATAATCTTGAAGGAGATGGGAGAGGAACATTTTTATTCTGCCCCATCACATCACAAAAGCCTAAGGAAGAGTTGACTTTAATTGTTCTCAAGGTTCTGCTTGCCTCCAGGTACCAAGGGACCAGGTCAGCATTTTCACTAACTAGTCCTTACACCCCCCTCCCACACCAATCTCTTCCTTCCTGAAGGCCACTCCTCTTGTGTGGCTCTCCTGCTCACAGAAAGGCAAGGGATAAAGTAAACAAACCATCAAAACAAAGGCAGAACATTGCAAGGCATACTGGGGGAGTATTTCCAGAGATCTTTTATTCTGAGCCTCAATTCTTAATTTGTTGCCTTAGTCACCAGTCTGTAGAGATTCTTTTCTTTTGATGTAACATTTTGACCTTTATCTTACACTCTTTAGTTTCATGTAAAGTTACCTGTTAGGATTTGGCATTCTTTAGTCCTTACCCAGTGCTTGTTACTTTATGATCAAGGACAAAGGCATTAATGCCACTGGCTAATGTCCTTGCTGTATATCTGTCACCACTGACATTCACCTTTCTGGCTGACACTCTTGAAAAACAATATACAATTTTTGAGGGTCATGTCTTTTCATAGATTTAGTCCTCAGTGTATATGAAAAAAAGCCAATCTTTCTCTGTCTTCCTTAGCACAGCTCTGTCCTGGTGCCTGTTTTGTAAAGGACTTTGTTGGAACTCAGCCACACCCATTCGTTTTACATATTGCCTAAGGCCGCTTTGTGCTACCATAGCTGAGTTGAGTTGCAACATAGACCTTGTGGCTTGCAAAGCCTCAAATATTTACTATCTGGCTCTTTACAGAAAAAAATTACCAACCCCTGTTTTAGAATTTAGCAAAGTCAAAATCTGGAAGGAGCCTGGGTCCTCAGTGCACAGAGAGGAGAGCTGCCACAAACCTGAACCCAAACTTTCCGGACCATTACAGGAGCCCAGATAAAACAAACAATACAACCTGTTATGGACGATATATTAACTGTCACAGTTTATTTGTAACAGCTATTTATCCCATGTTTACTCATGCATCCATATCCAAGTGCAAAAAAGTAAGGCAGAGAATGTAAATCACTTAGCCAAGAATTTATTAGTAAGTGAAAAGGAAAGGATTTGAATGCAGGTCTGAGTGACTCTAAAATCTGTCCTATCTTTCCTTCTCAGTCAGTGTGGCTCAGTTGGTTGGAGCATCGTCCTGCACACCAAAAGGGGGCAGGTTTGATGCCTGGTAGGGCACATACCCAGGATGTGGGGTTTAATCCCCTGTCACCTGTAGGAGGCAACTGATCAATTTTTCGCTGTCACATTGATGTTTCTCTCTCTCCCTCTCCCTTCCTCTTTCTAAAATTAATCCTATATAATAAAGAGGTAATATGCAAATTAACTATCACTCCAACACACAAGATGGCTGCCCCCATGGGGTCAAAGATGGCCGCTCCCATGTGGACACAAGATGGCCACCAAAAGATGGCCAGCAGAGGAGGGCAGTTGGGGGGGACCAGGCCAGCAGAGGAGGGCAGTTAGGGGCAACCAGGCCAGCAGGGGAGGGCAGTTAGGGGTGACCAGGCCTGCATGGGAGGGCAGTTGGGGGGGACCAGGCCTGCAGGGGAAGGCAGTTGGGGGGGACCAGGCCTGCAGGGGAGGGCAGTTAGGGGTGAGTGGGCCAGCAGAGGAGGGCAGTTAGGGGCAACCAGGCCTGCATGGGAGGGCAGTTGGGGGGGGCCAGGCCTATAGGTGAGGGCAGTTTAGGGGGGACCAGGCCTCCAGGGGAGGGCAGTTGGGAGGGACAAGGCCTGAAGGGGAGGGCAGTTGGGGGGACCAGGCCTGTAGGTGAGGGCAGTTGGGGGCAATCAGACCTGCAGGGGAGGGCAGTTGGGGGGGACCAGGCCTGTAGGTGAGGGCAGTTGGGGGCAACCAGGCCTGCATGGGAGGGCAGTTGGGGGGGACCAGGCCTGTAGGTGAGGGCAGTTTGGGGGGGACCAGGCCTCCAGGGGAGGGCAGTTGGGAGGGACAAGGCCTGAAGGGGAGGGCAGTTGGTGGGGACCAGGCCTGTAGCTGAGGGCAGTTTTGGAGGGACCAGGCCTCCAGGGGAGGGCAGTTGGGGGCAACCAGGCCTGTAGGGGAGGGCAGTTGGGGGGGACCAGGCCTGCAGGGGAGGCAGTTGGGGGCACCCAGGCCAGCAGGGGAGGGCAGTTAGGGGTGACCAGGCCTGCAGGGGAGGGCAGTTAGGGGCAATCGAGCTGGCAGGGGAGTAGTTAGGTGTCGATCAGGCCAGAAGGGGAGTGGTTAGGGGGTGATCAGGCTGGCAGGCAGAAGTGGTTAGTGGCAATCAGGCAGGCAGGCAGGCAAGCGGTTGGGAGCCAGCAGTCCTGGATTGTGATAGGGATGTCCGACTGTGGGATCCCTGTGGGACTGGGCCTAAACGGGCAGTTGGACATCCCTTAAGGGGTCCCAGATTGGAGAGGGTGCAGGCTGGGCTGAGGGACACCGCCCCCCTAGTGCACGAATTTCATACACCGGGCCTCTAGTACTATATATGGTCTTTTATGACTGTCTTCTTTAACTTAGCATAATTATTTTCAAGGTTCATCCATGGTGTAGCATATATCAGTACTCATTCCTTTTTACTGATGAACTAGAGGCCCAATGCACGAAAATCATGCAAGAGTAGGCCTTTTTTTCCCCAGCTGCAGCAATCGGCTTCCCTCTGGCACCCCGGACCTGGGCTTCCCTCTGGCCACCACCAGGCACCCGGGACCCAGGCTTCCCTCGCAGCCATGGCTTCATCCGGAAGGTTATCCGGAAGGACGTCCAGTCTAATTAGCATATTATGCTTATATTATTATTGATAATAATATGCTGTTGTATGGATATATCACATTTTGTTTATCCACTTTTTAGCTTAAGAGTAATGTTTCTATGAACATTTGTGTACAAGTTTTTATGTAAACATAGTTTTTCATATCTCTTCGATATATATCCTAGAGTAGAATTGCTTGATTGCATGGCAACTCTATGTTAAACATTTTAAACCACTGCCACACTGTTTTCTGAAATTTCTGCTCCATTTTATAATCCCACCAGCAATGTCTGAGGATTGCAATTTCTCCATATATTTTCTAAGAGTTGTTTTGTCTGTATTTTTTATTTAGCCATCCTTTTGGGTATATAGTGGTATCTAATTATGGTTTTGATTTGCATTTCCCTAATGACTAATGAGGTTGATTATCTTTTCATTTGCTTATTGTTCATTTGTATATCTTCTTTAGAGAAATGTCTATTCAAATTCATTGCCTCTTTAAAATTTGGGTTATTTGTCTGTTTATTGTTAGGTTTTAAGAGTTCTTTATATATTCTGGATACAAGTCCCTTATGATTTGAAAATATTTTCCTGGATTCTATGGGTTTTTAACTTTTTGATGGTGTCCTTATGTATGTTTTTCTTTTGTCACTGTACTTTTGGTGTTATGTAAAAAAAACCATTGTTTAATCCAAGGCCATGAAGATTCATAGCTATGCTTTTTTCTAAGGGTTTTATAGTTTTAGCTGTTACTTTTAAGCCTATTATCAAATTTGACTTAGTTTTTTATATTATGTGATGTAGGGCTCCAAATAACTTCACTCTCACATGTGGATGTCCAGTTGTCCCAGCACTATTTGATGGAAAGATTTTATGCATTCTTCAACTTTTAATTAGCATGTATTATGAGTTTTATGATTGAAAACATTAAATGTAATAAAAATTATACCAAATGTTTTTCAAAATTAAGTATTTGTAGGAGAATAATGGAATATCAGAGATATTGCAGGAAAGAACCTGATTCAAGGAAAATAGAGAAGGCTAAGCTGTCATATGCAAAATAGAAGTTAAAGAATTTAAAGAGAAAAAAGAGATGGACCTTTGAGAGAGTAATTTCAAAGACTGGATTTGTTTCATTTAAGGATTAAGTGTATGAGTAATCCTATATAATAAAAGGGTAATATGCAAATCGACCAAATGGCAGAACAACTCGTCGCTATGACATGCACTGACCACCAGGGGGCAGACGCTCAACGCAGGAGCTGCCCCCTGGTGGTCAGTGTGCAGGGGGAGCGTTGCTCAGCTACATGACAGCTGGCGAGCACAGCGGCCCGCCTCTGTGGCACTAAGGACATCCCCCAAGGGCTCCCAGATTGTGAAAGGGGGCAGGCTGAGCTGAGGGACCTCCCCTCCCCCGCTCCTAGTGCATGAATGTTGTGCACTTGTCCTCTAGTGTAGAGATAAAAGCAGTGAACATGGGCTATGCTTTCAAGAAATTTGGTGATAAGACAGAATCAGAATTCAAATATAAAGAAGAGATGGAAGGTAGATTCTTACAGTGTAGAGCAGTGGTTCTCAACCTTCCTAATGCCGTGACCCTTTAATACAATTCCTCATGTTGTGGTGACCCCCAACCATAAAATTATTTTCGTTACTACATCATAACTGTAATTTTGCTACTGTTATGAATCGTAATGTAAATATCTGATATGCAGGATGTATTTTCATTGTTACAAATTGAACATAATTAAAGCATAGTGATTAATCACAAAAACAATATGTAATTATATATTGTGAAATATTTATTTCTAATTATAAATAAATGAAATTTTGTCTTGAAGCATGGTGTAGCATGGGTAACAGTCTTAATATAACAACAGTAAACTACATTGCTACATTTTGCAACAGTATGCATAAAAAGCCAACGTCAGTGCGAAGGTTGAGATTGCTTCTTTCTCACCAGATCAGAAATTCTCAGGGCAGTCTTTGCAAGAGCACAACGAAGATCATCTTCCACAACAAGTCTACTTCCATATTTAGACTTGATAACCAACAAGCTGGAAAACCCTGTTTCACAAAGATCTGTTGTTGGAAATGGAAGAAGAAGGCGAAACACAGTCTCAGACAGAACAGGATATGACTGCAAACACTTGATCCAGAATTTTGTAACTGGCATTGTAGAGAAATCAGTTCTTGCTGCATCGCTGTTAATAAGTTCAATGAACTCCTCTTGTGCTGTCTCAGGAACATCTTCAACTTTGACTGTGAATGGGTTTCTGGAAAGTGCAAATGGGTGTCAGGTAGATTTGGAAAGTACGATGAAATTTCGTCTGCAAGCATGTGCAAGTGTTCTTTCACAGAAATTATCGTCATAATCCTTTTGTCTGGTTCAATGTCATGTTCCTCAAAGAAAGCAGATAAGGTAGGCAACATGTAAATTTTATTTTCATCCAAATTTTTTTTGCCAAAGCTGAAGTTTCATTTGTAATGTTCAGATCTTTTCAGACAAATTGAGGCATGTTGCATTTGGTCCTTGCAGTGATAAATTTAACTCATTCAAGATGGCAAAGATGGCAACCAAGTAAGCTATTTTCTGCAGTTCACTTTTATCGCTGAAAAGTGCTTCAAACTGCAGTCTTGCTTTCTGATTAAAAAAACATTTTGAGTTCATCACGAAGCTCAAAAACACATTTTAAAACTTTTCCTCTCTACAACCATCTCACTTCAGTGTGAAATAGCAGAGCATTGTTCAGCACATCCAACTTGTTGCATAGTTGCTATCAAAATGGCGTTTTAGTTTGTTCGGCTTCATAGATTCAGCTGATAGAACTTCACAACAAATAACACATTGTGGTTTCTCAATTCCTGCTGTAATTATTGAGGTAAAACCATACTGTTTAAAGTGCTCGCCTTTACAAAATTGACAGAACTTATGACACTTTTCATTACTTCTTGTAACTCTTGTGGCAGCATCTTCGTTGCTAATATTTGCCAATGAATCATACAGTGAGTTCCGATGACTTTTGGTGACTCATTCAGTACCAAACGTTGAAATCAGATTGACATCCTAGCATAGCTGGAGCACCATCTGTGCAAACACCACAAACCTTTTCCCAAGAGATCTTATGCTCTTTCAGAAATGAACCAACTGTGTCAAATGCATCACGTGCAGTAGTTGTCGTTTCAAGAGGTTTGCAAAAAAGAAACTCATCTTTAAAGTCACCATCATTAATATACCTCACGTAAACCAGTAACTGTGAACAGTTTGCAACGTCTGTAGATTCATCAAGCTGGATACTAAATATTGGAAGTGGGGCAGATTTAATTTCCTGGATTACCTGATCAAGAATATCAGCAGACATGTCATCTATTCTTCTGCGGACAGTGTCGTTAGATAAGGAAATTGCACTCAATTTTGTAACAAATCTGTCTCTGATCATAACTCGAACAATGTCTTTGGCCACTGGTAACAGTAAATCCTCAGCAATGGTGTGAGGTTTCATAGCCCTGGCGATTTTGAGTGCCACCAAATATGAAGCTTCAACGGCTGCTACGTTTTCTTTGTGGTACTTGCCACCAGTGTCAAGTCTGGCTTTCTTGAGTTCATCAGCTTTGCTTCTAAAATAGTTGGTATCCTTGCCAGCAAACCTTGGATGCTTGCTATCAAAATGGTGTTTTAGTTTGTTTGGCTTCATAGATTCAGCTGATAGAACTTCACAACAAATAACACATTGCAGTTTCTCAATTCCTGCTGTAATTATTGATGTAAAACCATACTGTAAAAAATCCTCACTATATTTTCTTTTCTTAACATTCTTCTCTACACGATCCATTGTCATGGGATGGTTTGCTAATGAAAATAATATATAACAATAGCTTTAATTATACAAAAGATGATACATGGCATAGTTCAGTCAATACAGTTCATTAAAGTTTCCTATGACTTACCATTCTCTGTGTTGTTGTTTTTTTTTACATACCTGTTACTCTCACAAGGGGGCAGTATTCACATCAACCATAGCTGAATATAAAAAGACTGATCAGCATCCAGATTAAGTTCCCATGGTACAGATTTTTTTTTTTTGCAGTAGTTGATAATTTTACAGTACATGATTTTACATTTACCCAGTAATTATAATTCATGAAGTGTCATTTTACCTCCAGTACTGCTGCTTTCAACACAGTAGCTGCTTTTAACAGAATAGCTGCTTTCTACACAGTAGCTGCTCTCTACACATGTGTGACTGGTCCGCATAAGTACATTATGGTGCCAACCTGTCACATACCCTGTATTTGTACGGGGTGTATGTGATGGGGTTGGCACGATGATGTCATCACGCCGGGTACTCGTATGTGGGTGTATCTGCATGTGGGCAGACCCGCCTGGAGACGGACAGAGGAGCGGTGTCTCGGTTCCTAAGACCATCGGAAATACGTGTTTTCCGATGGTCTTAGGTGACCCCTGTGAAAGGGTCGTTTGACCCCCAAAGGGGTCGCGACCCACAGGTTGAGAACCGCTGGTGTAGAGGAACATATGTTTTGGAAGAATAGGAGGTTTTAGTTAGGGAAAGATTGAGGATTCAGAAAAAAGAGAATAATTGATGAAAAAAGATGTGAGAGAAGGGTGTTTAATAAGGTACAGGCTTAGGAGTAGAGCTATGGTTCAAATTTCTTGAATGTAAGAAAGCCAAAGGGGAAAATTTGAGTTAAAAACTGAGTAACTGAAAGGCAGAAGGGAAAGAATACAAAGAAACAGGAGAGAAGAAGTTATGCAGAGAAAATAGATGGATCAAGAGCAAAAGAGGAAGAGTTTTTTAATGATATGGCATTTTGATGTGATCACTATGTCAAAGTTTATAAATTTGAGGAGCTGTTGTTTGCCGATTTACCTGTGTACAAGGAATAACAAATCTCAGATATGCATTTTGCTTGTACATTTTGAGAGTTAACCAAAACAAACAAACAAACAAAAATGACTCCTCTGGAAATTAAGACATTTAGCAATCCTGAGCCTGCATAGAGGAACAGCAACAATCACAGAAGGGTTCAGGTTAGTTGGCCCCTTTAAAGAGAGAATGCACTTCACAGTTTGCCTCAGTATTTACCACTCCCATATATATGTGGGATAATAATCAATAATTAATAAGTGAATAAACATAGAATTAAAAGATTATATTATATAAGCAGAGATGATTTTCTGCTAATTCATCTATTACCTGTTTAGCTTTACAAACTTGAAAAGAAGTAGTGACATGTTTATTTAGTAAAATCTATAACATTGAAGGCAGGTTGAGGGAGGGCACTGCTTATAAACAACAAGATGTGGCTTTATTGTGCTGGGAAATTTAAGGACATTTTACCCAAGAATTGTAAACCACAAATGGAAGTTAAGGGGGGACCAAAATAAACACAAAGATATTTTTAAATTAGAACAGTTCTACCTCTCCCCACCTCTTCCCTATGATAATGAGCAATGAATCAAATGTATAAAATCCAAGATCCTCTAATTCCCTGCAGGCTAACTCATACAAATGACTTGTGCAGTTTCACATTTCTGAGAATCTAACAAAATAATACATTTTCATATAATATTGCTTTTGAATGTTTGTTTCAAAGTGAGCCGGTTGCACGGTTTTGGATCATATTTTTAAAAAAATCAATACAGGTAATGAATTACCCTGATGTGTTTAAATTTACAACTATCATTGTAAAACTATTGTACAATTCCCTAAAACTGTTCTTCTGTGAACTTGAATAAATCATTAATGCTTTCTCACTGCATTTCAAATTTTCACCTCTGAAGTACTTGTAAAGTCCTCTTTCCCATCCAATCACATGCCAGCTTTCTAGCCGCTAGAGAGAATGGATTGGGACTTTCCTGTTTTGATTTAATAATTTTTAAGTGTTTGATGCAATCACACATTTAAATCTGCTCAGGCGCAATGGGTGCTGCCTACACAGTTTTCTTTAGAAAAGTGCACATACATGAGAAATGTGTCCTGCCTCCCTTCACCCATGCTGTAGAATTAGTCGTAAATGGAATGAAATCCTCAGGAGGAGGTGCGGAGGATCAGAAACGTGTTAGGTTTTTTTCTCTTTGCTTCAGCATCACATTCTCGCTTTTCTGGGCTTTGTGGTCTAGCTCTAATGTTTCCCTCCATGCGACCACCCACAAGTTGTCTGGTTTTGTCTGTTGATCTCAAATGGGTCCCTTTTTTTATAATCCTCCATCTGATCAGTTTGGGAGAAGTTGAGAAGAAAAGCACTGGATGCCAGCAAACCTCGTTTTTCTGAGCATATCTAATTTAGAATCTATATAACATTGGCACATGGAAACAGGTATTGTGTTTTCATGTTGCCTTTTAGTCACTTATTCCCATCAAGAAGAGACAGACCTACATTTCCAACTAAAGCTCTCCAAAAACACATAAATAGCAAGCTGTTCCTTCACATGAATCTTTACAAAACAATATCAATAACAACAAAGGAAAGAAGAAAACCACTCTAGTATTAAAGGAATTTTTTACATTTTTTCCTCTAGTTGATTCTAAAGATAAATGTTAAAAACAGAAATTTAAATAGATGCACTTACGTACGAATGTACTCAAGCAAAAATTTGTTTACTGCCTTCCTCCACACCCACCACTTCCCAGGATGGGGAGGGAGGAGGAAGACCATAAAACCACAGATTTCATCATGCTTGGTGCTTGCAGCAGCTATTGCTATGGGACTGTCATCATTCCTGTTAATACTTTCTGTTGTAGTGGTGTTTATTTTTTTGTTCCCTTCAGAATATAATTGGGTACTTGAACATATTCATGTTGTTATTGAAGTTGTTTTGGTGACATGATGTCACTTAATTGCTAGATTTTAAAAATAGGATTAGTGTTGTCTATCAACTTTAAATCAGTAGATATCACTAAGATTTCAATCAGCTGATGCTGATGATTATGATAAATAAGGAGGAATAATCAGAAATTTCTGAGAGGCCAGGTATGGAATCACAGCAAAATTTTACTTCAGAGCATCTTGAAAATTTAAGCATGAAAACTGCCCACAATCTGGGCATGTGCCCTCACCAGGAAGTGAACTGGCAGCAGATACTCAACTAACTGAGCTACACAGGCCAGGACTATATTCTAAATGTTTTAAAGTATTTTAACCACTGGTTTTTTACTTGAAGAAGAGGAATCACTATGCTGTTAAATCAATAAATGTATTTTATATAATTTAAATTATTAGAATTAGTTGCTGCTAATGGCATCAGCATCATTTACTATCAGCAATTTAGCACCATAGAAAGGTACTGAATTTTGGTTCCCTTCAGCAATAATAAACTACCAAAGGCATGATCCTAAATTGAATTTTACACTGTAAGAAATTTACTGCTCTAAAAATTTACTAAGAAGGATATCAGCACATCTGCCTCTATAGGGAATGATTTTGCATAGTAAGTGTTGATCTGCATAACCATATGATCATCGCAAGTGCTGATTACCAAATCTGAATCATCATTACTTAGCAAACTTCTATAAATACACATGGCACCATGTAATATATTCAGCTGTGCTAAATTAATGACAACGCCCTTACCCCAAGGAGCTTGGGGGTCTAAAAACAAAGAACGACACAAAAGACAAAAATGTAGAACACACACTGAGTTGGGAGAGATCTTCCATGATAGAAATTCAGTGAAGGATTTTTATGGTTTGTGGCAGCAGGGGAATTAAGTATCCATATAAAGTTTGCCTTTTGAATTGCTCTCACTATAAGTTAAGCGGTGGCCTGTGAAAGAACTCCAGCATTTTAATGTCTTGAGTTCTCAGGAATTTCAGACATATATTTCTAACTGCACTTTTAAAAAGTATCTTCACGTGAGTGTATTTAAATAGCATAAAATCAATGTATCCAAAACTCATTATCTCTTCTTCACTTTTACTTATTTTTATATTGTTCCTTGAATAAGCTTTTGGCTTGATTAAAGGCACGGTGTATTTCCAGTGATTACTCAAGAAATTTCAGAAGTGTCTTCTCACCATTTTCTCCCTCACCTGCCACCAAATCCCGTAGATTACCAAACTGATGCTATAGTCTCCATGTGCACCTTCTTACCCCTATTTTAGGTCGTCTTACTTTATTTTAGACCATGACTGTGATCTTTCATCCATCTCCTCCCTAAGCTGTCCCTTAAAGTCACACTTAAAATACCTCTTAGCCACTCCTGGTCCAGGTCATTTCCAGTTCTTTACAATCCAAACCACACTCCTCTTTCCATTCTTACTCCTACCAATCCCTACTCACCATACCCTAAAACTGTAGTTTTTGATACTCTAGTCACTTTATATAACTGTATATATTCTTTGTCCTTATTATGTGAGACTTAGGAAAAATGGTCTTCTCTTATAAAACTTTCTGAAGAAGCCCAGGAATAAATGTGTCCTCTGACTTATATATACCTATATAACATGATAGAATTTGCTTTTGTCTAGAAGATTTTGGTTGGCTGCCTCCCCAACTGTAACGTCCCCCTTACACCATCAGGAGCACCCAGATTTCCCTTCCTTATTTGATTGGCATTATAATGCCTGAAATTCTTCTATCTGTTTTCTTCCCGGAGGGGATCAAGTCTGTGGTTAGAGTCAAACTCTAGTAAGGAGAGATGAGAGATTCATGGTAGGATACATTTTTGAGTTTTTTTATCAAGCTGCTTCCAAAATTGGCTTCATCCATGGACTAATCTGTTATGTGAGTTAATCACCTTTCTTTTTTTTTTTTTTTTCTTAAGCCAGAGTTGGGTTTTCTGATACATGCATCCTGAAAAATCCTGTTTCTATCTATTTGGATTTTCTAAATTTACAAATATTTTCTCCAGTATAAATTATAAATTCTATGAGGACAAAGAGTGGCTAGTCAGTGTCTCCTCATCCTGCCCAGGCTGGCATATTGGGTTAGCAATAATTTAAGCAGATACCATATGATCACCTGTCAAGAATGCTTCCAAAAGAAATACTTCAGGTATGAGAGATTGAACTATGTGACCTGAAGTGTCCCTTCTACCTCTCGTCATTTTTTATGACTCTACTAGAGGCCCGGTGCACGAAATTCATGCACAGGGGGGGGGTGTCTCTCAGCCCAGCCTGCACCCTCTCCAATCTGGGACCCCTTGAGGGATGTCCGACTGACTGTTTTGGCCCGAAACGGTCAGTCGGACATCCCTCTCACAATCCAGGACTGCTGGCTCCCAACTGCTTGCCTGACTGCCTTCCTGATTGCCCCTAACCACTTCTTCCTACCAGCCTGATCACCCCCTAACCACTCCCCTGCCAGCCTGATTGATGCCTAACTGATCCCCTGCCAGCCTGTTTGCCCCTAACTGCCCTCCTCTGCAGGCCTGGTCACCCCTAACTGCCCTCCCCTGAAGCCCTGGTCCCCTCCCAACTGCTCTCCCCTGCAGGCCTGGGTCCCTCCCAACTGCCTTTCCCTGCAGGCCTGGTCGCCCCAACTTCCCTCCTCTGCCAGCTTAGTCACCCCTAACTGCCCTCCCCTGCTGGCCTGATCGCCCACAACTGCCCTCCCTTGGAGACCTGGTCCCTCCCAACTGCCCTTCCTTGCTGGCCATCTTGTGGTGGCCATCTTGTGTCCACATGGGGGAAGGATCTTTGATCACATGGGGGCAGCCATCTCGTGTGTTGGAGTGATGGTCAATCTGCATATTACTCTTTTATTAGATAGGATAGAGGCCTGGTGCACGGGTGGGGGCCAGCTGGTTTGCCCTGAAGGGTGTTCCGGATCAGGGTGGAGATTCCCTTGGGGTGTGGAGTGGCCTGGGCGAGGAGCCTGTGGTGGTTTGTAGGCCGGCCACGCCCCCTGGGGACCCAAGCAGAGGCCCTGGTATCTGGGGTTTATTAATCTTCTGTTATTGAAACTTTGTAGCCTGGAGCAGAGCTAAGCCTTCTGCTTGCTCCATGGTGGCAGCCTTTTCTGTTGGGGTTTATGTATCTTCTATAATTGAAACTTTGTAGCCTTAAGTGGAGGCCTGGGCTGGCCAGGGCTGCAGAAGCTTGGCTTCCTCCATCACCGGGGGCAACCCTAGCCTCCTGCTCTTTCCAGCTCCGTAGCTGCCGCCATTTCTGTTTGGGTTTATGTATCTGCTATCATTGAAACTTTGTAGCTTTGAGTGGAGGCCTAGGCCCGCAAGGGCAGGCGGAAAGCTTGGCTTCCTCCATTGCTGGGGAAACCCAAGCCTCCCTCCTGCTCTCTGTGTGGGTAGCCATCTTGGTTGGGTTTATTTGCATATTCGCTCCTGATTGGCTGGTGGGCATGACTTGTGGGTGTAGCAGAGTGATGGTTAATTTGCATATTACTCTTTTATTATATAGGATTAGTTAAAGGCTCCAAAGATATTTCATGTTGCAAAGTTGCCTGTGATGGTATACACAATAAAACAAAAATTGGTGTTTTCATTTCCTAGAGTGATCATGACCAAGTACCACAAACCAGGTGTGTTTGAACAACGGAAGTTTATGGCCTTACAATTTTGGAGGATAAAAGTCCACAATCAAAGTGTCAGCAGGACCGTGTTCCCTCTGAAGGATCTAGGAAAGAATCTGTTCCATGCCTTTTCTCAGCTTCTGGTTGTTGGCTGGCAATCTTGGGCTTCCTTGGCTTGTATAATTCCACAAGCCTTCTCACAAGGTATATTCTTCCTTTGTGTTCACATGGTGCTCTTCTTATAAGAACACCAGTCGTATTGGATTAAGAGCCCACACTACTCCAGTATAACCAGATTTTAACATAGCTGTTTACATCTATATTAACCTAATTTCCAAATAAGGTCACACTTTAAGGTGGTGGGGGGTTAGGACTTCAGCATATCTTAATTTGGGGGGACACAATTCAAACCATAACAAATGCCAACAAGTAGTGTTTTCAAGGAGCAGTTTAATTAGGGCTCCTTGTTCTAGGGAGGGGAATGGGATAATTAAGACTCTGAGGGAGAAAGCGAAATGATTTAAGGGAAGCAAAGAAAGTACTGGTATTACCCATAAATGGAACTGACACCTGGTGACCAAAGACCATTTTTTAACAAATATGTTTTTCTTTGTGACTGGTGCTTGCATGAAAGAAAAATAATCCCAGTGGACACTAGCTCCGCCAGGCAAAAAGCCATTCATGTTAACAACACAACCTTACTGGTGAGGAGATGCTTTTATTCAGTTTTGCTCATGAATAAATTATCTCTTTAAAAAATTCATAAGAGAAAAATACCATGTTAAGTTGTTTTCACTTTTATGGGGTTATCTGTTTATCCAGATGAGGGCATTATGTAATTTTAATGAATGAATGTAACAATATATTCTTTTGTTTCATAACAAGATTAAAATTGATTCTGAACATAATACAGATCATTCTGTTGAAAGGCGAACCCCAAGGCTTTTTCTTCTTTATGGAGCTATTGTCACAGAACAAATTCACTTGTAACAACTGTTTGGAGTCAGGCATATCTTGGTTCAAATCCTGCCTTCACCAATATAATTTTTAAGTGGCATTGGGCAAGTTACTCAGCTTCTCCAAACCTCACTTTTCTAAACTACAAATCTCAAAAGATTGTTGGGATGATTGAATTTAGTAAATTCACGAGGGACACTTATTATCTTGCACATAGCATAATAAATTATTACAACAGGGCTAGAAGAATTTCTATTCAGAAACATTTGAGGCAGAAATAAAGCAGAAAAACCTAAAACAAAATAAAATGTTAGATACATTTTTAGTTACGTGGACTTCTTTTTGTAATTATTTCGTTATATAATCACATGTAGGACTCATTTAATTTGCTGTTTCTGCCACCCAGTGTTAAATGTACACTCATATGTGAAGCTCAATTCACAGGGCATAGGAACCCAATAATTCAGAGAGAAACAAAAAGCTTACACACCAGAGTAACCTGGATTGACTCTACAGAGATCTAAGGAACCAGGTGATAACTAGTCTACCATGCAATCAGTGTTCTCTTCTTGTCTTCCTCCTATGTCCTGACCACTTCTCATTTTTCACTAAAAAAAAGGTCAAAAATATTTAACCTTGTTTCTTCTCTTGCTCAACATTTTTCTATGAATGATCTATCTTCTCCATGGTGTATCACCCAGGTACTGATAACCTCCAACCCTCTGTAGTGAGCTACTTGCTTCCTAGAATTTTCTAACTAGCTATGGAAATCAATAGAACATGAGCTATAGGGATTTACCTATATTATTTACCACTATATTCAGGCTTTACCACAATTCTCTGTGTTTCCCGGGCACAGAGTAGGGGTTCAGTAAAGATTGTTTGACTAAGTAAAATGAAAGTATATTACAGGTACCACTGACCATTTTCCCTCCAACATGCTTCCTGCTCTTAGCTAATAGAACCAAGATCACAAGATGCCTAATCCAGAAACCTGGGGGAACATATTCAGTTCTTGCCTTCACTTTCCACATGCAGTCATTCACTGATTCTGTCAATATCATCCCTTTAAAACATGTCAAATTGGTCCACCTTATATTTTTTGCTCAGGCTACCATAATCTTATGCCTCCATTACTGCATCAGCCCCTATCTGGCGTTCTGCTGATATCTGTTGTGCATGGTACTCCCAGAGTGAATTGGAGTGAAATCCAAGCTCCTCTTAATTGTATGCACATCCCCTTGAGAAATTTTCCAGCTTCACCTCTCAACACTCCCTGCTTTCCACTCTTTTCTCTAATCATGTTAAATGGCTCCCCATGCTGTGCTTTCCTTTGCCCTTCAGTACAATAAACATACTTAGCCCTTGCCTCAGAAGGCTCCCCCTGCCAGCTCCTTGTCTAACTAACTCTTTCTTAGCCTTTGATCTGAGTTTTGACATCACCCACTTTGGGAAACTAACCCCAATTTCCCTCAGCTAAGATAAATGTCAGAGCTGCCCCCTATTCCCGAACCCAGAGCGTTCTGATGTCACTTAGAATTTGACTCCCTGTATTGCCATTGCTTCTCTCCCCAGGAGATGCTGTAGGCATATTGCATGCCAGGACTGTGTTTCAGTCATTGATATATTTCTAGCACCTAGGACAGTATTTGGCAAATAATCAACACTTAATAAATATTTGTTGAATGAGTGTTATGTAGACACAGTGCAAAGTAGCCTTTGGCCAAAGCCATGATTACAGTATTAGCAAATCTGTGCTATTTTCTTTTCCTTCAGAACAGTTCACTTTGATTTATCTTGAACTGTTATGCAAGCTGTAACTAAAAACGACTGTGCTTGACACTGACTATAAAAATACCACTGTGCAGACTGTGTTTTTTAAAAACCAGTATTGAAGCTCAAATCATTTATAGTGGTGTCCATATTAAATGCTCTCAACCTACGTTCACTAAGTGTTGAAAGATATTTTTTTACATCTTTCCTACAGATTTTTCTTCCAGCTGCTACCACGATCGCTTCCCTTACTTGGTCCACACACTTGCTAAATGCAAACAAATGAGACTGTGAAACAGAATCCACCTGATTCCAGGAGGAAACGGAGTCCTATGAATCACTCGCTGACTCACTCAGCACCGGCTGCTGTGAGTCTAACCTGGCATATGCAGGCACCTGAGGAGGTGGGTTTGACCCACAGAGTGCTGCCTACTCTTTCTATACTTTAGAAAGTTTCCGATTTGAAGGTATTAGGGTAAGATAGTGCATGCCTCATTGTTGTCTCTTTCTTGTCCATGTATGAAATATATGTTTCATTCCTGATACTTCTTCACACTTGAGGATAGTTACTACATCAGCTATGATCAGACTTTCCTCTCAGATTTATTGTTTTTCTTAGTTCCAGATTTTTTCTGATATTACAGTGAACCATATCCCAAGTATACTTTATTGAATTTTGAATATTCTTTTACTTATTCAGAGTTGTTATTAATCTTTATAATGCATCCATTATCACCATTTACATATTTCTTTTACCATAAAAAATAACAACAGAATTGTATATAAAGTACTCTCTGAAAAGCAGACTAACAATATGGTTAAGGCCACAAGTAAGAAAGCCCGGTCTTAACAGACTGAATTGTGTTCCCCCCAAATCCGTATGTTGAAACTCTAACACATGTGACTACATTAGGAGATAAGAAATTTAAAGAAATAATAAAGGTCAAATGAAGTTATAAGGGTGGGGCCCTAGTCAAATATGACTGGTGTCCATATAAGAAGAGAAAGAGACACTAAGGATGCACACACACCAAGAAAAGTCCATGTGAAGATACAGCTAAATGGCAGCCATATGCAAACCAGGTAGAGAGGCTTCAGAAGAAACCAAACCACCAATCACCTTGATCTTGGACTTCCAGCCTCTAGAACTCTGAGACAATAATTTTTTGATGTTTAAGATTCTTAGTTTGTGGTATTTGGTTATGGCAGCTCTAGCAGACCTGGGTTTTTGAACCCGCCTGGGTTTTCATCTTGGCTTTAATTAACACTTTGAACTGCATGCTGATAGTGAAGACACCTAGTTCCTGAGTTTCATTGCCTTGTTTGTGAAAAGAGTGTAACTAGAAATGCCATGTCTATGGGATCCTTGTGAGATAAGTCACAAATTATGGTGACGGTGCTTTGTAACTTTTTAAAGTATTACATGTTATTTTTAGTTCTCCTCAGTGTATTGATATGTGCTAAATAGGAATTTTTATTTTTTTTCTTTAAATTCAAAGATATTTGGAGTCATTTTTCAGTAATAGCCAATTTTCATTTTATTTTGGGACAATGACCAGAATAGAAAAAACAGCCTGATGTGTTGAATCTCACAAAACAAGTCCCATCTTTACTAACGACTACCCATGAATCTTACAGCAAGTTACTTTTCAGAGTCCCAGTTTCTTTCTCTGTAAATTGGGTCTGAAAACGATTAGAGCTGATGGGATTGCAGGACTAAATGAGAACACGTGGACCCTAGCACATGTTTGCACCTGATAAAGTATGTGCTGATAGAACGAGAGTGTCTCCCATAATATCTGGGTCCCTTTCTGCCCAGTGTGTAGGGAACTCTATCCAGACATTCTTGTGTTGCTTTCCTTTATTACCTGTGGAAAAGATAACAACAGCAGCACACAACTTCATCATGTGTCAGGCACCATAATAAACACTTCAACTGAATTAGTTTACTTAATCCTCACAACTCCTCATTATTGTACTTTTTGTACATGTCAGAAAACTGAGGTCCACAGTAGGGTTGCCAGATTGAGGATGGCCAAATATGATATAGGATATACTTATACTAAAATAGTCATTGTTTATTTAAAATTCACACTTAAATAGACATGCTGTATTTTTTTTTTTTCTGGCAAAAAAAAGAGGCTCAGAGAGGCTAAGTAACTTGCCTAAAGTTACACAGGAGCTAGGCTTAAAACCCTTGCACGTGACCAATAGAGCCCCAAATCTTACCAATGGATTACCGGTTACATATAATTTTAAAGAGAGACCGTTTGGATAGGAGAAAAGAGATTAAACTGGGAGTTATACTAGCTGATAATTGGAATATCTTCATAGGTTGGGCTGTTTGTAAACAAGGTCAAGGCAAAGGCTTCAGGAAAATTCCTGTCTCTGAACTGAGAGCTCAGGGCCCTAATTCGATGGGCAATCTGCTTTGACATCAGGAGCAGAACAAAGTTTAAAAGCGAAGTTCCTTTCTGCAGAGTTGTTAAAAATATTTCTCTCTCTTTTTTTCTCTTGCATTGGAAAACATTTTCCTGAACTGGAAATAATGCTACAGCTGAATTAGATGGCAGCAAGTTAGAAAATGCTATTAAGCGTGCTTCTTTGTAGAAGATGGTACTCTGTGACCGCTTTGCCAGTGAGTTTAGTGAACTGAAGCTGGAGCTCTGCCCAGGTGCCGACTGGTAATGAACTATCTAATCTGGTTTCTTTGGCCCTTAACAGTGAGTGAAGCAGGAGACCTTGTGCCTCACAATAACCTAGAGATCTGTGAATTATGCCAATTATAAGGTGTGCATATCACTTACACCTCACTGTTCCAGCAAGGAATGTAGCCAAAAAGTAGGCAGAAAAGAACATTTTGTAGGAGGAAAATATTGAATTTAAATATGTTTTTCCCATCACATACGTTTTGTATTGATTGATTGATTGGTTGACCGATAGACAACCGGGGGGAGGTTTGACAAATATAACCACCTGCCTGCTGAGCATAGTCATCTATAATAATGAAAGCATAATATGCTAATTAGACCAGATGTCCTTCCAGACAACCTTCCAGATGAAGCTGGGGCTGCGAGGAAAGCCTGGGTGCTAGAGGGAAGCCAGTGCTGGCAGCCGGGGGAAGGAAGGCCTACTCTTGCACAAATTTCATGCATCGGGCCTCTAGTATTTATATAAATGAAAGAGAACAAGGGGAGAGCTAAATAAAGCTTAAAATAAAACATAAATAAAAACAATAGTAGTTGAGATGTCCAACCCCAAAGTGGGATTGAAAACCATCAGTAATTGATTCTTGGGATGATTGAACATCATGGATTAAAAAATAAATAAACACATAAAGAAACGTTTAACTTTTAACTTTAGAGGTAAAAGTATTGATTGATATCAAGCAACTTAATTTTAAATATACTTAGAACTGCTGATATGGTCCCCTACACTATAGATTGTGCTTCTAAAGTTTTGTTTGTTTGTTTTACTTAATTTTTTAGATTTGGAATATGTTTTACTATGGAAACAAAATTAGAAATTACAGTGACTTTTCCAGTTTTGCCCCCAAACACCTCCTCAATCATTAATATTGCCTGAACTGATTTACTGACCCAAGAAAAGAGAACTGTTTTCTGTTCAGTATGGCCATCCATGAGCATCCTTGTCTTCTTCATGGCTGTGCTCTCCAGGGGCAGCTGGTATAACTTAGCTGCTGTTGCCTCACTGCTTACACTGACATAGGAGGCCCCAGGATCTGGCCCTTCCGAGCTCTTCAGCCTCATCTTGTGCCTTTTCCTGCTTTGCTTCCTTGGGCTCATCGGCCTTTTAATGATTGTCATTACCATCAGGTTTTACCCGCTTCAGGGCCTTTGCACCAGTTGTCTTCTCTCTTTGCTTTCTTGCCATTCACATTTCATTCTTTCCTCATTGTGCTTGGGGAAAATAATATAAAGGGCGCCTCTTTCAAATGGAGTTGGAGCTGCCATCCCAGAGGAACTGCCTTGTGTGTCTCCCTTCTCAAACCTTTGGACTGTTAAAACTGAACAAAATAACCTTTGAACTGGGCCTAAAGCAGTGATTTTGAGAGCACTTTATTAAAGCTGGGGACGGTGAAATAAGGAAGGTGTAGGATAGAAGAAGCAGCAGGAGATAGCCTAGGCAGGGCTGCTGTGGGCTCATTGGAAAGTCAGAGAAAAGGGGCCCTTGGAGACAGGTTCAGCGGGTTAGCCCAGCATAAGTTGCCACTGCCCATTGCTCCCCTGATTGCAAGTCTCTTGGGGACCCTTAGCGTTTAGGAGAAAAAATTCACTCAGAAAGGAAATTCAAGTGGACGTGCCCTAATGAAGGCATGCACTGGCTTCTTTGTCTTGAGGGGTTTTATCTTCTTTCCAAAGGTGGGGAGTTTAGGAGAGGTCTCAGGGGAGATTGCAATAGAATATCCATCAGCCTTTCTAGGTGTGCCCTTTCAGCGTCCTGGTCTCCACTGATTGGTCAGCACCAGGTCTCCACTGATTGGTTAGCGCCAGGGGCTCATTAGCCATTGCAGCTGGTCCTGGCTTCACCTGCATGGTTTTGCTGCTCTTCTGGGCCTGAAGCTGAAATACAACTGAGGCCTGGATGTCATCTCTAGGGAGAAAAGGTAAGTGGAGGGTCTGAACCACATGACCAGTGATGTGCCCAGTGATATGCCAGGGGAGGAAAGGCCACCCTGGGGGCAAAGTCTCGCACCAGTTTTGCCTGTTGTTAGGTACCTGGGGCTTTCTGCCCGGTGACCTGTTTCTGGCTGTAAATTGCTGGGCCAGTTTGTCCAGCTATCTGTCTCAGTTTTGCCATTCCACTTGCCATGGAATTTTTCCTGCTTCTGAATTGGAGATTGAGAAAAGTTAACAAATTCCAGAGTTGTTAAAAAAGTTAAATCAGAAGTTCTCAAACTTCAGCATGTATTACAGATTGCTGGGCCTTAAAGTCAGTTTCTAATTTAGAAGGTCTAGAGTGAGTCCTGAGAATTTACATTTCTAACAAGTTTCCAGATGATGTTTATGCTGCTGGCCAGGAGACTACAATTTAAGAACCACTATTTTAAATTCACAGGATTTACAATAGATTGAATGTTGGAAATGAAGGCAAGAGTCATAAAAATAATGATTTTGAGATTTCTGGCTGAACCATGTTGGTATTGTTTACTGGGACGGGGAAACTGAAAATTTAGAGGAGGCATTCATGAGTCCTTGATTTACCTGATGAGTTTGACATTCATTTAAGAGCCACAAGAGAAAATGTTGATAGCGTGATGGATATATGAGCCTGAATTTAGAAGAGTGCTCTGAAAGAAACATTTTAATTTTAGAATCCTCAGTATATTGAGGGAAATTAATATTGTAGAAGGGGACAAGTTTGCTAAATGGAAGCAAGGGGCCTTAGGACCCAGTCTGAGGAATTAGTTCACAAAGGAAATTGAAAAAGTATAAGGAAAACAAGAACAGTGAAAGGTCCCAGAATCAAAGCAATGGGAACACCCATGGTTCCTCATGTATGCATATGACCTTTAATGTCTAGGTAGTTCTTTCTGACCCTGCCATGTCAAAAGGCAGATTCCATTCACTTCACCACTACTTGAATTTTTATTACATTTCATTTCAGTAGTTATTTTCCTACACACCTATCCCTCTGCACACACAGTATTTGTCCCCAGTTACACTTGGCAAACACCTTCAGTAGCTCTTTGTCTTTTTTCTGATTTCAAGGTAAGCTCAATTTCAAAACAACAACTATTTCCTTTTTCTGAGTGTCTGGGGCAGATTATTATGGGATATTACATGGAAACTCCCCCCCCCCCGCCCCACCCCCGTTTCCCCTGGTCATTTCTGGTTTATCTTTGGCTCCAAGGACAATTGAATCCAGGATCTCAAATGCTGTGAGCTTTCTCCCTGTCTCTCTGTCTCTATGTGCATCTGTTTCGGTCTGTTCATGTCTCTCTCCAAGTTCACATGAAGAAGAATCAAGGTCCTTGGCAGTTTGGGGCTGACTTCTTTACGGCATCACAACAAAAGAGAAAGATGAAGGAGAACTTCTCTTCTCCATTATAAATAAATACTGAGGATTGCTTGTGATTGGTTAAGTTTCAGTCATACAACATTTCCTATACCAATCACTTTAACTGGGAGCATGAACTACTCTAGTTAACCTAGCTGATGTCATGTTTCCAACTCCACAGGGGCAGAGTGATCTTGCAAGCCTTTCCAGAAATCCATGTTTAGGTGGAGGAGGCATAGTTCCCCAAAGAAAGAGGATTACTGTTACCAGGGGGAGACATAAATTCAGGAAAAATAAAGCAGATACCCACCTTAAACTTGTTACTTTTATTTCTCATTAGTTACCTCGTGGTAAGTAATAATTTTCACTTCAGTTTGTAGTTTCATACGTATTTGAGTTGATTTAATGTGAATCCTATCAGGCATTGTATCTTCTTTGGTCTCATTTGTGTTCCGAGGTCCTGGCAGGGTGACTAACACAGAGTAGGTCCTTGATACATATAAGTCTAATGAATTAATTAATAAAATCCCCACAAACATTTTATCTGTAAATAAGTGCCCTGTCCTGGTATTGTTATCTTTCCTCTCCATCTAGTTTTGTGGCATATTTTATTTACGTATATTCAGGCTTATTATCTGAGGATTAACTAAGGGTCTCAAAATCTGTTTCACAGGACTTCAGAAGTTCTAGGGCAGAGGTCAACAAAGTGTTTCTGTTAGGGACAGATGGTAAATATGTTAGGCTTTACAGACAATGTGGTCTGAAGTACAACTACTCAACAACTTTATAGCATGGAAACAACCATAGACAATATGTAAATGTTGGTATGGCTATGTTCCAATAATACTTATTTATTAATACTTATTTATTAAAAGTGCTTCTTTACATAAAAGATAAAAGGATTTGTCCTGAGGTTTACTTACCCCTGACTATCATCAACACTTTCTGCTGGTTACCATCGGAACAGCTCTGAGTTCACCAAAGTATACACAGCTTAGGCACCTAATATTATGAATCTGGTTTTAGTGTTATCATTATTTTCTTCTTCTCATAATCCTTAACAGATAGTTTTCTGATCCTTTCATTAAGTTTAGTAAAATGGGAAGTGACTCTATATGAGAATCTTATACTTGGAGTGAATAGGAATTAAATATAATTCAGTGTTTTTGAATGACCAGTAAATGAGGAAAAAAGAATGTGTCTGGTTTTGAGTTATATTTTCACTATATAATCACATTAGTCCATGTGATTATATAGTGAAAATAAGAATGTATTAACATACCTTTTATAGAGCAAACAAGATTGAGACATAAAGTTCACCATTACACATTTTATTTAGAAAATCAAGTTTAAAAGAGTGCCTTAGATACCTTAAGGTCCAGTTTTAATGTGATTGAGGTAAGAGAAAGAAAAATAGGAGTAAGACTTAGAAAGAAGGAACAGGAGTGAATTAAACTTATCTTTCAGGCACTGTGTGATAATATTCCATTGGAATAACTCAAATTCTAGTGGTACTGGCAGTGATATAATTTCTGAGGGAACTCATGCTACAAGGCTGATGGTCAATTTTAATACAGAATTCAGAATAATATGATGACATGGGGAGTTTCCACCTCTGATTATGTCACACCCTGGGGCTGTTCTTCCCAACCCAATGGAGAAAAACAGATGCCTGTGGTCCAGGATCATGGCTCCGAAGAGCTTTTAATCATAGGTATGAAAATAGATTGATGTCTGAGTAAATACCTGCAACCATCCAAATGTCTCCTCGCTAACTTCACTGTGAACTGATGAATAAGCATGGCATACAAACATTACAAATAGTTCAGAGAGAAAGAAGATTCTCAAATTATTCCATTTTTAAAAAGTCAATAGCATATTTAGCCACTAGAGTCATTGCTTGCTCCAAATTTGAGAGAAAGAAAACAGACTACTTAAAACTTAACTTTTCTTTGCATTGAGAATTTTAAAGTCTTTAGATTTATACAATTTTAAAAGGTAGAAGGGGCACTTCCTTCAAAGACAAGAATCTCTGTGCATTCCTGACAAATGATGTCTACCTTCCGGTAGAAAAATGCTATAATGATGCTCATTTTATATCTTTCTCACTTTTAGAAATTTCCCCTTTGTTCCTGTCCTAAATCTACTTGTCCATAGGGTCCACTGGTTGCTTTTACCACCTCTATTCCCAAGCAATATGCAAGGCCCTATCTCTCTTCTACATGAGAACTCATAAGTTAATTGAAGAGAGATACAGTAGTCCCCCCCATATGTATAGTTTCACTTTCTGAGGTTTCAGTTATCTGTGGTCAACTATATTAAGTAAAATATTAAGGAAAAAAATTGTAGGAATAAACAATTCATAAGTTTTAAATTGCTCACTGTACTGAGTAGTGATGTAATCCCATGCCCTCCTGCTCAGATGTGAATTACCCCCAGTGTCTCCATTAGTCACTTAGCAGCCATCATATCTACTGTTGCAAAATCACAGTGCTTGTGTTCAAGTAACTTATTTTACTTAATAATGGCCCCAAAGTGCAAGAGTCCTGACATTGACAATTCAGATATGCAAAGTGCTTCTTTAAGCGAAAAGGTAAACGTTTTTAACTTAATCAGGAAAGAAAGAAAAATATGCAGTGATTGCCAAGACCTATGGTAAGAATGAATAATCTATCTGTGAAATTGTGATGAAGAAAAAAGAAATTTGCTTTAGATTTTATCTTCCTTCTGCCCAATTGTCAGGTCAGTAGTAACCTAGCTCTCAGTCACAGTGCTACATCATTTACCTCACTTCATCTCATCACGTAGGCATTGTATCAGCTCATATCATCACAAGAAGAAGGAGAGCGAATACTGTACAATAAGATATATTGAGAGAGACCACATTGATATAGCTTTTATTACAGTATATTATTAACATTTGTTCTATTTTATTATTAATCATTGTTGTTAATCTCTTACTGTGCCTAATTAAATTAAACTTTACCATAGGTGTATGTATAGGAAAAAACAGCATATAAGTGGTCGGTACTACCTGTGGTTTCAGACATCCACTGGAGGTCTTGGAACGTATACCCCATGGACAAGGGGAAACTATTGTACATATAAGTTCTATGATTCCAGGTAAAACAGTTCCATTTTATCTCCCTGTTATTCATATTAAGTCATTTGCAGTCCTTTTACTTACCAGGTCCTTTATACAAGATTCTGCTTAATGTGAGAGCCTCAAATCAGGACTAAATTCTTCCATTGGAGTCTGATCTGTGAGACACAAAGAGTGGTTTTCTCTGATCAGACCTTGTTTTCATAAATAACTATCTGGCTCACTAAAATACCATCTTTTCAGGTGATGAAGGTCTATAATGATATCAATGTTTCTAATATAATTTTTAAAATTACTTATCTATATGTGTATCAGTTGTATAAGATCAAACTAATTATATCATCCAGTTCATAGTATCTATCATCATTGTTCCATGCAAGTGTGTATTGTTGTGTTGTCTGGATGCAGTTTAATATATGGGTATAGTTTTGTGTATGTTTTTCTTACTCAGCTGCTTCATAGAACTTTGGGGTGTGCATTTATCTCAGTGATGGATATGCTGACTATCTCTGACACCCTGACAAAGAATATAATGGTTGATAAGCTTCTTCAACACTGTGTAAAGGATTTGGGGATTAGTGGACAATGGGGTGTAAATATATCAAATTTGATTCAGTAATGCCAGGTTACTCTTCAGAAGGACTATCAAAGTCTGCCTTCTGCATGAGGGTCTCCATAACTTCACATCCTCAACAACTTTTGGTGTTTTCCAGGTTTCTAAATTTTGCCAGTTTAAAGAGATAGGTTGTTGAAGTCATATTGTTGTTTTGGTTTTCATTTTCTAGTTACTAATGAATTTGAGCATCTTTCTATGTTTGTGTTTTTAAAATTTCCTATTCTGTAAACTGCTTATTATTTACTTCGTATTTATTTTTCCATTGAGTTTTTATATTTTTTCTTATTGATTTCAATACTTACCATTTTTAAACATTGCAAATATCATTCCTCAATGTATCATATGCCTTTTATTTTTGCCCATTCATAATTATTTGGCATATGATTAGTTTTATAAATTTTGTTTAAAATGTTCCCTTTTTGCCCATCTTATTCACAATGATATTTTCTTACATTTTATCCCATTAACTTGATGGGCTTTTAATCCACTTGAGTCTAACTTTGTATACAGTGTTGTGAGTGAGTTTTATTTGCTCCACAGAATGAACTGCTATGCCTCACACCATTTAAAAGCAAACCATCCTTTCCCTATTGGGTTAAATCTATATTAAGTTCCCAGATAATACATTTGTTTATCTCTGAATATTATTTTTTAAAATTTATCTTTGTTGGAAGTATTACAGTTGTCCCCCTTTTTATTTCCCATTGACCCCCTCCACCCCACCCTAGGCCCTTCCCACATCAGGCCTACTGCACTATTGTCTGTGTCCATGGGTTATGCTTATATGCACATACATATCTTTGGTCAATCTCTTCTCCTCCCTTCTTCCCCTCCCTGCCTCCTTCGCTCTGATATTCATCATTCTGTTTCATGCTTCTATGTCTCTGGATCTATTTTGTACATCAGTTTATTTTGTTCATTAGATTCCACATGTAAGTGAGATCATATGATACTTGTCTTTCTCTTACTGACTTATTTCACCTAGCATAATACTCTCCATATCCCTCCATGCTTCTCAAATGGTGAGAGATCCTTCTTTTTTAAAGCTGCATAGTATTCCACTGTATAAATGTACCACAGTTTTTTTTTATCCATCAACCTACTGATGGGCCTTTCAGCTGTTTTCAAATCTTAGCTATTGTAAATAGCACTGCTAAGGTTATAGGGGTGCATATATTCTTTCTGATTGGTATTTCAGGATTCTTAGAATATATTCCTAAGTGATTGATCACTGGGCCAAATGGCAGTTCCATTTTTAGTTTTTTGAGGAAACTCCATACTGTTTTCCATAGGGGTTGCACCAGTCTGCATTTCAACCAGCAGGGTTCCTTTTTTTCCATATCCTTGCCAGCACTTGTCATTTGTTGATTTGTTGATTGTAGCCATTCTGACAGGTGTGAGGTGATACCTCATTGTCATTTAAATTTGCATCTCTTTGATGATTAGTGGCATTTTTTCATATGTCATCTCTGAATATTCTTTTGATCCATTTGTCTGTTTTTGTGCTACTGCATGACTTTTATTCCATGACCTTGTAGTTTATCTTCATATTGGTTGGGAGAGTCTCTTCATTATTTCCTTTTATTTGTCTAAGAGCTATTTGTGGTCTTGATTTTCTATGTAAATATTAAATGTATTTATTAAAACATCTAGCTGAAAATAAGAGTGGGATTGTATTGAATTTATACATTAATTAGAGAAAACTGACACTTTTATTAAAGTGAGTTGTCCTAGTTAAGAAAATAAAATTTCCATTTATTCAGACCATGTTTATATCATTGATTTTAAAGTTTCCTTCAAATTGTTATTAAATACTAGTTTTAATCTAATTTCCAGATAGTTGTACTCAAAACTATACTTCTTAATCAGTGAATTTTTTTTTCTTTTGGTTGCATTTCACAAATTTTGGCATGTGCTCTTACTATTATCATTTAATTAAAAATAGCACAGTTCCTCATGCCTGAATGAAGCTTTTCTGAGTAAGGAATATCACAGCCTTCCTGTACTTAGGGAAACTAGAGAGCACTTTAGCATTTGGGGGACATTTTAAGCAGCAAAGACACCCCAAAAAGCACAAATACTTGAAAACTGTGGCACTAAATAGACAACAAAATGAATGGTTATTTACAATATGAACTGAAAAGAGAAGGCAGAGCATCGCCTGCTTGGACCTCAGCCCATTAGGAGACTCAAAGTTTTAATCTCTCTACACATGATTGCAAATGACTAAATATGCTACATGTATTGATTTTGGGGGTACACATAAATTTTAGAAAGAGGGAAAATTGCAAATAATGAATCCCTGAATGAATAATGAGGATTGACTCTCTGTATAAATTGTCTATAGAAATATATACATCTCTCTTTCTCCCACCTATGTCCTCCCACCATCCCCCCACACACATCCCCAACTCTGGAATTATAATTCTTTCTCACACCTATCATTTCCCTAGATATGTTTTTGTTTTTTTTTGGTTTTTGTTTTTTTGTTTTTTGGGGGGCTGGGCAGTGAGGATTTGGCAGGGAAGCCAACAGACCATGTTAGTTGTCTTGACTAGTATATAAATTAAGTCAATCAGTAAGTAAAGTCATCAAGACAGACTACCCACTAACTGTGGAGGTGTTAGGTTAAGGGCTTGGTGGCAGCAGTATAGCACAGGGAAGATAGGCTTGGAACCAGCCACTAGGTTACATCACATTAACAACCAAGCTGAGGAGGCTGTAATGATGGGGAGGAAAGAGGAGAGAAGCTAGACAGCTTGGTATAGTCTGTGAACAGAAATCAGAACTGCACAGAGGGAGGAATCATAAACTACTCCCATGACCCCAAATAGCACCTGGGATTACTCCTGAGAGTGTGGGTGTGGGTGGAAAGCTGAGTTTTATCAGTGCTTACTTCCAACCCTGTGTGTGCCTGTGGGTTTCCATTTTACTTCTTCAGTGCCCCACAGCGGTTGGTGATTATTGTTATTTTGAATTATTTTTATCTAGTGTCAATGACACAGCTTCTTTCTCTAGTTAATCTAACTCCTTCTAATTCTCCCAAGAACACATGGTTCTCCAAAGAGGGCTGATACCCCTGTCAGGGGATCCTACTTCCTGACCTGGGACCAGATAATCTCTACACAGTGCTCCTGTCATTTACCAGACTGCTTTTGCCTACTGAATTATCGGTATTCTATTTCATTGAAAACAAAAATAAGGGAGGTGGGGTGGGTGGAGGGGGATGAAAGGGGGAGGGGAAATAGGGACATCTGTAATAGTGTCAACAATAAAAATAAAGAGAAAACACAAACACAAATGTATCCACTTACAATGTTATATTTTAGTCTACTTTCCCCTTAAGGTCGCTAAATTTAATTATTTTTGATGACTAGGATCAAGCATAAATTTACATATTAGTATAATACCCACTCATGGATACAACAATATTTTTTTTTTGGTTACCTATTTTTCTCTTAAAAAATACAGCTTTCAGCCCAGCTGGCATGGCTCAGTGGTTGAGCATCGACCTATGAACCAGGAGATCACAATTGGATTCTTGCTCAGGGCACATACCTGGGTTGTGGGCTCAACCCCCAGTGTGGGGCATGCTGCAGGCAGCCAATCAATGATTCACTCTCATCATGGATGTTTCTTTCTCTTTCTCCCTCTCCCTTCCTCTCTGAAATCAATAAAAATATATTTTAAAAAAGAAAAAAATATACAACCTTCACTTAGCATAATAGAAATATATTTATGGAATAAATCTTCTGACTGATTATTGTTTTATTAGAGTTGTCCCCCCAAAATTATTGCCAGCCAAAATACTACTGTTTTAAAGAGCCGTTGTTTCTACAATGAAAAGAATTTTGGAGACTTAATTTAAGGATTTTCAAAATCAACATTAATAATTACTATTTGAAACCTGGATTCAGTTCTGGGTAGGTTCAATTTAATTCTCTCTGCCACACTGAAAATCTGTACCCCATCTCACCACCCTTTGTACAGTGTAGTGAAACAAATCGTCTGAAGATGAAGTGGTCAGACTCTATGAACATGGTCATTTTTCAAATGCCAAATGGAAGGACACTGTGATCTGAATATTGTCTTTAAAAATAGGTAATTTGTTGCAACCACAAATTTAGGTGGCAATGGAATGACTTGAGCCATCATACAAGGATGAAAGGAAACTAAGCACAGAGCAGTTTTCAGTGAAGTATTTTTGATGGAATTGTTTGTCTGAAGGACCATTTTTGCCTGAGCAATGGATACATTATGTCTCAAATTTCTGCAGGTTATGTTTTCTCTAGCATTTCTTGCTCCATTTCTGAGCCATTTTTAATGCTGGTGTGAAAAAAAAAGTTAACTATTTTTATGGCCAAAAATCTGCTTTTCATCTCTGCAGCAAGTTGAGCTTTTGTATTTATTTTTCAGTGCAAGAAATCATGATCATTTGAATTCTGAATTCATGAAATTGGATTTAGAAAACAATTGGGTTTTGGAACTTCTAGCAGTAGAATCAACTGGAAGGACCCAATTTCATCCAATTTGTAGCTTGATTTCATCCAGCAAGACATACTTAAGCATAAAGACCTAAAAGTGGTAGGTGTTGTATTGAAATAGCATCACACTTAGGGTGCAATGAGGCGTAAAGTAATGCTGAATGCTTTACATTCACTAACAGGACATTATTCCAGCATGACACACAGTTCAAAGCTTTTGCAATTACAGCTCTGACCCCAAATTAGATTTAAAACATGTATATATGTATATGCATTTTAAAATCTCCCTTAGTTTTATCTCCTAATAGTTTAGAAATGCAAATGCCTGTGGCTTCTTAAAATAACTCTCTTCACCCTGAATATCATCCTTCCACCTCAACTGACTTCTTAGGACAATGACTTTTCTTTTTTGGGGATGGGCAGGATTTTAGGGAATGGAGTTAGGGGCTGAGGAGCTCCTGCTTCTGTTACAGCGAAGCTCCACTATTTACCTGAAATGATTAAATTCCTCTCTCTCTCTCTCTCTCTCTCTCTCTCTCTCTCTCGTGTGTGTTCCATATAAATTAAAAGCAAGACTCAAAATCAGGTTTTTAAAGCTACAATGACAGTGCCAGCTGAGCTGATAAAAAGTCCCCCTTCCTCTCTTGTGTCAGGATTAAGTCGCAGGGGCTCCTCACTGCCTCCAGGCTATAATTCTGAGCGACATGAGCTCAGAGTGGCATCTTAACATTTTCTCTGGGCTTGTGGAAGCATTTCCTTTCCCCCAGAAGGCACTTTACATCACGAAGGGTCCCAGACAGGGAGGCTCTCCCCACGCTACTGGCTGATCCCCACAGCACCGGGCCACAGAAGGCCCGGATTGACATGCACATTGTCTAAATATGCCCTATGTGTGAGCATTTCATTTGTGCCTTCTGTCCCACAGCTTCCTGCCTCCCTTAGAAGATTATATAATCACTTATCTTTTCTATTTTTAAAGCAGATTAATTTGATTTAGTAGGAAGGAGACAAGGAAGAAAAGAAAGGAATAATGGGAGAAAGCCAATATTATTTCTTTCGAAGCAGTTTGGTTTAGAGTCATTTTAATAGGTCTGAAAAATTAGAATTGGAAAAAAAGAAAATCAATTGTGATGCTATATTCTAGTTTGGAAGGGAACATAAATCCACACTGGCACCGACTTCCTCGTGCTAGATAATTAGGACTGCTTTGTTCTCATGTGGGAGAAGCAGGGGAATCTTTGGTTTCTTAAATCTATTATTATTATTAACAATGTCATGAATACCAGGAATTCTCTTAGGAATGCAAGATGTTTGCAGGATGCCTCCATCATGAGAGAAAAGAGTACACAGCATGTCTGCCCCTCACAAGGCTTCACCCATCCCTCTCCCACTTATTGAACATCAGGTTAACTCCTATTTATCTCCTTTCTCCATGAATCTTTTAAAGATTTTATTCTAAAAAATTATTCTGGCTCTGGCAGTGTGGCTCAGTTGATTGGATCATCACCTTTTGTATCAAAAAGTTGCCCGTTAGATTCCGGGTCAGGGCACATACCCAGGTGTCGGGTTCTATTCTCAGTCTAACTCTGGTCTGGGGGTGTGTTGGAGGCAACTGATCATGTTTCTCTCTCTCTTCTTTACCTTCTCACTTCCTCTATCTCTAACATCAATAAAAACATATTTTTAAAAAATTATTCTGAAAGAGTAAAATAAATGCAATCTATACCTTGGATTTTTTTTTTTCAATCCTCACCTGAGGATATTGCCCATTGATTTTTAGAGAGAGGAAGGGAGAGAGAGAAACATCAATGTGCAAGACAAACATTGATCCGTTGCCTCCTGTATGCACCTTGACCAGGGATTGAACCCACAACCTAGGTATGTGCCCTGACAGGGAACCGAACCTGTAATCTTTTTGGTGTATGAGATGACATTCACCAACTGAGCCATCCAGCTGGAGCATACATTGTTTTTGTTTGTTTGTTTGTTTGTTTGTTTTTAGCAATGCAAAGCTTATTTCAGGCTTGGTTGAGTTTTAGGAGAGTTTTTAAAAGCCGAGGAGAGCTAGTGCAAAAACTACTGGAGGATTTGAGGAGGAGATTGTTCAATATGATGAGGCCGTCTGATTACTAATTCTTGCTTATGAAGGTAGACCCCTCTCCATCCCAGAGAGGAGATTACATTTCAAAAGGATGGCTCCCAGGTTCTTGAGAGAGACACTCTTAGGTTGTAAAACTGGCAAGAAACTGAGAAAAGCGTTATATTTCAGGGGGACAGAAAGAATTCACTAGTTTTCTAAGAAAATGGAGGTCAAAGGTATTCAGGCAAATAAGGTTTGGTTAAGGTGAGGGGAACTTTAAGGCTATTGTATTGGTTAAAAAAGACCAAAACTGTAAATGTAGGGGATCTTGTAAATGTAACTTATTATATAAAACTAGAGGCCCGTTGCACGATATTCATGCAAGAAAAGGCCTTCCTTCCCCTGGCTTCACTCCCAGCCGCCCGGGAGCCGGCAAGTCCCTGCTCCGTGGCTGCCCGGGAGCTGGCACCTCCTCGCTCCCAGGCTGCCTGGAGCTGCAAGTCCTCGCTTCTGTCTGAAGTACCACTACAATAGCTCCCTCCGCTGCCCCCTTTCCCCTCATAGCAGGCTTCACTCTGCTCAGCTCCATGCCTGCATATGCAAATTAACCTCCATCTTTGTTGGGTTAATTTGCATACTCACTCTGATTGGCTGTGGGCGTAGCAGAGTGATGGTTAATTTGCATGTTTCTCTTTTATTAGGTAAGATAGAAATATATGAATCTGCTCCATGAAATTGATGTGTGACTTAAAGAAATGTATATGTGTAAAACACTTAGAACACTTCCTGAGATATAGCAAGTGATGAAAAATATTAGCTATAATTGTTGTTATTATTTCTGTTAATTATGTAGGAAGAGAAAATAAAGGATACTCAAATATAGGGGTCCAACTTTTTTGTAAAAAGAAAGGGTCAATTAAAGCTTTATTAGGATGCTTTAAGTCATTAATTAGGAGTTATTTTGCATTAAAGGCAGAATAATGCATTGGGGTCAATATTTACCATTTACCTCCAACTTTTCAATTAATGAAGTCTGTGTATACAGATGCAAAGGTATAAAAAGCAAGGCTCTCTTCCTGTTTTCAAGTAGGTCAAAGAGGAATAACATATAGAGGATAGTTACAATGCAACATTCAAAGGCAACGATAGAAATAGGCATATAGTATTTTTCTAATAGTCAATGGGAACTGAATTGGCCTGGAATTTTCCTGAGTGGTGGGCAATGCTCTACTTGGTAGTAGAATTAGATAATGAGAAGATCATATGTTCACTGAATAATCTGCAGAAGTTTTAAGGCTGGATTCAGCCTTGGAACCCCTATGTCCAACATAGAATGGTATTTTGTATACCAACATTTGATTGATTGCCTCCCTCTATCCCCATAGGAAACATGGACAAGTTTGACCAGGGGAGCTATTGGGAGGACAGAAATAGTAAGCCCTTTAGCTCAGTGCAATGTTCCTCAATATTCCAATGAAATAAAATAAAAAATAAAAACAGAAAATTTTTATTGCTATATAGCAGTGGTTCTCAACCTTTCTAATGCCGCGACCCTTTAATACAGTTCCTCATGTTGTGGTGACCCCCAACCATAAAATTTTTTTTGTTGCTACTTCATAACTGCCATTTTGCTACTGTTAATGAATCGTAATGTAAATATCTGTGTTTTCCGATGGTCTTACTCTACAGCAGCGGTTCTCAACCTGTGGGTTGCGAACCACAGGTTGAGAACCACTAGCAGGGTCGCCTAAGACCATCGGAAAACACAGATATTTACATTACGATTCATTAACAGTAGCAAATAAAAGAGGTCCAAAAATAATTTTATGGTTGGGGGTCACAACATGAGGAACTGTATTAAAGGGTTGCGGCATTAGAAAGGTTAAGAACCACTGCTATATAGGAAGCAAACCCACAGGCACTTACAACACAAACCCTCTTAACATAAAAAATGGTAGAAAGTCTAAGGGAGTGAAAGAATGAGAAAGGGAATCAGAGTGGACAGACACTGTGTGTCACAGTGGTGACACTAAAAAAGATTCCCTCTGATCAAGCCAATTTCCAAGGACTGGCACTGAAAACATTTTCTGGATAAGAGCCAACATTTTTTTCTTCTGGTTTCATGGTAATAACAAGAGAAGCCACTGTAATAACAATGAAAGCAACAAGTGCAGCCATTGTCTCTCCTATATCTGGGATAGGGTCTTAATTTCTCTCATGAACTACAGAAGGAAGAATTGTGCCCACTTCAGAAACTCATGCCCATGACTAGTCCTCTGACACAACTCAACAGTAAAAGGACATAGGAGACTCCATGACCCTAGTGTCCCTGAGCCCTTGCAAGAGAGACCTTGCAAGAAAGACACATAAATAAAGAGGTCCAAAATACTACATTATCCAAACAGGGCAAAACAAGGCTGTATTGGTCAGAGATTATGCACAGGAAGCAAAAGGTCCATGTCCTGTACCTCTGACTCCATTCTGAATAAGAGTGGAGCCCCCCAACACTGAGCCCAAGCTATTTACTCAATAATGGCCTGGCTAACTCATTTATTCCCACCTGTGCCACCGTCAATCCTATCTTTGTCACATTGACTAATGAGCAACTTATCACTAACACTAATATGGCCAAGGGGATGAATTAGCCATACTTGATTATCTACATAGGGTAAATAATCTTCTTTTTTTTTCAGTCTTTTGGCCTAAATCTTCTTTGGCTAAAGAACTTGGCCTTGAATCTCTGTTCTCTTCTGGAAATCGTTTAGACTCTTTCCCAGATCAGAGAACTCTTCAAATTAATTGTCAAAATGTTTTCATTTATTTACCTTTTGTCTGCTTTTAGCTCTCTACCTGTCAAAGCCATCCAAAGCAGGGGGGCAGGGGCGGGCACAAAAAACTTGAATAGAAAATAAAGGAACCCAGGTGAAGAATCTATTTTCCTGAAATCTACAAGTCTCTGAAGTCTGTGCTTCCGCTTACCTCTTGGCTAACAAATAACCCCTCTACATCCAAACTAGCACTGCCAAATCATTAATTGTAAAATGTTGAGCAAACCTTCAACCATAAAAGGAGGCTCTAAGGAATATTTTTGAAGAGAAAGTAAAGGGGAGGATTTGCCTTACTCTTGCCAAAATATTCAACCCTTGCATTTTCCTTACATCAAAGCCAAACCTACAAGCTTTCTCTGATGCACTAACATTTGATGCTGTGTGAAAGGATACATATGTGTGGAAAATTCCAATATCAAGGACCTATGAAACATTACTTTAGTTTCATAAACTGATAAGCCTGTATGCTGTAGGCACCACGAATGAAGTTATCTTTCTCCACTTGTCCTTTATTTAATGTATGCTAGAGTACTTGGACATGTGCACACGACACACACACACACACACATACACACACACACACACATACACGCACGCACGCACGCATGCACCCTGCAGGGCTAATGCAACCAATTGGAATGCAGAAGACAAAAGTGTCAGACATGGTCAAGCAAGGCCATAGTGCACTTTATCTCAGTTTTCCCTAAGGTGTCATCTTGCTTATCTTCTGCATTTCATTAGAGTTGCTATGAAACCCCTGAAATCTATCTTAATATTTAAGCAGTATAGAGCCCAAATAAACAAGCCCAATAGGAGTGGGGTGCAAAGCAGATGTTCTTCTTTGGGGCTCAGGAATGTTACTCCTTTGTGTTTTGAGGGTAATAAAGCTGATTAATTACGTATGGTTTGAAGAGAGAAGTTTTGCCTTATTCAAATATCTTCTAGTCAGCATTTTTTATTCCCTTTAACATAGGTGTTTGTGTCTTTTTTCTTGTCAGTGTGTAGTATATTTTCCAGAAAGGTGTTATAGGTATCTTGAAATCAGTATAAAATAAATAGGGTGATATAGTTTATCTTCCTTCTTTGGAACTAATAACAGTATCAATAATGATTTCTCTTTCTTTTTGGAAAGGTAATATTATGTTGATATATAAAAGCAAATTATACCTAAAATATTCATTTAAAAGAAAAAGTGGCTTTATGCAATGAGATGATCAATTTGGACTAGTTGCTATAGTATCTTTAATATTGACTGGACATCAGTCCCTAAAAGAAAAACCTACTAGTCCATCTTTATATATGGGTTGTAATTCAAATAATTTTAGCTTCATCACTAATGTAAACTGATATTTCTGTTTTTACTGCAAGTAGAGAATAATTTTAGGTCGCTCTTTTGATATGGTAAGAATCCTATCTAATAAAAGAGTAATATGCAAGTTGGCCATCACTCCAACACACAAGATGGCTGCCCCCATGTGGTAAAAGATGACTGCCCCCATGTGGACACAATTGGGCCATGACAAGATGGCCAGCAGAGGAGGGCAGTTGGGAGGGACCAGACCTTCAGGGGAGAGCAGTTGGGGGGGACCAGGCCTGCAGGGGAGGGCAGTTAGGGGTGACCAGGCCCACAGGGGAGGGCAGTTAGGGGCAATCAGGCTGGCAGGGGATCAGTTAGGCATCAATCAGGCTGGCAGGGGAGTGGTTAGGGGGTGATCAGGCTGGTAGGCAGAAGCGGTTAGGGGCAATCAGGAAGGCAAGCAGGCGAGCAGTTGGGAGCCAGCAGTCCTGGATTGTGAGAGGAATGTCCGACAGTTGGACATCCCTTGAGGGGTCCCAGATTAGAGAGGGTGCAGACTGGGCTGAGAGACACACACCCCCGTGCATGAATTTTGTGCACCGGGCCTCTAGTATGAAAATAAAAGAATAAACTTTTCACAAGATAGGAGGCTGTAAATAGGATTTATCTTTGATAGGCTAAATAGAAATTTCATGGTGCAGAGCCTGCCAAGCCAAAATTAAATACAACTCATGTAATATTGCCCCATAATTCTTCCTCTGAAGAAATAAGAGGACTTTCTACCTTTTAAAAGTTAGAAATTTGGTTTATCTATTTGTGAGCTTAAGTTGTTTGTAATAACAGTCTCTAGTGTCTCACATGAAAGGTTGAGCCACCTCCTGCTCATTTGTACAATGAGTCATAACAACCTCAACAACTCCGTCTAAAGCAGCAAGCTGTGGTAGCAAATGTCCACAAAATTAATTATGTTGAGGGAAAATACCAATTCAAGAAATATACACATTAAGCCTCCATTAAAAATAAAGAAGCATCAAAATCTAATATACCATTATTCTGACAAGTTTGCACAAAGAAAATAAATCATTACTAGTCATAGGAAGGGCTGACATTGATAAGATTGCATTTATCATTGTCTTTCAGTTATGTAAGACGCTTAAGCAAGAACAATTCCAATGTAAGAAAGGTCATTATATGTTGATGATGAAAATAGGATGACTTAGACTAATTGTAAACCACCTAAATGCAACTTTTCAAGTTAGTCAATGTAACAAATGTGAGATTTGCTGGCATTGCTACTCTACATTTCCATCTGCCTTGCAAGCCGTGGCAAAATGCTTTTCCCCCAAATACTTTCATTCTTCTCTTATGAATAATCTGAGCAAACAGGCTTGGAAAACACACAAAAAACCTACTTATTAAAAGGGGGAAACTATTGAACATTGTTTATTTTTGCTATATCATTCCAATAATATTTCAAGGGTGCTTGAAATCATTGATCTAACTCATGGAATGATTATCTGTGTATAAGGATGAGCCATCATCATTTATGAAAGATCAATTTAAAATGTCAGTTATTTATTTTGGATTAAATAGTATTTTATGAAAAGGATGCATATTCAGAATCATTCCAGTACATAGATATTTTTCATTTGAGTTTGCTGAGAGACTATAAAAAACATCTTTATTGTCAAGCCATTAGTCAGATTAATAACTGGCTAATTGATTAATATAATCATATAAATAAATGATCAAAATTAATAGAATTTATCAGGTAATTGGTTAAAACCATCACATTTTTCCATTTTTGCACTTTGAAATTAGCAGTTTAATTACCATGAAATATTTGCCCTAAACAAATTTTAAAATAAAAATATTCTATTCTAGTGATGTAGAAAGTTTGGGTGGTAATTAATAGCAATCACTAAATAAAGTAACTAATTTCCATGGCCTTACCAACCTATAATCTTGATCTACACCTTTGAGAAATGAGTTTTGATAATTCAATTGCTTTCCTCCCAGGCCTTTATGCTCTGTGTTGAGCTTGCCAAAAGGGGCGACAGGAATTATTCAATATCTCCAGAAATCCATTAATTTTCAAGTGTGTCTGTCTCCTGAGTGGTAAGTTTTTGCCTATTGAAACCCTCAAATGGCCCGCTTCTACCAATGGAAGCACGTGGAAGAACAGTTGTGAGAGGTAAGAGATGGGCTCTTTTCCTATTTCATCCTGCAGAAAGTGTTGTCTGTATGTTTTCAGTTCCAGGAAACTATCTTCTTTATCCTGTAATCTCTTCAGACTTTCATCTCTCTCATATCTTTGAATATCTTAACATCAAAGAATTTCTCCTGAGATAAAAAGTAAATAAAGCTGATGCAAACAAACGCACATTTTCAATCAAAGAATCCTACCCTGATTAAAGTTAGACTGTGATCCCAAAGCCATTAGTCCTTATCTCTACTACCTACCTCAACATAATAACATGTCAATGACCTGTTCTGGTGGATTAAAAAATGGACAACTTCAAAAAAGGGCTGTAGACAACTATTTAACTTATGAATGGCATTTTGCTGAATTGAACAAATGAATAATTCACAATAAAATGTTACTTTACCTTACACAACAGTTTCCTATTCCTTAAGCTTGAATTTTATAAGTACTTAACCTCTTTCTTTTCATTTGTTTTTAATCCACACCTGAGGATATTTTTTTAGAGAGTGGACGGGAGGGAGGAGAGGGAGAGAAAAATATCGATGTGAGAGAGACACATTGATTAGTTGACTCCAGGCCTGAGAGAACCTGCAACCCAGGTACGTACCCTTGATAGGGAATTGAGCCCACAACCCTTTGATCTGTGATTTGAATGCTCTAATCATTGAGCCAAACCAGCTAAGGCAAGCCGGTTTTAAGGTAAGGTGCTGCTATTTAACAGAACAAAATCTAAGAGACAGTAGAAAAGCATGGGTTTTATAATCATAGTGTCTGATTTGAAGCTCAGCTTGACCACTTACTAGATTAACAATACTTAGTACTTCAGAGTTTTCACAGGTGTATAATGCAAAGAATAACAATATTTGCTTCAAAAATATAGAAGGATTCACGGCTTTGATATATTCAAAGCACTTAGAACATTGCCTGGCACACTGAAGATGTTAGCTCTTCTTAGTACCAAAGTAGCTTGGAGTTGAACCCTTCTCTTACATCCTTACTCTCCACTACATGATTTCTTGACTGCATTTAAGGGAACTTTAGAGCTTAAACTAAAAGAGAAACAGAGGGACAAACCTGCTTTTTATTTAAATTAATCTAAGGAAAGTTAATCTTACATTCTGCCAAGATACACTTAATGATTAGTTCCCAGGCTGATCCATCATCAGTAGTTTGTAGGTAGTTTGTTCCTTGCCCTAGAGCAGTGGTTGGCAAATTGCGGCTCGCGAGCCACATGCTCTTTCATTAACAAACTAGACATTAATTAAGGTAAGCAGGGGACTAGAATGTATAATTGCTATTTAAAAGTATAAAGAACATTACAAAAACCAGTGGACTTATTAATAAATAAAAAATACAATTTGTTTTCCTAAAAGATAAAAGAGAACATCTCATTTTGAAGAACTGGACTTAAGGTTGTAGTAGAAAGAAATTAGTGAACTGGCTGGTGTGTCTCAGTGATTGAGTGTCGAACTCTGAAACCGGAGGTCAGGGTTCAATTCCTGGTCAGGGCACATGCTCAGGTTGCAGGCTTGTTTCCCAGTAGGGGGCATGCAGTAGGCAGCTGATCAATGATTCTCCCTTCTCATTGATGTTTCCAACTCTCTCTCTCTTTCCCTTTCTCTCTGAAATATATATATATATATATATATATATATATATATATATATATATTAAAAAAATAGAATTAGTATAATTCTATTCTCCCTTTTTAGCTATTTGATGCATTTTTTTTTCTTATTTATAGGGATTAAAGAGAAGGGTTACATACAAAAAGCAGACCAAAGCTAGTAAGACAGATTCCAAATGCCAATCAACAGAAAATGTCAATATTCAGTAAATTACAAATATTTATAACTCAAAAATTAAGTCTGATAGGAGTAATTTGATTGTATGAATGCATTACTAGACATCTGCCACTCAGAAGCTCATCTTTGAATTCTCAGACTTTTGGAAGCATTTCTTTGATGAGAGATGTAATGATGTTAATCAAAGTGAAAACTGTTTAACAGCAACCATCTCTCTTAACTATCATAAACACAGCCTAAAATGACATATTAGCTGGTAGCAAAGGAATGTGGAATCTAAATTATTTATGACTTTTACCCACAAGCAATATTTTATGATCTAGAAATTTGTGTATCAAGCCCTTGTTGTTTATTGTTTTCTGTATTGGTGATTTGAGACTATAGTTTTATTTTATTCAGAAAATTGATTTGGCATAAGATTCAGGCAAGTGTCTATATCCCTCTACTTTTAGAATGCTTAAGGTGTCATACACAGCAACAAGAATGTTGCATGCATTTTTTCTGTGGACAATATTATTCAAAGCAGAAGTGGCAGATGCATTTCTCCACAGAAAATTCCTCAAGAAGAGACTAAATTATGAGGAATCTACAACTAAAATTACATTAGTGTTCTCAAACTACAGGAAACTCACTAATAGTTATGTTCATTAATTTTCTCTCCCTTGGTTCATTAGTTTTATGTTGTTGACTGTGAAAATGACACTGTGCTTCCAGCCTGAAGATTATGTCTTCTTCTGCAATTTTTTTCACTATCACAACTAGTCCAAATTGGATTAAACTACATTCACGGCATCTGAGCAAAACTGAGTAAATGCAGTTTATTTTTTATGAATGAACCCAAAAGATTACCCATTAAAAAAGAACAAAGCACTGTAGTTTCTTCTGTGAATACTTGCCCTCTTAAAGAGGCCAAGACCAGGGGCAACAAGACTTACGTTTGATAGCAATCACAATCAAAATAAGATTGTTTGAATATGAGCCCATAATATGATCATGTTTTATGCACCAAGAGATAAGGTTAGGGTAAGTTAGACAAATAATTACTTAAGAGCATATTTCGCTGAAGATCAAGATATTTTGGACACATGATATTATTGTCTTCATGTCATTTTCAAGCCTGTATCTATCTATGGAGGAAAAATGGATACCTCCCCCATAAAACAATGACAAAAATAGGTTGTGGATATGCCTCTATGTCCAATCAGCAGCAATATGCATAGTAATGTGTGGCACAGCTTGTGTAATGAAGTTCCCAGCGTGCAGTCTGGAAAGGTATCCTCCAGTGTGTAGGGTGATTTATTTCCTCTGTCAAGAAGCAGGACAGCCAGGACTTGTCCTTCCCTATTTTACCTGCAAAATACTCTGTCATCTTGGGAAGTGGTAATGGGTTCTGCCAGTGCTGTACAGGGGCATTGTTTTGAACCCTTCATTTTGCTGGGCTATTTCCCATCCCTTTTAATTCTGTGACCTGAACATTAATGGGGATTTCTTAAAAAACAAAGCAATCTCTAGTGAGAAGGACTACCAAATCGTACTATTGCCTTGAAAGCAGTATTTAGAATGCTGAATAAAAAAACTTTTTGCTGTGGTAAACGTATAAAGAAAATGAGAAGGAATAGCTTTACATATAATTTAACAACTTTGTAGTCTGGATAAAAGAAAACAAAGTATGTCTTTGCTCCTTAAAATTATTGAAGTCCTTATATTTAGAGAAACCCTTATTTCTTGTGCTAAAATGTAGTTATTAATATAGTTTTTCATTACCATTTATATTAGATTTTGATTGAGAATTTTATTTTCCTTTTAATCTTTTTTGAATATAGGGAAATTTGACCAACAATAGCTATTTTCTCCCAAACCCAAATTTTTAAATAAATAAAACTAAATAAACTTACATAAAAAGTTTAATCCAAACAGTTATTCATATTTAAATTCATCATCTCCAGTTGTAATAATTATTAAATAATAAAATGTTCAATTTTTTAAAATATTAGAACAATCAAGAGAATAAAATTTAACAGGAAATCTGCTAATATTGGTATACTTATTACTGTTACCAAAATTTGTGTATTCATTTGGGGAAAATAAGATCTGATTTGTCTAAAGGTAAGACTGCTGAAAGGCTAATATGAGAAAAAACAATTATTTTTCCAGAAAAAAACAAAAACAAAAACAAAACGAGAGAGAGAGAGAGAAGTGCCCTGGCCAGTGTGGCTCAGTGATTGAACATCCTCCTCTGCACAAAAAGGTTGCCTGTTAGATTCCCAGTCAGGGCACATGCCCAGGTTACTGATTGGATTCCTGTTCAAGGTGTATGGGAGGCAACCTTTTGATGTTTCTCTCTCACATGGATGGGTCTCTCTCCCCCCCTCTCCCTTAAAAATACATTAAAAAAAAGAGAGAGAATAGAGAAATTATCTTAATGTTCAAATGAAATACTTCCAGTAAAATTTTTATTTTAGACTTATTTCTTATAAGCTTATGTTAGAGAAGTTGGGCAGTTACTTGGCCAAATCTATTGAAGAAGCATAATGTCACAGGGAAGATCTTAGATGCCATGTGTTTAGGTTCAGACTTAGTTGGATCAAGAGCTCTGCTAGTTACTGGTTGTATGCCTGTATGCAAGTTGATTAGAAAAGCATCAGATTTCCTATCTGTAACATAGGAATAATAATTTATTGGTTGTTATAGTCTATAAGGTTTTATAAGGTTAAATGAATTAATTTTGGAAAAGTTTTAGCACAACAACTGGCATCTACTGAGTATGTATGATGACATTCATACTACATTGAATAAGCATGTCTATGCCATTTTAAATTCTGCTACACAACAATTTTATACTTTGCCATTTTAGCCACTAAAAATGTTTTGCTTTCTATAATTCAGATTCTAGGTGCTAATTTCTACATAGCTACTGTGTGGATCATTTTGATATTTCTCTATTTTGTTATTTATTTTTTTAGGCATTTCAGACAAGAGGTATTTTATTTTCAACAATGACATTACTTACCCTGTAGCGCTTGTTAAGAAACTGTTTCAAAGATTAAATTATCTTCTTCCATTTGGATAGCTCTAGCCATTGCCTTTCAACTATAGAGATTTTTTTCCTCAGCGCTTTCTTATGTGTATGCTTATGAAAATGTTTTTATTTTTATTTTTTAAATCTTTATTGTTGAAAGTATTACAGACGTCCCTTTTTCTCCTGATTGTCCCCTTCTAGCCCCCACCCCTGACCTTCACCACACTATTGTCTGTGTCCATGGGTTATGCCTATATATGCTTATAAATTCTTTGGTTAATCTCTTCCCACCCACCCACCCACATACTCCTGCATTCCCTCTGAGATTTAACAGTCTTTTCCATGCTTCTATGTCTCTGAGTCTATTTTGTACAGCAGTTTATTTTGTTCATTAGATTCCACATATGAGTGAGATCATGTGATAGTTATCTTTCTCTGACTGGCTTATTTTGCTTAGCATAATACTCTTCAGGCCCCTCCATGCTGTCTCAAAGGGTAAGAGATCCTTCTTTTTTTTACAACTGCATAGTATTTCATGATTTAAATGTACCACAGCTTTTTGATCAACTCATCACTTGGGCTGTTTCCAAATCTTAGCCATTGTAAATAGCACTGCTATGAATATAGGTGGACATATATTCTTTCTGATTGGAGTTTCAGGATTCTTAGGGTATATTCCTAGAAGTGGGATCACTGGGTCAAATGGCAGTTCCATTTTTTATTTTTTGAGGAAACTCTATACTGTTTTCCACAGTGGCTGTACCAGTCTGCACTCCCACCAGCAGTGTACTAGGGTTCCCTTTTCCCCACATCTTTGCCAGCACTTGTCATTTGTTGATTTGTTGATGGTAGCCATTCTGACAGGTGTGAGGTGATACCTCACTGTCATTTCAATTTGCATCTCTCTGATCATTAGTGACTGATATTGAGCATTTTTTTCATGTGTCTCTTGACCATATGTGTGTCCTCTTTGAAGAAGTACCTATTTAGATCATTTGCCCATTTTTTAATTGTATTGTTTGTCTTCCTTTTGTTAAGTTGTGAGTTCTTTATACATTTTTAAAAAATCTTCTTCAAATAATATTCTTGTCACATTCTATCCTATATAATAAAAGGCTAATATGCAAATTGTCGTCATGCCCTCACGCATAACGACTGATCAGCAGGAGGCTGCGTGAGCAGCAGGTGTGTGCGGGTGGGTGGGGCTGCATGCACAACCGGTCACCAGAAGATCCATGGAGCACCTCTCAGTCCCTTCCCCCCCTCCCCTAGCTCCTATGGGCGGTGGCGGCGGCTCCCTAACCGGCTCCAGTGGGCGGCGGCTGCTTGCTCGCACCTTCTGCGGGCACCAGCAGCTTGCTCCCACCTCCCGCTGGCGCCAGCAGCTCGCTCCCGCCTCCTGTGGAAGTGGCATGGCTCCTTCCTGCCTCACGCAGAAGTGGCACAGCTCCCTCCCGCCTCCCTTCTGCGAAAGCAGCGCAGCTCCCGCCAGCTCCCAAGGAAGCAGCGGGTGGCCTACTGTGTGCAATTTCACGCGCTGGGCCACTAGTATATGCATAAAATTATGAAGGTTTTTTTTTTTAAATAATAAGAGGGTACCTCAAAATTATGTGCTTTTGTAAAAGGAATTAATCAATTAAAAACTTGAAAAAACATCCAGATAGTTGAGTATAGAATTTGGGGGGCCTTTGGAGTGTATACAAAGTATCCTATTGACTTTCACTCCAAAGGCCATATGTTTTTGTGGTCTTGTTACTATAGAGGCTTTCTAATCCTATCTAATAAAAGAGTAATATTCAAATTGACCATCACTCCAACACACGAGATAGCTGCCCCCATGTGGTCAAAGATGGCTGCCCCCATGTGGACACAAGATGGCCACCACAAGATGGCCAGCAAGGGAGAGCAGTTGGGAGGGACCAGGCCTGCAAAGGAGGGCAGTTGTGGGCAATCAGGCCATCAGGGGAGGGCAGTTAGGGGCAATCAGGCTGGCAGGGGAGCAGTTAGGCATCAATCAGGCTGGCAGGGGAGTGGTTAGAGGGTGATCAGGCTGGCAGGCAGAAGCAGTTAGGGGCAATCAGGAAGACAGGCAGGTGAGCAGTTGGGAGCCAGCAGTCCTGGATTGTGAGAGGGATGTCCCAGATTGGAGAGGATGCAGGATGGGCTGCGGGACACCCTCCTCCCCCCCATGCACGAATTTCGTGCACCAGGCCTCTAGTTAGATTATAAAAGAGAAGTCATAATTTCCTGCTCTCAGTATGTATTAAAATTTTGAATAATGCACAATGAAGCCATATTGCATAACAGATGCAGTCCAGTTTGCTGATGAATCACTCAGGAGACTGCTTTGGGAAGATTAACACCTCAGAGGAATCTGAACATCTATCTATCATCTATCTATCTATCTATCTATCTATCTATCTATCTATCTATCTATCATCTATCTATCTATCTATCTATCTATCTATCATCTATCTATCATCTTCCTATTATCTATCTGTCTACCTGTATACATATCTAACTGTTCCAATCAGCCAGCCAAACTGGGCATTTGAAGTTTTGTTCACCACATCTAAACTACTTAGAGTCAGGGATGCAATAAAGATATAGCTAATTGGTATGGAATATTTATGCTGACCCACTGAAAGTCTACTATTTTGTGACTTTTAATGTTATTTTAATTTTGATTTCTGTGGAGCAATTTTAGAAAATGCCTAATCATTTATCTTCTCATTATATTTCCTATGTAGTCTCTAAGTCAGGCCTAGTGCCCTACTGTCTCATACTTCTCTAGAAAACACATCCTTGGGGACTTGTGCCTTGTTAGCCTTAATCCCTGTTAAATCCAATAGTCTATTTTTATCCCTGCTGCCTCACCATTTATTAGAAAAGGACTGCATTTTCATTTATACCTTAAGGAAACCATAGTTTCTGCATATCAAAAGATGTTTGCTTACTCAGTTACCAAACCAGGAAAAAGCAGAAGTAAAACTTCAGGAGAAAGAGGGTCTCTAGGCAGTTATAGAAGATGATACTATATTTTTCAGTTGGTTAAATATGATAATAAAGCATGAAATAAATATGGGCTACATTATTTTCAAAAGTGTTTTGACCTTTTATTTTTCCTCTTCAGTTTTTACTACAGTCAAGGATTTTGGTAGATTTCAATATATTTTCAATCTGGGACCCAAGTGGCTATATTACATTTCTGTATTTATTTATATTAGTCCATAACTAATGAGTGCAGTCCTTACAGAAGCTAAACCAAAGCAAACCACAACCGTATCAAGCTTACCTGATATTTTAGAAGATTTCTAAAATTTAGGTGGCTGTTTAGCAGATACAAATAAAATAATAAAAAATGTGATAGAATCTCAATCTGAATTATGTTTGATTCAAGTCATGGCTTTAATGGCTCTTATATTTCAAACTTAGGTCTCTTGTTCTGAAGTGACAGATCCATCCTTTAACTATCAGCAAGTGTTTGGATGGGAGGGTCTGTATTTTCTTACAGCCTGAATTCAATGCTGTCTGACCACCAAGGCAAGGCAATACCAGCCCAGCATGCATGTTATTTAAATACACAGACTTGTATTCAAAGCACATTTAATATTCTCTTAGTTGCCCTTATGTATAAAGGAGTCCTTCAATTCATTCTTTTGAGCCTCTGCAGGGATAGAATAATAGAAAATTAAGATGACTCCTCTGAATATGGACTTTAATCCTGGAGAGCTAGATGAGCATGTGATATATTGACCTCTCTCTCTCTCTCTCTCTCTCTCTCTCTCTCTCTCTCTCTCTCTCTCTCTCTCTCTTTCTCTCTCTCTTTTTTCTCCTATACAAGCAGAGCTCCAAAGTGAAATCTGTGGAAAATAGCTAAGTGTTCATCCGTTAGCATTTTACACTCAGGTACTACTAATACAAATTCAAAAAATGCTAATAAAGTCTGAAATTTCCCAGTAGGGAAGTAATGGAACAGTTTTTTAAAAAGGCACTTTCAGTTAATGACTAAGGCATTTTTTGCTAACAGCAATTTTGGCTTCTTATCCCAGGTGGAAAAAAATGCATTAAATGGGAGATTAAAATGTCCTTTCAACTGCTTGGTAATGCCAGCTGCTGCTGCAGGCTAAGGCATCCACGAAGTGGCATTTAGTTGATGGTGGTTCTCTGTTCCACGGTTGGAGCAAGTATGAAAATCCCCTGGATGGGGGTCTCTTTAAATATGCTGTGTACGCACAAATAGCAAGTGTAGGAGCTGGGCTAGGATGGTAAACTGTACAATCTGTTCGTTGCATTTTGGTTGCTAATTAAGAGGTGACATACAGTATGAATGCACAGAACCTGTTGAAATTCTGTCAGGCTCTGTCTTTGCTTTCACATGTTTGAATGCTATTTAATAAGGCGTCTTAATTGAAAGCAGAGAAATATATAAAAGTAGAGGGCAAATATGTTGGATTAGGATTCTGTGACAACGTGTGTGTATATTCATGATTTCTAACCCTTCGGTGCTTCTCTCTGAGACAGCTACTCTACTTTACAAGCACAATATGCAAATTCCATGATTTTCGTCTTGCTGTGGGGGACAGAGCTGGAGTGGAAAGTTGGAAACAGAACTTGCAAACACAAATGTGAACTTAACAGTGACTCTGACATAAAGGAAAAATGGTTTCTCTTGCCAAGAAATACCAGTTTTATGAGGGGTGTTTAAGCAAAGAAGATGGAAAAAAAGGGAGGGCACTTAACTTTTAACAATGTATTGTGTGTGTATATATTTTATAGTTAAATGCATACTTTCTCTCAGCCTTTCCTCAGTGTATGAAGCCAGGTTAATACCAAACTTTATTTTCTGAAAATTGGCTTCCTAGAGTAAGCATAATGAAAAAAGAAAAAATAGAGCTAGGGCCAAAGCCATAGGTCTTCGTGAAGTTGGAAATGCTAGAAGCAGAAACATCCTGAAGTATCGCATAAGGAAAAAAGACCCCAGAATTGAAAATTTTATTTCAGTGCTTTAGTTTCCCCATTTATATAAAAAGGTTAATGAGTTAAGAGGTATGAAGTACTCAAGGTTGCCCGGCACATAGCAAGTACTCAAAATCATTTGCTCCATCTCTTGTGGTTGCTGTTATTTAGTTCTTGGAAATGCCAATAGACTTAGGAAATCTGATCATAGTAAGTTTTTTACTTAGATTTCTCATTGACCATGCTGATGTGTTGAGATAAAATTATTTGAATTTGTTTTACTTATGTTAACTAAAGACTACTCTTCTACCTTGCAAATGACAGGTAAAAGTATTATTTAAACAAGTGTATATGCACCCACTTGAACAATCATATAGTGATAGCTTAAAAAGGCATGTTTTGAGTTTGAAGGTTCCTGTCCTTTTCCATTTGTCCTGTTCTCATCTTCCCAGTCTCCTGGTTCATTGTACTCATAGAGTTGGGTAGGACTTTCTCATTTGAGAAATCCCCAAAATCTGTTGACACTTTCCCTCAAATTCCAGCAATATCTAAGACAAAAAGACATATAAACTACTACTCCTGAGCAGAAGTTAATTTGGAGCATTTGTCTTCATTTGACATAAACCATCTGTATTGTGGACCTACAGTAGCCTGAAGTCATAGTCCACTGGAACTCTGCATTAACAATAGGACATTGGAAACAGCCATTCATTATTACATAAATAACTGAATGGTAACTTGAGTAGATAACTTCAGCAAATGTGTATTCAGAACAATTTTAAAATCATATCCGTAGCAATAGATCCTAATTTGTACCTTCGTAATAAGCATAGGAAGTTCTGAACTTAGAGACTAGGACAACTGAATAATAATTTGTAACCATGTTGGTGAGTTTAGAAAGGGAGGGAGTAGGTGGAAGAAGAGTACTGTTCTCTTCTGAGATTTGATCCAATCTCTGGATCCAGACACCTTTATATAAAGATACAGTATGTTAAAGATTTATGCATCAAAACTTCAAATTGCCAGAAATTATGTTCTGATAATTCTCCATAGGTTTAGTACTGTCTTTTATAAATGCTGGACATAGAATTCTCAAGAAATATTTCTAGGGCATTTACAGGTATGAAGTACTGTCCTTGGGCTAAAATTAGGATGAGCTGAGATGACCCGCCCCCCCACCACCACTGCAGCTTTGAAATGCCCTACCTTTCTAACAATAGAGCAGAGTAGTTATACAAAAAGTTTTATGCTGATATTCTTTCACATATTAGTACAAATGTAAATATTATTAGAGATTTCAGACTGCTAATCACTAAGAAAATAAAAACCATACTAATGCCCTCAATTATAAGTCACTTGACAATATTACTTACCGTAAGACTTTAGTTTTCCTTGGTAAATGCCAGTTAAAAAACATAGCAATTACATGTTCTTACAGATCACTTGGTGACTCTATTTCTAAAGTTTGTATGACTTGCCCTCTGATTTTATAACCAAAATAATCTCTTCACCCTATAATTACTTGCTATGTAAATACCTGTCAATAGATGATTGACTCTGGCCATATCCATTTAATTAAAAGGTCAATGCCGGCACATAAATACTCTTTTATTTAAAGATAATATTTGTGCCTATAACCACACAGGTAGCTTAGTATCCAAGACAAATTTATTTTTTGCTGGGCACACTGAGATACACAATGTGAATTTGATGTCACAGACATGTACCATCAATTTCCCCACATGGCAATTATAAGTGGTAGGCCATTTGTAGATAATAATAATACATATTAAATACACATAGAAATGTTGTGTAAAGTTATTAATCATGTACGAATTCATTGAATTATTGCATCCATTAGGTAATATCAAGGAGAGAGACAGAATGGTTCCGAGATTTTGTTTAGTTGCCCAAATGTACAAAACTACATGTTCTCATAATTCTTCTCCTTTGAGCACAACAGAGAAAATAGAAAGCAGAGATAAATCGGACTTACAAAATGTATTCCTCTGTTCCTAGGAGAATCTGTGGGGATAGCAGGGTGAAATGGAGCAGAAAGACAGAGGAGGTCAGATGGGCTATGTGACAGGAGTAAAGAGCAGGCTAATTGAATTTGCAAATGATATGAATTTGGGAGTTGTCAGGAGCAGAGGGGAAGACACAGCCTGTGATTCTTAGTAGATGACTTATTTAAGTTTCAGTAAGTTGACATTCTGGAACTTCGAACATTTACACTTTGCATATTTGGGCTCTGCTTTGTTCTTTGCCATAGGATTTATTAGTTGCTGTGTTTGAAAAGAGCCAATGATTATTCCATCATCCATTCAACAAATATGTACCCCAAATGTTCCAGCCCTTTTGCACCCCAAAGAAGGACACAGAGATTAAAATAAATATAATCATTATTTGTATAGCTTTCCTGGCTTAAAGACACACTTGCCCTGGAATATTTTAGTTAAGTGTAGGACACATGGCAATTGGAGTTATTTGGCTGTTAACCTAGCTCTTAATTTAATTTTTTTTTTACAAAAATCAAGTTAGAATTGAATCTGAAGGAGGATGCCATAGACAGGTTTGCAGAGCAAAAGCACCCTTTATATAGGCTACATCAAAGAGATGGAAAGTAGTGCCGTTGGTGAGTTGGTAGCTGGAAAGTGCGTCATCCCTGTTACCTTTACTTAGGATGGAGAAATAACATTTTACACCTCAAAGGGTTTGGCCTCCTTTGCTATATATGAAATGTCTCCGTTTTACTTTAATGGAATGTGGCTTCATTTTTGAGTAATGCAAGGTGCCTGACTGCCAGTCCTGAAAGGAAGAGCCCCTAACCTGAAACGCCCATGAACGAAAGGTGGCAGGAGCCTAGGCTCTCACTCACCCTCATTAACCTTCTCTTGCTTCACCTCTTTCCCACACAGCTCTATGAGCTCTAATAGAATGCTCTGGGAATGAATCTAGACTTCATAATATAATACAAAGAAATGTGGGTCATGAAAATTTCAGGCCTGATAGAAATAGTTAATGCTCATTTATGCAATGACCTATGTTGTTTAATTTATTTATAACTTCTAAATGTTATAACATTCTTTTAAAACTTATCTCCTGTCAGTTTTCTTGCAGTGCCCCAGGGAAAATTTTAAACTTGAAAGTTCCAACATTTCAGATTTATCAAAGTGAAAGTATTTCTCAGATTCTCTTTTTACTGGGTTTCATGGATTTTTACATTAGAGAGTTAATGTAACTAAAAAAAAAATCTTTCCGTTAAAAAAAAAAAAAAATCACCTCTAGGCTGAGACCATATTTGGAGAGATTCTGCTCCAAACCAATTTTGAGGCTATTTACATAAGAGGAGGAAACTGGAATTTATAACTGAAATTATTTAAATGACAAAATTTGCTAAACTTGATGTTATGATAATGACTGATGAATATACACATTTTCTAAAGGAAATCTGATAAACTCTCCTCTGGTTAAAACTCTAGTTTATAAAGCAAAAAGACTTGTTTTAAGGTCTTATTTTTAAAGTGTTCTACAGAATGTGCACTCCCAACCATTTAAAAAAATGTTTATTCTTAATAGCAGTAACTGATAAAATTGGTTAAGAGGAGCAAACCATTTCATAACCAATTTGCCACTATTGCAGCACTCAGAGCCAAAATAGAAAATACTGTGGAGAGATCATCTCCCAGTACTTAGAAAAAAGTACTTTTTACATACTGAATCATCTATATGTCCATGGGTTTAATGTGTGCCTTTAATAGATCTATACATGCCTTAGAGCTATAAATTCTTTCAAGTTCAACAGCAGGCCTAAGTAAGTGCCTTGAAACATGGAAATTTAGCCAGTGCCTTAAATATGATTAAGACTCAGAGTTTAGTAAATCATGCTGCCATACTTTCTCATATACCCATATATACAGGCATCTAAATTACCACTCACTGATTACTATTCAATTAAACAAGAAAAGTGCAGGTAAATTGCTCCTGTCACTATATAGGCTGTGGACACGTTCAGTGACTGTCACTCAGCCAAACCAGTCCCCAAATGATTAGGTAGCTGAAGGCTATACAGAATATGTCATTTCTTTCAAAACAAACCAAGAAGTTTTTCGGGGGAGGGGAGTTATTATATTTATTGTGCATTTCTCTCCGTGTGTAATTGTGTGATTTGGTTATTTTGAGACAACAGCTTGGTGTGAAAATTACACTATGCAGCAATTTTAGTCCACCTACATTGAGTGGCATTTTGCATTGTTCATATTTATGACATTTTAAAACATAAGCAAGTCGCTTAAGACATTTGAAAACATAAACCTGAAGTACAGGCTACCTTGCTAATGATGAAGAACGTGTTTTCTCACTAAAATGCTGTTCCATGCTGTTTCCTTGCCCTCTGCTCCCACCTATGTCCTCTGCACTTCTGTCCCACTTACAGGCTTTGCTCTCAGAGCTCCTTCTTCCCTTGGACTTGGTCCAGTGTGGCTACTGCTCTGGGTCCTATTCTTCGGAGGCCCTCACTGTGACCATCTTTCCACTGACTTCTCCCAAGGTAGACAGAGTCCATTGGGCTGACTCAGAGGACAAGCTTCGTTGGAGCCCCAACTGATGACAATGGATGACCTCTTGGGCACTTGGAACCCCAGAATTTTCCTGCTCAGATATGTCTGTGATCACTCTCTGGGGCTGTGCTGAAGGATTCTCCAGGTCCTTTCTCCTAAGGGTGCCAGTGCACTTTTCCAGAGGAGGAGAAGGAGGTGGAGGTTGTGTCAAATGAGCATGATGATCTCAGTGGTGGGTGGCTGCCCAGGGGCCTCAACAGAACTCGTGTCTGGCCATAAAAGGGATGGACCTGGTGTCATTTACCCAGGAAAGGTAGGTGTTCCTGCTCTCCCTGATAAGGTCAAATGCCTTTATTATTTTTACTAGAGGCCTGGTGCATGGATTCGTGCACTGGTGTGTTCCCTCAGCTTGGCCAGTGGGGATCATGCCGAAACCGGCTCTCCAACATCCCCCAAGGGGTCCCAGATTGTGAGAGGGCGCAGGCCAGGCTGAAAGACCCTATAGGTGCACAATTGGGGCCGGGGAGGGACTGCGGGAGGGCTCCAGGGCCCGTTTTGCCCATCCCGATCAGCCAGACCCCAGCAGCAAGCTACCCTACTAGTCAGAGCATCTGCCCCCCAGTGGTCAGTGCATGTCATAGTGACTGGTTGAACGGTCAAACGAAAGGTCGGACACTTAGCATATTAGGCCTTTTTTATATATATATAGGATAGGCTATCAGATCATTGCATGGCAGTCCTTGAACACTTGTGATTTTACATTTATTTGTGAAGTTATATGCTTGATGTTCACCTTGCTATAAGTTTGTGGCCTCAATTAAGCCCGAAAATGGATTTGATTATGTTCAATATTGTATCCTCTTGTCAAATACATTGGCAAACTCATAGTAGGTGTCTAATCAATATTTGTTATGAATGAATAAGAACTTTCTCACTTTATAGCATTCTTCTGAAGACTGGAAGGCCAATGACCTGTGTGAGCACAGCAGGCTTGATATGTGTTTGGCAGATAGTTAGGAAAAGTGCTTTAGCTAAGGTTTGGCCAGTCACATTGATAATCAGTTTGAGTGAACATTACCTGATTGGTATAGGTCTGCTACTAATTATTTGGTAGTCATAACTATTTTGGTTTGCAAAAACTATTTAACCCTGCCTTACTGATATATCAGCACATTCAACTGAAGAGTCCAGAGCAGTTAATTGGCTTTAGGCACAATGGGTATAGGAGTTCAAATGGTAAAGTAAGTTATCTGTCTCTTTCCATCTCTGAAAACTGTGTTGGTTTTGTACTCTAGCAAGCTCTTTCTGCGACAGTTGTCCTAAAAGTTCTAGGTCTGAATCTCACAGGTCAAGTCTGGCTGACATGTGCAACCCTAAACTACAGAGGTCAGATCATCACAACATAGGAATTGAAAAACAAGGGTGAAGTATGTTCCTTAAAAGAAAATTAAGGTGTTATTACTGTGATAAAAATACTGAGCAGGTAACACCACAGATACCTGTCTACTATAACTATTAACAGACTCTGCAGAACAGAGATTCTCAATTTAAGATGAATTGATTTAATGACTTACAGTCAATTGCTTCTGGCTTATCAGTTTATCAGACTAGAAAGAGAAGGAGCAAAACACAGCTTTGCCTTCTAAGCCTGCTTCCTGAAGGACCCTGCTTAAGTATCCCCAGGTTCTGCTCTCAGAGTGGCCCTTCATCACTTCCTCTGGGGGGGATAGGAAGGAGGGGGATTACTGGCCCCAAGTTTCAGCCCAGTCCCACTCTCTGGACTTCTATTGGTTGTTGGCCAAAAACCAGAGTTAAGGCAAGCTGAGAAGAGCAGAAGGAAAGAATAGGGAATGAGGAGAATGTGTGTTACAGTAGAGTATACAGATTATGATGCTTTTGAGACCAATAAACCACTTCTGTAGATAATTCCTAAAGATGAAATGCACTTAATGTTATGGGAAAATACAGAATTATTTGAATAAGTGTTACTTCCCTAGAGGACTACTCTGAAAAGTCAAAGTAATTTTTGGTATGTTTGTTTAGAATAGGGAAGTGATTAAGAGCTTCCCTGGTTCCCTGAGTCTGGTTTTCTGAGTTCAAACTGAAATTCTGCCCTGCACTAGTCTTAGGACCTAAGTCAAGCTTTTTAATCTCTCTCTCCTTCACAGTCCATATCTGTTATGTGGGAATATTAATATAATCTACATAACAGAGTTGTGATAGTAAATGAGTTTATATAAGTAAAGTTTTAAATTACAGATGGACACATAGTAATCATTTAAAAGTTGGCATAGCTATTAGAATGCATTTGTAAACAAAATAGTTTGTCTATATTAGCTACTAGATTATTAAGATGAGTCTCAATATTTTTTAGGCATGTGTCATAAGCAGCCCATAAAAGTTTTTTAAATGATTAATAAAAGCAAGGGAAAAATAAAATAAGTGGTACTGACTGCAGTCAGTATTATGGGATTTTGTAGGCTAAATGGGAATTATGCCCTGCAACAAGAAGCCAGATTTGTGCCTTCAGGACACAGACCAGCTCTGTGTATGTAAAGGTTCAACCACCATTCAGTCTAAGCTTTGAAAGTCTTGGCCACTGTGAAATAGCAAAGTGGTAAGGGATCAAAGGATAAAAATGTCAGTGCCAATAAGGATCATTTCATGGATTTAAAGGCTGGTATTACTTGTGTAACAATTAGTGTGCAGGAGACAGACACAAGTACTGACAAGATGAAAGCTAAAGAAAACAGAGTGACTTTGTAATTGGAAATCAGCATTAGATAAAGAATATCCACTCATTCTGCTATTTATTAGTTTCACACATTCATTCAACACATAGTCATTGAATAGTTAAAATATAATAATATGCCAGTGCTTCATATATATAATTGTGAAGGATCAAAAAAGGTTTTACAGGAGTTGTCACTAGGCAGAAAGAGGCATTTCAGTGGGCTAACAGAATGAAAAAAGCCAAAGACTCACCTTTGAGCATTTTGGTTGGGCAGATTCTTGAGTCTGAATGAAACCCAGGGTGTGAAGCACAATAAGATTGGCTGAGTGGAGCCCAGCCAGCATAGCTCAGTGGTTGAGCATTGACCTGTGAACGAGGAGGTAATGGTTCAATTCCCTGTCAGGGCACATGCCTGGGTTATGGGCTTGATCCGTAGTGGGGGGCATGCAAGAGGCAGATGATCAATCATTCTCTCTCATCATTGATGTGTCTCTCCCACCCTCTCTCTTCCTCTCTGAAATCAATAAAAATATATTTTTAAAAATAATTAAAAAAAAGATTGGCCAAGTGGAAAAGCAGAAGGAATACACATTAAAATAAGAATATTGTAATGAAAAAGGAAATATGGCCATAAAACCATATCCCTGGATCAACTTTCTGAAATATTCACCTACTGATCCTAGGTTTTCTTCCAAATGGTTTCTTCCAAAATGTTGTCTGCAAAAACCCCTAGTTTCCTCTGCTTTTCTAATAAATTGTATGATCCTAAATGAAACAATCCTCTAATTTTTAGGATTAAAATTTGAGAGATATTACTAATGAATTTATAAACACGATAAATTACTAAATAATATTAAATATGCAAGAAATTTTAAATTATACAAACATTAAAGGGTTTTACATTTTAGCTATTCCTATGCAATCTGGGCACTAGTCAGGAGAATTACCTTTTATTATGCCTTAACTCCAATGGGGGTGGAGGTCACCATGCTCCAGTTAAAATTAGCCTGTCCCTACAAGTCTGTGGAAAATCCAGTGTGCTTCCAGGAAAATTAGGTTATTCCTAGGGGATTTACATTGTCTGACTCCAAGCTTCTGCTAAATTAGTGCAGTTATGGAGCCTTTCTCTCCTCCAGAGCTGAGATCATCCATGTTTGTTATGTCCATACTCACAAATATCACCTAGCATATTGTGTGTGTTGCAGCCTTTGCTAAAGCTTTTGAGAGATATTAAAGGTTTTATAAGTTTTGTTTTAATTCTGGAAAGAATTTTACTTTCCTGATATAAAGTATGTAGAGATAAACAATTTGGTTCCTGGCTTCAAGTTTGGGAAAACCTTGAAAATTGATGAACTCTTCAAAATAGTATTTAGTGACTTAGATTGGAAAGTCACTCAGAGAAACTGAGAACAAAAAATAAATATAATTTGCTTTATCTTAGTATTTTGGTTGCTATGTGATAGCTCATATAAGAGCACCTACACAAAAATGCTAATGAACATCTATTTTCTAATATTTAAATTCTTCTTTTAGGATTGGTTTGTTAGTAACATGACCAGATTTCATAATGTACAAAGAGATTTTGTTTCAGAGTCATATAATTTTAACTTTGTTTTCTAAATATCAGTTTTTTTTATTTGTCTAGTAGCCCACAAATCACTGGTGATGGATGAGAGATCTTTTGTAGGCAATTAGAATTAAAATTGTTTTCTCATCCTACAAATATCACTTAACTATTGTTTTAATGAGCTTCTAGAGGAAAAAATATTAAAAAGGATATTCTGGTCCTTTTGGAAGGACAGGGGAAAGTGAAATGGCTTAATTGCCTATTGCCTCAAATGTGTAATGAATCAATTATAAATTCTGGTTATCTGTGAGTAAGTGCTGACATGGTTCTTCCATATATTTATTACTCAAATTATTTTCTGATCTATAATCTGATTTTAAATTTCATTCTTATGAACTTTTTCTATCAGTCATCATCTATGGTTATTAATGCAAGGGATGTGGCATTTTTTTGTTAAATTGGCACAGTATGAAGTGTGAATTTTATGATGTATTTTAAACCCCATGTTCATGAATTGTTTTCTTCTGAGTGGGTGTATCACAGCTATATAAAGACATGTTATGTTTCAAGGTCTGTCTCAATTTGAAATATATATGTTTATTTACGGAGTATAAATAAGAAACAAAATGAGGAAAATTCAATTTGAAGAGCCTAATATTTCAAAAGCTTTGAGCGTTATTTTAAAAAATTAATTTTGAGGAGAGACTAATCAGTGGAAGGAAGATGAAAGAAAAGTATTGGCTTAATTCTAATGAAAAGTAATAGTGTGGAGGAAAACTGGAACTATGAGGAGGAAGAACCAGCAACCAAGCACTGTCAGGTAGAGGGTCTTGAGGGAGCCTTTTGTGTTCCTAGGGATGTCAGTGCTTCTTAAGTTTTATGCCACATGACAAGTCTGGTTTTAAAGTAGATTAGTTGCTAATCAATTATTAACCAAGTGATTAATTTGCTATTTGAATGGATTAATCTAATACTTCATCAAATTTGGTCAAAAGAACCCAGAAATTTAACATGCTGTATGTTAATACTACATTCTCACTTTTGCTTACATAAAATGTCATACAGTATAAAATTGGGACTAATATATACTCTATAGGTTCAGAAAAACATATTTGATATACACATACAGCAAGTTTCCGATTAAGATATAGAACTCTTCTATCACCCTCCAAAATGACTATGCCCCTTTTGTAGTAAATATTTCTGCACACTGTCACCCCTGACAACCACTGATATCTCTTTTCTCTAATTTTGCCTTTTCTGATATTAAAATTAATGGCACCATATAGTGTGTATACTTTTGGGTCGTTAGCATAGACATTTGATATCCAACAACGTCATTGCTTAAATCAAGTGTACATTCCTTTTTATTGGTGAGTGAGAGTTCCTCTTATGAATGTGCCACAGTTTGTTTAAACTTTTACCAGTTGGAGGACATTCAAGTTCTTTCTAATTTTTGGAATTTATGAATAAAGCCCACTGTGAACTTTCACCTATGTGTTTGTGTGTGAACATATACTAGTATTTTCACATCTCTTGAATCAATACCTGACCATGGGTCATATGATAAGTGTATGTACAGCTTTATAAGAAACTGCCAAATTGTTCTGTGAAGTATTTGCATAATTTTTTATTTTCATCAGTACTGTATAAGTTCCCGTTGCTCTGCATCATTGCAAATCACACTTGTTATTAGTTTTTGTTTGATCATTTTAAACTGTGTGAGTGGTATTTCATATTAGTTTATATTGCTGCATGACAAATTAGCACAGACTTAGCATCTTAAAGCAATATGGATTTATTATTGCAACGCTCCTGTGGCTCAGGAAACCAGGCGCAAGTTAGCAGGTCCGCTTGCTCAAGGTCTCACCAGACTGAAATCAAAGTGTCAGTAAGGTGGCAGCTTCCTTTGAGGCTCAGGGTCTTTTCCAAGCTCGTTCAGGTCACTGACAGAATTCAAAGTTTTGCATTGTGGGGTTGATGTCTGTTTTCTTATTGCTGTTGGCCTGAGGTCGCATTCAGCTCCTAGAGGTCTCCCAGTCACTGGCACTCTCACAATATGACAGCTTAATTCTTCTTTAAAGCCAGCAGCAGCATGTCTCTGATGTCCTCTGTTTCTGACTACTAACCCCTCTTTTAAGAGTTCATCTTTTTGTGTTTTGGGGCTATATACCCAGTAGAGGGATTGCTGGGGCATATGGTAGCTCTATTCTGAATTTTTTGAGGAATTGCCAGTCTGCATCCCCACCAGCAGTGTCTGAGGGTTCCTTTTTCTCCATGACCTCTCCAATACTTGTTATTACTTGTCTTGTGGCTAATAGCCACTCTAACAGGTGTGAGGTGGTATCTCATTGTAGTTTTGATTTGCATTTCCCTAATTGCAAGTGAGGTTGAACATCTTTTCATATATCTATTAGAGGTTTGTATATCTTCTTGGGAGACGTGTCTGTTCAGGTCCTCTGCCCATTTTTTGATTGGGTTGTTTGTTTGTTTGGTATTGAGTTTTATGAGTTCTTTACCAGAAGAAAATGGGGTAGGGAAGGTAGGTTAGGGTAAAGGGGGGCGGTGCATGGTGATGGAAGGAGACTTGACTTGGGTGATGAACACACAATACAATATACAGACGATGTATTATAAAATTGTGCCCCTGAAACCTATAAAATTTTACTAACCAATGTCACCCTACTGAATTCAATAAAAAAGAATCCTTCCTACATAGTCATTTTAATTTTAATTTGCATTTCCCTGTGACTAATTATGTTGAGAAATTTTTAATATACTTTTTTGCTAACTTTATTTCCTCTTCAGTGAAGTTTTTGTTGAAATATCTTGCCCATTTTTTAATTAGTTTCTTATAATCGAGTTTGGGGATTTTTTAAAATACATTTCAATACAAGTTCTTTATCAGAAAAGTGTTTTTCAAATATATCCTCCCATCTGTGCCTTGTCTTTATATTTTCTTAATATTATCTTTTGAAGAGAAAAGTTTTTAATTTTAGTAAGGTCCATTTTATCATAATCTTTCTTTCATGGTTCTTGCTTATAGTTTAATATTTAAGAAACAGTTGCCTAACTCAAGTTCACAAGGATTTTATCCTATGCTTTACTGAAAAGTTTTCTAGTTTTAGATTTTACATTTAGGTCTATGATTAACTTTTAATTAATTTTGTTTAGGGTACAAGGTATAACTTGAAGTTAATTATTGTGGTTATGAATGTCCAGCAGCTCCAGCCTCACTTATAAAGACCATCTATTCTCCATAGCCTTTACAACTTTGTCAAAAATCAATTCACCATATATGTGTGGGTCTATTTCTGGACTCTCTGTTCTTCACAATTGATTTATGTTTCTACTCTTTCTCCAATATAACACTAGCTTGATTACTGCAGTTTAAAAGTAACTCTTAAAGTCGGATGATATGAACTTTCCAACTTTATATTTCATTTTCATACTTAATTGTCTTTCCATATTAAGTGTGATATTACCTGTGAGTTTTATTTTTCTAGGTGCCCTTTAGTAAACTGAGGGAGTTCCTTTTCTATTCCTGGTTTGCTGAGAGTTTTTATTATGAACAGACATTGTATTTTGTCAAATGATTCTTCTGCATTAATTGAGTTGATCTGTGCTTTTTTTTCTGTTTATATGATGGAATTGTTTTAACAGTTTTATATATTGCTGGATTCAGTTTTTTTTTTTTAATTTGCATCAATGTTTATGAGAGATATTGAATTGTAGGTTTGTTTGTTTCCTTGTAATGGTACTGGTTTCAGGGTAATGCCATCCTCATAAAATAGTTTGGGAACATTCTCTTAGATTTTATGTAAATTTTTATATTGAATTGATGTTTGTTAGAAGATTTTAAACTACAAATGCAATCAGTTTAGTAGATATAAGACTATTTAGGTTATCTGTTTTTCTTGAGTTAGCTTAGTTGGTTTGGATCTTTCAAAAAATTTGTCCATTTCATCTGTTAACAAAATTTATGGGTATAAAGTCCATAGGATTTTATTTTTTATTATTTTTGTATCTGTGAGTTCTTTAGTGATCTCATTTCTCTTTTACCTGATATTGCTATTTGTTTTTAATGATTTTCTCTATTGATTTTTATTTACAAAATCATTGTTTTATACCTTTATCTTTATTATTCCCTTCCATATGTTTACTTATGTTTTTATTTCTTCTTCTTTTTTTAGTTTATTAACATGGAAACTTTAATTTCAGACTTTAATGGGTGTTTTTTTTCCTAAAGTTAGCATTTAATGCTATAGATTTTTCTTAAAGTATGGAGTTAGCTACATCCTAGTAATTTTGAGATGTTATGTTTTTATTTCCATTCAATGTCAAATACTTTAAAAACTCCCTTAAGACTTCCTTCTTAGCTCACAAGTTATATAGAAGTGTGTTGTGTAATTTTCAAATACTTAGGTATTTTTTCATATTTATTTTTGTTATTAATTCCTAGTTAAATTTTGTTATGATATCATAATGTACTTTGTGTGATTTGTAAATAGCATTTATGCCTAGAAATAGGCCTGAGCTTCCTTCTCCGTGGCTGTTAGAGTGAGAGTGGGAGTCAGTCTGGTCAGAAGGTGAGATGGGTTTACCTTGCGCCATTGCTTTGATTACCTTCAGTGTCCCCTCTGACTTCAGATTTCTCCAGGACAACCTTGTTCTTAGGGTGGGACTGGTTTGCCAGAGAGTTTTCCACTGTTTCTCAGTCAGTATTAGGCTTTTCCTCTATGCCTACACCTCAGAGAGGGTCTCTCATCATGCTCTTGTCCTTTCTCCAGAGGTGTACTACTGTTGTTCCTCTGTGCTTGCCAGCTTACTGGTGAGTGTCAGGAGGATTCTCTGTTGTCTTTATACTCTATCAGTCCCTTAGTCCCTGGCAAGAGGTTTTCTCTAGTATTCTAGTACCCATCCCTCAGAGGTAAGAGACTTCTAATGATCTGGCCCTGCTACAGTTTCTTGACTCTCCCTTAGGAGTGAATGGATTCTTTCCTTCTCCTCCCAGTCACACTGGGTCTACACCTGTACCCTGGAGCGACAGGGGTTGTGTTTCTCACAACCTTAAGCTCTTTATCCATAGGGGAGAGGATCTGTACAGGGTTTCTGTCTTCTATAGTGTGGGCCCTGATTGTATTGTGAGGGAGACTTTCTCCAGTCTTCCTCTCTGTTTCCAATATATCTGTGGAACCTTGTGAAGATTCTTGGAGAAGAGCCTTTGAATTGATGGAGAAGAACCTGTGAGTGGATGCAGCACCTCCTCTGTTTCCAGCCCCCAGGGTTTCTCATGTCAGCCCACACTTCAGCCGTGGGTTAGAGTTTAGCTGAATTCTCCTTACCTACTCCATCTCCTCTCCTGCTCTTCTCCCAGTGAGTCAGCGTTTGAGACTCAAAGCTCCTTGGAAGCTCCTGTCTTTCTTTAGATTTCAGGCTAGTTAATTGTCATCTAATTTTACTAACCTCATGCTCACTCACACCCATGCACCCCCACAGAGACCATTTATTGGAATAGAAAACATAGATTTTTAAGGATGAATTATCAAAGCATCCACCTCCTTCCTGATGGGATTGTACTTATCTTTTTATTACCAGCATTTAGCAGAGTTCTTCGTAAATGTTTTCTGAATGAATTGGTTAAGTTACTAAACAGGTACAGAAATAAATTGCTTTCAGGAATTTAAAGTAAAAATTCACTAATACTTAAGTATTTCACTGGGTCTTCTTGCAAACAGGATCCCAGTATTTTCATGCTAAGACATGGCACTTCCTGACAGCATTTATTTTTATAAAACTTGTATATATTTCTGTGAACTTTATTTTCAGGAAAAGTGACATGATCTCAGTTAAATAGAAAGCAGACAAAAATTCACAGGAATGATGAAATTATGATACCAAAAACTCTCAGCTAGTTTTTCAACACAACTAACTGCATGTAATAAACTCTGATTCCCTAGGTTCATTTACGATAATTGAAGGACCGCATTCTGGGAAACAAACCTAAAGAGCAGGAAGAATATAATTCCATAGAGACAGTAATTGCAAAGGAATAGAGAGAAGAAACAAGAACAAAGTAATGGATAATATCTGGGCTTTGGAAAGTATTCTGGGGCCAGGGTTGGGGATTGGAGGTGGAGTTTTCTTTACCTTTTCTGAAATGGATTCAATAAGATGTTTTTATTTAAAAACTGGAAATATAACTTTTCTCACACAGATCAGATACTGTCTTTTCTATGCTCAATAGCTCAAGGTGGGTTCCTATGTGTGGGTGGTTTCTGACATAAAAATGTAGTCTTTAAGGCTAGGTGTGTATTGACTATTAATATGCACATGTATATGGACATCCATGGAACATTATACAAATATTTGAGATCACTATGATTATAAACAAACACTTAGATAATCTATTGTACAATCCTCAGAATAAATAAGAATTATTTTAGAATACATGCTCTCAATTCTTTTTAAAAATTTTTATTGAATTTAATGGGGTGACATTGGTTAATAAAATTATATAGGTTAAAACCTGATGCTCTACCAACTGAGCTACCCAGGGTCCCACTAAAATTATATTTCTCCATAGAGATTCCTTTGTCAAATCCATCCTAGACTTGTGACATTAGAAGTTTTCCACAGCTGCTGTCTCAATTCTTGCTTTGCCCATCCTGGGGAAAGGTACTACTATATTATATATTTGTGCAGTGTTTTTCTTTCCAGGTTATTTAATATTCAGGTGAAATGAGTTTATACTCAAAAGCAATTTTTCTGTTAGAAAAAATTCCCTATAGGAATTCTAGAAGCAAATCTTTCAATTGGGCTATCACACAGTATGGATAAAACCAAATTAGGAAATTCCTGAAAAAGACTTCAAGAAATTCTACAATTCCCTCTTTTGTTTTGGTTTTGTTTAATGATAGTCACTCACTCATATGAAACTGGGAATTTGAAGATACAAATATCAGAAAACAAATTAGATGGTTTGATCTCCTAATAAAGTAATACAATAATACTTAGTAAATGATTATATCAGAAAATCTATGCTTTGGAGATGTTTGCTAAGCCAGGCCACATATCACATAAACAAATTTTACTTAAGCCCTGTGATCTGGGCCAATGTAAAATATCCAAGCACATAACCAGGTTAGATATTCAGGGATTTAAGAAACCAGGAATTATCCTCCAGGTTTTGTATTACCTTAGGAAAGTCACTGCACATATTTTGTTCTCTAGTTCTCCTAGATGACTGACATATAATAAAAGCATAATTAATAAAATATTCTTACATAAAACATCATTTGAAAACATAATATATTTGAAAATCATATTACAAGTTAGCAACACTTTGTGCAGTTAAATTTTCAATTTGGGTCTACTAAAAGATTTCTGAATGCTTTTTCTTTAGGTATTTTAAACAATTAGAAGTTGTCCTCCAGAGACTAGACATGCAAGTTATCTAGAAGTCTGGAAACATTAGAAAGGCTAGCACAGGAGGTAATGCTCCAGGGGGTGAAAGAAATTGAAGTGGAAGCCAGTACCTCATCATATACTTTCTTCATGGAAAGGTTGTACTCTAAATCAGTCAAGAAGTTATTAAAGTTAGTGTCTGTTGAGTATTCACTAAGTCCCAGATACTAGCCTAACCACTCTCACTGGCTAATATTTTTTATCTTTTTAACAAGCTTAGTAGAAAGTTAATATTATCCAGGTATCAAAGGTGAGAAAAGTGAGGCACAGAGAAGTTAAGTTCCCTGAGTTCAGGTATTATAAATGGTGGATCCAGGTAGGGACCTTGTTAAAAATCCACATTTGAAACTCTAAACTCTTTGCAATCCCAAATTAGGAAGACCGTATGTTTATAAATAAAAGAAATGAGATTTGTAATGAATGTGAATTTTATACAGTAGTAGATTCATTTATATCTAGAGATATATTTAATTTATTTAAATTACATCTTTAAAGTTTATTTTACTTTTATTGATATTTGTTTTTAGAGCTATAAGCTTAGATACCCCCAATAATCACTCATATTTGATCAATAGACAATTCTTGGTTAAATAGCCATGTTGCTGAAATATTATTTGTAAATAAATTGTTGATTGACCAAATGAAGATTAAATGTTTTACACTATGTTACTTTCTAGAAGAAGGTCTTCATATGTATCAATAAAGAAAATGGCTTATTCATTTATAACTTGTCAACTAGTATAATTATAAATCTGAGACAGTGTCAAAATGTTTCTGGAGTTACATTCTTTCATAACTGCAAGCAATCTTTAAACCTAATCTCATCATGAATCCAGAAAATATGCTAAAATCTTTGTGGTTCATTTGATTTGCTGACTATTTGGCCCTCTGCAAGTTTTATAACCAGTAGCAAATATCATGGCTTCTTTTTAAGGCCAAACCTCATTCTGGCAAAGTACCATTGTTGGGTCATTTCTATGGGAAAATATGTTCTACTGGTCAACAAACTAATTTTATGTTATTTATTTTTTATTTTTTCCAACACCCTTTAATCCCTTCTATGCCCTCTTCCACCTCTACCCTCCCTCTCCTCACCACCATTTCCATTCTGTTGTCTATGACCATGTGTTCTCTCTCTTTTTCATTTTACTCAATCCCTCTATCACTCCAACACCCTCCCCATCACCAGAGCTGTCTGCCTACTCTCTATCAACCAACTACTTTTAAAACAAAGTTTCAGTCATGTCAGAGAAAGAAGTTCTGGAGATCTACTATGCAGGATAGTGCCTATACTAACAATGCTGTATTGCACACTTAAAATTTGCCAAGAGGATATATCTTCTGTTGAGTGTTCTTATCACAAAAATAAATATTAATAATGAAGGGGGTCAAGAGGAAACACTTTGGAATGTGTTGGATATATTTATGGTTCTGAAAATGGTGATGGTTTCACACATGCATACTTATCCCCAAATTTATCAAGTTGTCTACATTAAATATGTACAGATTTTTATATGTTAATCTTATTCCCATAAAGTGATGTTAGAAAAGAACAATATGATTACTGAAAGAGGCTTAGGATTTTTTGCTTTTTTTTAAATAATTAATTAATTAATTTTTCTTTCTCCCAGTACTTTTTGCCTTTAAGATATTTACTACCCGGGAAGGTTTGTCACTGTTTAAAGCCACTTAAATGTATCTCTGTCAGGTTGTCATTAATACAATTTGCAATTTGGTTCATTTGTTCCATTTTGCTTTTTATTTTTAGGTATTGGATGTGTTTATTTCAATTTGACTTTGTTTTGCAAGTTATGTTCAAAGATTTGCATGAACTCAAAAACCAATATTTAGAAATTAGGTTTATTTTGGATATCTATCTTCTGTTTTTATCCCTTTCACTCCGTTATTCCTCTCCCATAGCACCCTTTTTAAGTTTACTCTTCCATTTTTTAAGACAAACAAATGATGTATGTGCTTGTTTGTATATGTGAATATAACTAGAGAGAGAAAAAAAGAGAGAGAGAGAGCTGTATTCGTCATCTCTCTCTCTCTCTCTCTCTCTCTCTCTCTCTCTCTCTCTCTCTCTCTCTCTTTTGGATAAATGGTAGAATAACAGAAGTTTTACCGAACAAATTCAGGGATTCTTAAAGAAATTGTTTTTCTGTTTCACTTCAGTGAATTGGTTCAGAGAAGTCCATCTTAGGCTGCTATCAAGTGGCAACTCATATTCTAAATAAGGGGTCAAATAAATGGAGTTTTAGAAGCCACATTCTTCCTATTTAATTTGGATCTTATAGTTTTAAATGTTAAAATATTCTATTAAAAAAACAACTTTGAAATTAAGATGAACTCATTATTGGACAAGCTAAACTAAAGGACCCACCTATGAAATGAGTAGATCTTTGCATGCTGGGAACAGGTGAAAATGACCCCTTAGTTTGCTCCGATGCCTACTGTTTCCACGGGTACTGCGTTAATGGCTTTGAAACAAGTTGTTCTAAAATTCTGAATCCTGGTATACAAAGAGATAAAGTAGATTAGAAAATGTTTTCAGCTACTACTCTACATAAGATATTATGTGAAATACTTTGTAGGGGAGATGCAGGGAATGAAAGATTAGTCCTTGCCCTCAAAGAATAGATAGTCCAGTTGAGGAGATAATACGCTCAACCAACTAAGAGCACTTATCACATAAGTGCAGGTGCAAAATGTGCCATGTAAGCTGAGTACAAAAGCTTTCATCTTTCTTTATTTTCCCCCAAAGATTATATTTTTCAGTTGATTGTTTTAATGTAAAAGACTTTTTAAAGGAAGGTTACTATAAATAGTAGTTTTCAGGACAGTTCTCCTTAATACAGCATGCAAATGAAAAATATTAATAGAAAAAAACATTAGTAGCATTGAAATTAAACAAAATAAGAACAAAGCAAACATTTTATATTACTACCAGAGGCCCAGTGCACGACATTTGTGCACTTGGGGTGGGAGGAGGTCCTGTGCCCTTTCACAGTCTGGGAGCCCTCAGGGGATGTCCAACTGACAGCTTAGGCCCGCTCCCTGCTTTGACATCCTTAGTGCTACTGCAGAGGCAGGCCACTGTGCTCACCAGCCATCAGCCTGGCTTTTGGCTGAGCGGTGCTCCCCCTGTGGGAATGCACTCCTGCATTGAGCATCTGCCCCCTGGTGGTCAGTGCACATCATAGTGACTGGTCATTCTGCTGTTTGGTCAATTTGCATATTACCCTTTTATTATATAGGATTACCCTCCTTGAATGTTTAATGCAAAGGACATATATGTAGCCATAAAGAATAGTAGTGTGTGTATTGACAAGTAGAGGGTGGGAATTGGTGGTCAGAGTTGCTAAGGGACTAGACAGCCGTGGGCAAACTACGGCCCACGGAGCCGAAAGAGCAGAGGGTTCTCTTGCTCTCCCCTCTGCTCCTTTACTTTGAATTTATATTAGTTCGCACAAACACTCCATCCATGCTTTTGTTCCGGCCCTCTGGTCCAGTTTAAGAACCAATTGTGGCCCTCGAGTCAAAAAGTTTGCCCACCCCTGGACTAGAATGTGGAGTATGAAGGTTAGGAATTCATTTAAGTGATTGGAGAGGCACATGTATGGTCAGCTGGAGAGGTTTAGACCAAAGAAAGAGAGTTGGATTTCTGATAGATACTTATCTCCCACCAACCTCTCCACCCCTGACCTAGCTACATAGAAGATAAAATTATTTTTGATTTTTGAATTAGATGAAATAAATTGGAAATAGAAGTATTAAAAGTTCATAGTCTCACTATGAAAGTTGTGAAAACTAAATTACAGTTTTGTTATTCTTTACTGAATAAATGTCATTTTTTTTTCATTAGATAGATAAAATGTGAAAACAAAAGAACTATAGGGACTTTTTTATAATTAAACTAATAATGACATTTCATTAACATTGGGAAATCAAATAATTCTTTATCCCAAAGATAACCATTGTCAATGTGGGGTAGATTTTCTTCCATGACAGTGTATGAGTGTCTATTTCTCTGCTTCTCTGGGATTATATAGTATGTAATTTATATTCTAGTTGTTGTTTTGTTTTCTTATGGCTAACACAATGATTTTCAGTGTTTTAACATTTGAAATAATTATTTTAATAGTATGACTATATTCCATATACCCTTTACATTGTTTTTTATATTTCACTATTATCCTATATAATAAAGAGGTAATATGTAAATTGACCCTCAAGCCCTCGTACAAGATGACCACCCCCATGTGGTCAAAGATGGCCACCACAAGATGGCTGGCAGGGAAGGGCAGTTGGGGGCAACCTGGCCTGCCGGGGAGGGTAGTTAGGGGTGACTGGGCCGGCAGGGGAGTGGTTAGGCGTCGATCAGGCTGGCAGGGGAGTGGTTAGAGGGTGATCAGGCTGGCAGGCAGGCGAGTGGTTGGGAGCCAGCAGTCCTAGATTGTGAGAGGGATGTCTGACTGCCGGTTTAGGCCCGATCCCACAGGGATCGGGCCTAAACTGGCAGTTGGACATCCCCCAAGGGGTCACAGATTGGAGAGAGTGCAGGCTGGGCTGAGGGACACCACCCCAGTGCACCAATTTCATGCCCCGGGCCTCTAGTCCTATATAATAAAAGCCCAGTAACCAAACAGTGGAATGACCAGAATGACTGTTCAACCAGTTGCTATGATACGCACTGACCACCAGGGAGCAGATGCTCAACACAGGAGCTGCTCCCAGTGGTCAGTGTGCTTCCACAGTGGGAGCACCCCTTGGCTGACCTGCATGAGCAGCTGCTCCTGCAATGGGCCAATCCCTTCAGGCCACGCCCCTCACCAGTGCACAAATCCCGTGCACTGGACTTCTAGTATTATATAATGCTGCCAGTTTGTATGCAAACTCTTTTTATGTCTCATACTTTTCTTAAGAAAATTCCTGGGAGTGGAATTATTAAGTCAAAGTTATGAGCAAATTATTTCTTCCTTTCCTTCTTCTTCCCCTCATTTTTCTTTCTCCTTTTTTTAAGTAAGAAAGAGATTTGTTGGAATAATATTGTATATCTCATAGAATAAAAGTAAATCATAATCTCCAGGTCTTAACAGCAAGAGAAATCCCTGAGACCTATGCAATATTTCTTAAGGGTTAGCCATTGAATGATTCAGTGCCAACTGTTTTCTGTCTCTGTGTGTCTCCTTTTAAGATCCATATTCCTAGAAGAGAGCATATAACTCTAGCTTTCATCATGTTCCTTTCAGAAGCTTCCAAATTATCAGAACTTTATACCATAGGGTGAGAGATACTTCTCTCCCCCCTCAAAAAAAAAAAGCAAAAATAAAATAACCTTTCAATTATATTCAACAACTAATATATGTGCAATCTAATTCTTAGCTGCCCAAAATTCTCTTCTCCAACATATAATTGATATAACACAATCATCTATCCCACACTTTAACCTTTTTTTCTAATGGGAAATAATTCAAAATCATATTCTGCCCTATATCCACATGTCATGGGTATCACTTCTCTGATTCCATCATCAGTGACATTCATCTCTCCTTTAGTTTTGTTTAAATACCCTGATAGAATCTCTTCCATTAGAAAAGCAAGACCCTACAAAAGGCAAGTAAGAACAGTGGATGGCAAAATACTAAGAGAAGAAAAGACGTGGGAATGCTTTTGTGCAGGTTCCCCCCTTTTTTGTGGGAATATCAAGGCTTTTGATATAAAAGGGCAACTAGCCTTTCAGAAAATTTGATCTAATTTGCAACCCCATCAGGAATATGTAAGAGTACCTGTTTCACTGTACCCTTGCCAACATGAGTATTAAACATTATCAAAAAATTATTTGTCATATAAAAATACTGTTGCTTTAATCTAAAATATTTTAATATCCTTGTTACCAATGAGATGATGAGACCTTGGTTCTTGACTTCTTGAAAGAAAGATTTCAATTAAGAGACAAAGTGTAGAAAAGCAAGAATTTCTTGACTGCAGCAAAAACATACTTAGAGCAGTGAAACAAGGAAGGCCATAGAAGAAGCAACAGGAGATCCTAGGCTGGCCTGCTCTGGCTCACTGGGAAGTTGGGAAAAATGGGACCTTGCCTATCACTAGCCCTTTGAAAACCCCCAGCCTTTGCATACCTGCAGGCCTTTGCACATCTCCAGCCTGCATTATTTCCCCATGTAATCTTTGTTCTTCTACCCAATATAAGAAACGGGCTTATGGTGGGGTGCAGAGTAGATTTTTGTGGATGACTTGCTGCTCTCCCATACTGCTGGCAGTACTGGAACAAACACTCATATATGATTCAACCCTGTCTCTGCTTAATTAGCTCAAGCAGTGACAGGCAGCACAGGCCCATTGATTGTCCAGTTAATATTACTATTCTATAACACCCTTATAATTGGACAGTTTCATATGTTTAGTGGACATTTATGAAGTTCCTTTGTGAATGAACATAACGTCATTTGCCAATCTTTCTTTTGGGGTATTCTAAAGACATCTTTAACATTCTCCAAGTACTAGCTTAGATCACCACTAAGAGAATGAAATACAGACATACACATTTGCTTATGGTTAGTAGCTCCTGAAATATTACAAATCTTATTTACATTTCATCTCTTATAAACAGTAGTTAGCTGTTATATAAGATTTTTATATAATGTTATAATTCTCTGATTGAGAAAGGGAACAGAAAAAAATGTTTTTAATAAAAGTAAAAGTTAAAATGAACAAAGGTTACCCAACATTGGTAAATTCAAAATATTGGTAAATTCAAAAGCACATAACATAAAATCAGAATTCTTCGTATCTGAACTACACCTTATTAGAAGTAGATTAGGCACATCACATCAGGAAGCTGAATCAGCATATTATGTACTATTTTATAAGACCTGCTTGTGAGTGACCTAAATACAGCAGTTCTCGAGTGACCTGAGAGAGGCAGCTTCCAATGGTAGTAAAGTTACAGCCAGGGAGCAAGCTTGAGCTGTGGGAGAATTACATCAATAGATCTTAAAGGCCTTGCTTTGGCAAGGGTAGGGTGAGGTGGGGGAGCACAAGTTGTAAATCCAGCCTGGTCTCACACTGTCTGGGAGCACATCCTGAACCAGTGCAATACTCTTCCCAAGCTTTCTTCCTCTCAGTGTGCCCCAGGTTATCAGTCCTAAAACCTGAAGCCACAGGATGACATTTAACTTTGAACTATCTCTGTATTTAGTGAAGTGAGTGCTAATGAGATATTGAAGATAGGATAATAATTGCAAGAACTTTAGTTAGCACTCTTGGCAGTTTCCCACAGAGGGTAGAGAAGCTACCAAAGAGCAAGAGTTCACATTTGATCATAAGCTAATTGAAGAATTCTTTATGGCTTTTTAAAGTAATGAAAAATCAGGGGTTTAAATAGCAAAGAAAATTTGAGGGGCTTAATATCTGCTAAAAATAGACTAAAAACATTATTAAAAAATATATTTTTTTCCTGAACTCCGAGAGCATGGTGTTTAAGTATTGTGTTGTTTTCCATGTGTTATATTATGATCACTTCCCTACTAGGTTTAAGTTGTGTGAGAGTAGAGTCCAGGGTTCATGGACATTGACCTTTACAGTTACTGTTGCATTTTGAACATGTCCTAGTCAGAGCTGAATAGATGAGTACACATTTACCAATGGCCATAAAATTAACAAAAATAAACAACAGTGTTGCTTTGGGTTTTTGTTTCTTTGTTTTTACCAATTTAACTGCTTAAATATACTTCACAAAAGTCTTCTTACTTTTACACTTGAAGGTTAATTTGTTATATCATCATAATATAATATCATAAGAATAATATATTATAATAATATTATTATCACAACTTAAAATCATTATAAAGATCTAAATTTTTAAAATTTATTGATTAAAGTATTACATATGTCTCCCTTTTCACCCATTGACCTCTTTCCGGCCATTCCCACCCCCCAGCACATGCCCTCACCCCCCTAGTGTCTGTGCTTATATGCATACATACAAGTCCTTTGGTTGATCTCTTACCCCTCCCCCACTACCCTCCCCTGCCTTACCTCTGAGATTTGGTGGTCTGTTCGATGATTCTCTGTCTCTGGTTCTATTTTTGTTCATCAGTTTATGTTGTTCATTATACTCCACAAATGAGATCATGTGATACTTATCTTTCTCCGACTGGCTTATTGCACTTAGAGTGGTCGGCAAACTGTGGCTCGCGAGCCGTGGTTTGCCACTCTGTTGACTAATGGGTTTGCCGACCACTGACCTAGACTCTCGATTCCAATAATTACAGGCTATTGTTTCTTGTGATTAAGCCCCTATCCCAGTGGTCGGCAAACTCATTAGTAACAGAGCGGCAAACCATGGCTCGGAGCTGCATGTGGCTTGCGAGCCGCAGTTTGCCCACCACTGACTTAGCATGGGCTCGCCAGGTCCATCCATGCTGTTGTGAATGAATGATAAGAGTTCCTTCTTTTTTATAGCAGCGTGGTATTCCACTGTGTAGATGTACCACTGTTTTTTAATCCACTCATTTTCTGATGGTTTCTAATTCTATATGTTTTACCAATGTGTATCAACACTCATTTTTTTCTTTTAAAATTATTACTCTGCCGAAATTAAATGTGCAATTCACAGAATATTTCATGCCTAGTTAATATGTTTAGATATATTTAGAGTCCCTTTGATTTCTGAATGTAGTATTTCTCCAATACATATTATAAAATGTAAAATTAATTTAGCATCTTTGTGTTATACACTATTTACTTATCTTGAGTCTACCATCCTAATTGTGGCATTTAATATTCCTTGGTCATTTTGTTGAACAAAAGCTTTCCTTTATTTTAAATTATCTAACACAGATTTTTTTTTTCTAATTCAAGCAGAATATCAGAATTTCTTGCCTGTGACTCGCATCTTTTTGTTCTACTTGTGTAGGTGTTTGAAGTTAAAGGTCTATACCACATTATCTATGTTTAAACAGTCTTATATAATGGAAATAGTGCTTTATAACTTCAAAACACTATAAGAGAAGGGTAAAAAACAGGGTAACAGAAATTCAGAAGGAAACAGATTGTTCTCCCTGAGGGAAAAGTAAAAAAAAATTGCAAGAGGACTGGTCTCTTTTTTTAAACTTGGAGATGAAAATGGTAACCATAGAAATAACAATAAAACTTTGGCTTCCTTGTCAAAGAAGTTTTCTTGGTGAATGACAGTCCTCCATATTACTTTTAGATCTTTGGCCTTATCACCCTTCCCAATATTTTTGAATTTCTAGAAAGAATACCCCTGTGCCATTCATAGACTAGCAACTTGGCCTGAAAACTAAAACAGAGCTGAAAATTTGGGCTTCTCACAGAGACAGAATATAAATACAAACCACAACTACAGGGAATGGGAGAGAAAAACAGTGCAGACTCACTGCTCACTCATATTTTACCAGTTTCGTTCTTTCATTTCATAAGGCGCAAAAACTCTGAGAAAACAGTAGAATCACAGAAAATAGCTTATAAAATTTAAGAAAATAACTAACTGGGACTTGAAAGAAGGAAAACTACAATAGCAGAAGTTTGAAGATTTTCTTTCCAGAATGTTGTTCTTATTGAGGATTTGCTCCAACAACTCTTGCTTGGCCTTGGGGTTTTTACCTACCAAACATCCTGGAAGAGAGAGTCTGAGTGAGTCCAGTGCACTCAGGTGATTACTCCTTGATCAGTCATCTGACAAAGCAGTTCAGGAAGAAAGGCTAAAACCATTGAGAGGAACTCCCCAACTCTGTGTGGGAGACAGTCCCCAGGGAAGGGTAAGCATTTTGGAGGGCCATCATTGTAAAAGGCACTGCCACAAAACCCATATGATTAGGGTCAATATTCAAAACTCCCATGCTCAGGTCATAAACAGTCTTAAGTATAGCAAAACCAGCGACCCCCCTGCTAAAGATATGTATTTGTTTATCTAGTCAATTCATTTACACATTAATTGAGCAATTATTATGAAACAAACACTATGCTACATAATTAGGGTACAAAGATGAGTAAGATACAACCTTGGAGTTTATGGTTTACCGAAAGGAACAAAACATGCATATGTTGAAAACAGTGAACCTTAAAACTTCAATGATAAGAACAATTAAAGATGCCAAACCGTGAATTTAAGTTTAAGGGAACAGAATGTGCGTTATGTATTCAGATTCTCTTAAATTCAGTGCAACCAGGACTCTCCCAGGATCCATATTTAAAGCAAGTATAGAGGATCCGGTCTCTTGCATCTGTGTCTGTTTTCAAGTGCTATCTGTTTCCTGCCTCTCGGTTTCACTCATATCATTTTTATCTTTGAATGAAAGGTCTTACTTTTCAGACTATTTCAGTGTCCTCCCAAAGACCCTTCTGATTTCCAAATCGTGTCCACTGACTCCTAAAATTATTCATTGTAGAATCTAATTTGGTATCCTGAGAAAGAGAATAGAACAAACAATATAATGATGACAAAGGCAATCTTCACATCTTTTCACAGCCCTTTTCAGGGCTTTACCTGGTGAGAAAAATTAGAATGCAAAGGAATTTTTTTCTCCTTATGTCCAGGATTATGCCTAGCTAAGGTTCATGCAGGGGTTAATAGAGGTAAGAGATGAGTGAATTCTTTCACAAATATGTTTTGATTTTAAAAAGTTATTAGGCCTGTTTCCAGCTTCTGCAATTAGATGCATGAATATAATGTAGCAGGTTTGCATTTATGTGCAATCATTTAATTCTATTTAAAGAGGAGTGTCCTGTATATTTGAAACCATGCAGTAAAGTACTATCATATTTAAACACATACATATATTCTTATTCAGTAATAATTTTATGTCTATGAGACAGTCTCTGTATAATAAGAAACACACTTTTCTTAAAAATATGGGGTTACATAAAGTTATCTTGTGTCAAAATGCTTTCCTATCCTGGTTTGAAAAAAAAATCGCTCTAGACAAACCATATATAAATGATGAATAAATGTAAAGGTTTTTTTCTTTATTGATTAAGGTATTACATATGTGTCCTAATCCCCCTATTGCCCCATCCACACCTCCACTCATGCCCCTACCACCCTGGTGTCTGTGTCCATTGGTTAGGCCCATATGCATGCATACAAATCCTTGGTTGATCTCTCCCCCTTACCTCCACCCTCCTCTACCTTCCCTCTGAGGTTTGATGGTCTGATTGATGCTTCTCTGTCTCTGGATCTGTTTTTGTTCATCAGTTTATGTTGTTCATTATATTCTACAAATAAGTGAGATCATGTGATATTTATCTTTCTCTGACGGGCTTATTTTGCTTAACATAATGCTCTCAAGTTCCATCCATGCTGTTGCAAATGGTAAGAATTCCATCTTTTTTATAGCAGTGTAGCATTCCATTGTGTAGATGTACCACAGTTTTTTAACCCACTCATCTGCTGATGGGCACTTAGGCTGTTTCCAAATCTTAGCTGTGGTGAATTGTGCTGCTATGAACATTAGGGGTGCATATATCCTTTCTGATTGGTGTTTCTAGTTTTTGGGGTATATTACTAGAAGTAAGATCACTGGGTCAATGGCAGTTCCATTTTTAGTTTTTTGAGGAAACTCCATACTGTTCTCTACAGTGGCTGCACCAGTCTGCATTTCCACCAGCAGTGCACGAGGGTTCCTTTTTTCTCCGCATCTTCGCCAGCACTTGTCATTTGTTGATTTGTTGATGATAGCCATTCTGACAGGTGTGAGATGGTACCTCATTGTCGTTTTGATTTGCATCTCTTGGATGATTAGTGACTTTGAGCATGTTTTCATATGTCTTTTGGCCTTCCTTATGTCCTCTTTCGAAAAGTATCTATGTCTGTTGTTTATCTTTCTTTTGTTAAGTTGTATGAGTTCCCTGTAAATGTTGGAGATTAAACCCTTATCGGTGATAACATTGGCAAATGTGTTCTCCCATTTGACTCTGATAGATTCTAAGAGATTAATTTCATGGGCTATAGTAATTGATTCACCCAGTAAATAGTGAGAAGCAGATCTCAAAGTCAGGGTCAGTTACATACTAGTCTACTATCTTTCCCTTACTGTTACTACCACTACATCCATCTCCTACCCAGAGGCAATGCATAGGTGGTCACTGGAAATGAACTGCAATAGACATAAAGTGTCTGGACAAAATTAGCATTGATTACAGATGTTAACAAGCTGTCACTAAACATAAAAAATTCAGGAAAACCTGAAGTTGCATAAGATTAAAACTATGCTGCTATATTGCCAAATGCCTCCCAGGATGTCTCTATTGTCTATACAGGAATTGTTTCAAAATATCACTAGCTTACTAAAGTCTCTACCCCATCACCAGCCTGATTTCAAAGATCAAATGGAAGTCATAAAGCCCTCTCCCCACCCCACACTACCAGCTTATCTGTACCCACATACACTTCATCCCTTCCCTAACATCTCAGAAAATATTGCCTCTCTTCCATCCAGTTGCAAATAACATCCTTTGTGACCTGGTTCCCATGGACTTCCACCTACTCAGAGACCCCATTCCTTTAATTATTCTCTTTCAAGTCTACCTGATATTGGAGCAAATAAATGCGTAAACAAATAATTATGGATAAAACTAAAATGCTGCTCTGTAAATCTTTTATGCCTTGTAAGCTTCTGAATTTCTTTCAGGCTCTAGCCCATGACTATAAAAAGGAGTCCTCTGTCCTTCACTTCCTAACCTCTCTATTTTCCAGGCCACTGACTGCCCTATTCTGTTTCAGCGTGGTTGACCAATAACCACCTAATTGCCAAGTCAGATAGACTTTTATTTTCAATATTTTTTTCCTGTCCTCATTTTACCTGATTTAATGTTACTTTTGACAGTGATTCTATTCTCCTTAAAATTTATTTCTCTCATTTTTTTCCTACATGTTGTCTTTTCTAGTACTCCTGATAACTCTTATTTAGATTGCTTCTCTTTTGCTGGTTATTCTTATTTCTTGGTGCTCTTTAAGGTTTCATCTTTATCTCTCTTTCATAATCTAATCTTCTCTTGTGTCCTCACTTCCCTGTCTATGTTGATAACTTCCAAGTCCCTTCTGTCATCTTACATCACTCTGCTCAGCATCACACACATATCTTTCTTTCTATGGGCACTTCCACTTCTGTGTGACACTGGCATCTCAAGTCCAACATGCACCAAATTAATTTTATGATTCTCCCCTAACAACCATCTCCTGTCAACCTCACCTTGTCCTATATTTCTATCTTGTTGCATGGCACCACCATCCATCCAGACTTCCAAGCTATACATTGGGAATTACCCTTAGCTCTACCAACACTTTCATCCCATCCCTAAACTTATTTCTCTTAATTCTTTCCATCATACTTCTTAAATATCTCTCAAATGCATTTAAGTCTTTCCAGCTCCAAAGCCACTGCCTTATTTTAGATCTGCATTATTTCCCAAGTGTGTCATGTCTGTGGTTCTTCCAACCCATTCTACAAACTGCAGTTAATACTCTTTTCATGTTCCCCCAAATAAACTTTTAGTGTTCTCTTCAAATTATAGTCTTTTTTTTTTTTTGACTGAATTCACATAGCTATTCAAGATTTAGTTTTCTACATACATACTTCTCCAGCCATTGGTTTGTAGCTCCTTCATTTGGTCAGTTCCTGTGAATCCTTAACATCTTAACTGAGCCTGGCCATGTGGCTCAGTGGTTGAGTATCAACCTATGAAATAGGAGGTCATGGTTTGAATCCCAGTCAGTGCATATGCCTGGGTTGTGAGCTCAATCCCCAATGTGGGGTGTGTAGGAGGCAGCTGATCAAAGAGTCTCTCTCATCATTGATATTTCTACATCTTTCTTTCTTTCTTTCTTTCTTTCTTTCTTTCTTTCTTTCTTTCTTTCTCTCTTTCTTCCTTCCTTCCTTCCTTCCTTCCTTCCTTCCTTCCTTCCTTCCTTCCTTTCTCTCTCTCTCTCTCTCTCTCTCTCTCTCTCTCTCTCTCTCTCTCTCTCTTTCTCTCTCTCTCTCTCTCTCCCCCTCCCTCTCTGAAATCAATAAAAATATATTCAATATATATTTTTTAAATCTTAACTGAGACATTACTTATTATGGGTACTTTTCCTGATTCCTTTATTTTGGGTTAGGGGACCTCTCCTCTGTACTTCCACACCTTTTCATGTTTATAACTAATAGGGTATTTAGCATATACTATGATAATCTCTTTATCTTTTACTAAACTTTTAACTTTCTTATTATAAAAAGCTTGTTTTATTGGTGACCCCAGAATCTGCAACAGCATTTGGAATGCATCATGAATATAATAAAATTTTATGTAACACCCAGATACGATATATATTTGGTAGGGGCATGCTGCATGAGCTTACAACTATGGAAAACATAACTAAAGTCCCTGTCCTCAGAGAGCTTACATCCCAAAGGGAGTAATAAATAAATAAACTTGGATTCTAAATAATTAACAAAGTAGAGCCATTTAAAATTTCTAATCAATAAGTTTTTGATAATCAGAAAGACATCTCTTTTTCAAATTGCAGATTTTATTTGTAGTACCAAAATTTCTGGATAAAGTGTAAAAATTATCCTAAACTAGATGTTTTATCTGTAAATCTCATATCAAACTTCAGAATGTCTCCAGTGTCTATGATTTAGTGTAAGTATGATGATCAATTTCATACTTTAAACAATTCCAATTACATTGACTTACAACATTTTAAATCAAACTTTGCATATAAGATTTTATTTTAGAAATCTCAAACCATAAAGTATGCAAAGAAAATGGGCTCTGAATGGATGAGAGTCTAAAAAAGTGTCTAATTTCTAATTCCAGCTGCAAGGAGAAGAATGTCAACTATGTTAGATTGTGGCTGTGTCTGCATCCACAAACTGATTTTAAAAATGATTGAATTCATTTAAATGGCCAGTTATTTTGACAAAACCAACAACCCAAAGTGGCCAAATCTAGTCAATACCTGGTTGTTTGCATTCAGCCCACTTGCCCCTCAAATTGGTGCTATGTGTAGATAGTCTGTGTATCAAGAATTCAGGGTGGGCCACTAATGTCACTTTATGAAAACAAGTTACCAAATAGGAGTGTTTTCTGGCCATTTGCTCTTGGCCACCCATGTGTCTGAGAATGCAGTGCGCCGGGCTCAGTACCTTAGAGCCTTACATTTTTTCTCATCTTCCGAAGGTGTGGGAAAAAATAGTTTGATTGGAAAACAGTCAACCTGTGTTTGTGGATATAGTTACCAAGGAGGTTTGTTATCAATCCAAGAATCATCCAGCAGGGGCTGCCACCTAAGAATCCAGCAATTCAGACTTTCTTTTAATTAACCTGAATAGGCTATTAGATAGAAATGTTTACTCAAAAGCACAGACTTGCATAATTTTTTTAAAGTGAAATGACTTTGCTTTTGAATTGCATTTGTTTCTGTAACAATTCCCCAGCTTTAGTTTCTGTCAAATAAAAGACCAACTAGTATTTTTCTAAATACAAACACCAACAAATATGCTTACTGCAATTACTATAGCTGCCTTTTTACTATTGTTAGGAGATATTGAAAGGCTTAATTGGTTGTATTTCTTGCAATGCTGATTAAAAAATAAGAAAATGCACACACACAATTCAATGAGAACTGTGAGAAAAATAACGTACGGCTGAAAATATAGCCTGATATTCCTGCTGGTCCTTATCGAGGGTTATTACTATATTTGTATATAAAAGCACAATATAGCTATTACTATATTGAGGATGCTCCATATTATCATTTAGTTAATTTTTAACAATGACTGTTAATCTTATTGCTCTATGTGTCCAAAAGTAAAAAATTATGCTTGGTGCCTAATACATATTTAATCCTATTCCACCAGGAAAGTTGAAAGTCTTTTTGAAAAAAAAAACAGGTAGGAAATCAACATTGTATTTTTATTATAAAATTAAGTTGTCCCTAATAATTTCCTATGGTTTAGAGATAGAAATAATAGAGATGGCAAAACTAGAAAAGGAGGTGCTAATTCACTCGCTTATAGTCAGACATGAACATTGTGAAGAAATGACTGGAAAAACATTGATTACTCTCTAGGACACCTGAGTCAGCAAAATCACTTGCAAACGGTTGAGAGAGGGTTCTCTCGCAGTGCAGATTTTGTGTTTGATTTTAAGGAGAACTCAAAAGCCAGAATACAGTAGCTGGCATTTATATTTAGTAAGAGTGCAATGTACGCCTTTGAAGTTGGGAGATGAGTATTTATTGAAGCAGCTGGCAAATCAGCAGAAAAATGCTGATTTTGAAAAAACTATTCTTCTTCTGTGGAATCAGACCTACTGTATTTAGCAACACTATTATAATTGAACACAAAAACTGCATTAAAATACCATTAAGAAGGAGACAGAAATCCAGGAAAATAAGAGAATTCTAAGTTAAAAGCTGTCACAGCATTCCTGAGTCAGCTCTTTTAAGCATAAATGCACACATGCACAAGTGATCTTTCAAGTATGACATGAGATGAACCTACTGGACTTTATTTCCCCGTCACTTATGGCCTCTATCAAATGCAACCGGAATATTTTTCCAAGCTGACCTCATACAACTCATCTATCTGTATTCCCAGCAGTACCAATTCCACCCTCTTTTAACACCAAGAAATTGGATGCAATTTTAATTTCAGCAGGACACAAACCCGGCCTAACCTTTCCTTGAAAATAATCTATGTATTAATAAAGGATGTTCTGTAACTCCCACCAACCCTTGTGCCTACCACTTTGAAAACAGAGCTGTACTTTTATACACACATAAGGAACCCAAAGGATCACCAGGTTATTTTTTTTTTCCAAACGAGAATAGTGGGAACCGCTTAATTTATGTGATTTACTAAAGGTCACAAAACTTGTTTGTGGCTAATACCAAATTTTATGACTTTCTTCAATCCAGTATCTTTTTCACCACATTCCTTGCCCTTGCTAGTTTGTCAGTGATGGTTGCTGTGCATAAAATAAAGATGGACTCTGTCCCAGCCCTTGTCCTTAAAGGCAACTGGGAGGGCAGAAGTGGGTATAAACAGTAGGGCATGTTGTGAAGCACTTAACTGTTACTATTTTCTCCTCCCACATTTAATAATGACAACAGTCAAGTAGAATTCGTCCACCTCCCCACACAGGCCAGGAAAGTCCTGTGGCAGACCACTGTGCAGTCTCCAGGGCAACAGGCCATTTCTCCATCTTCTGCTGCCCTCAGAAAATCAGGGAAATACAGGCCGTGCAGAAGGCAAGGTGCAGACGCCAGAGAGCTCTCCTGGTACAGCTCAGCTCTGGACCCAGGTTCATCTTAAAGGCAGAAGTTCATCTGATGATTTCTTGGAAATGTGTTAATGCTTTTACTTAGAAAAAGAAAGTCAGAAACTCTCCGGAGATCAACATAACCTTCACTTTTATTCATGTAGTCTAAGAACAACCTAACATTAGCTCAATGGAATCAAGCAGAAGTGTTGTACAAAGTGTGCCTAGATCTAGCTTTTAATAACCCTCTGTGGAATCTCAACTGTTTAGGAGAGAGTAGGCTTCCCAGGATGTCCCACTGGAAGGCCACATGGCTTGGGAATGCCTCTTAGATCTTAATATTTGTCAGAACTCAGGAGAAAGTACATGTGGTGCCAGTGGGTTTGTAGAATCTACATTTTTGTGCTCAGCTCCTGCCCTCTCCCACACCCTGAACATTATTGTAGAAATGGATTTACCTAGAACATAGCTTTCGAGCTCTCACAAAATCCAATCATCTTTTACTTTTAGAGAAGCTTGAATTTGTTGGCTAAGATTCATGTGCTGACCCTGGGAAGTTTATATATAAAAAATTGGGAAACTTATTCATTTGAGTTCAGAGCCCAGTGTTTTTATGGTTGAAATTTTAAATCTAACAAACTTTTAAATATTCAAGTTCATGCCTTCTTGGCAAAGCATGACCTTTCTTCATGAGGAAAAGGTTCGAAAAACTTCAAAAATTACTTTTTAAATCATTTTAATTGCAAATGAATTAGAAACATAAGGATGACATATCTGAAATTGCATTTAGTTGCTAATATTAAAAGGAAAAAGATTAAAACAATTTTTGGACTTCATCAAACCATAAATATTCAAAATATACTTTTGGAAAATTGGTGGGGGAGCATAAATGCTATGGAATGCCTTGTTTTTAAAATAAGAAATAGGCCTGGCTGGTACAGCTCAGTGACTGAGCATCGACTTATGAACCAGGAGGTCACAGTTTGATTCCCGGTCAGGCCATTTCCCGGGTTGCAGGCTTGATCCCAATGTGGGGTGTGCAGAAGGCAGCTGATCAATAATTCTCTTTTGTCATTGATGTTTCTATCTCTCTCTCCCTCTCCCTTCCTCTCTGAAATCAATAAAAATAAATTTTAAAAGATTTAAAATGTGAAATAGAATTAAGGAAAAATTTTTCTTGAATATGTGTAGTGACAACCTTAAATCTGATTTATTCTATTTCCAGGAGGATATTCTGCATATTTTTATGTTAGCATATATTTTATGAAGAGAACCATTAAAAAATATTTATAGAAAACACAGGTTTGGCCTTATAAAATTTGGGGGATGAGTCTGTGGTTTTTAACATGGATTGCCTACAACCTTTGTTGGATCAGATTTGGTTAGAAGTCTAAACAGTCCTGAACCATTACTATGTTATATTTAATAGTCCCATATCAATGATATCAAACATTTCCTAACTTAGATTTTAGGCAGACTGATTTGCATGACAGGCTCAGTGTGCTATCCCAATCTATCTTTTAGTAATTTGTTTTCTATCTTTATTTAATTACATTTATTTTGGTATTTCATTTTACTTCCAGAAGTGTCTTTATGGATTATATTTTTAAGGAACATTTTTCACACACTCTTGGCATTAGATATAATATTCCTTTTAATTTTGTTAAGGGCAATCAACATTTGTTGAGTGCTTACTCTACAGATGAATATACAAAAGACAGTATCTGTTGAGAACTTCAGTATGTGGCTTTTCATACAAAATTCAAAATTTAATAATTTATTTTTGAAGTCAAATGCTCTATACCTTTCATTACCGTCTGTCATTTCCCTAACCCCTGCCATGCTCCATAAAATTTTTTGCAAATCTTTTTATTTACTATATAATTGCAGTTAAATATAACATGGGAGGCCAGGAAGAGATGCTTCCATGAGAAGCAGAGCTATACATCACCTGCTTATGAGTTCAAAGGTCGTTCTAGTAAGAACACCCAAGACATCTTTATTGATCCACATACCAGCCTGCTCTGCTCCCTTGTGTATGAAAGGATCATGAGACCTATTCTTTTAACTGTCTCCCAAGACCAGTAATTGAGAGATACAAAGCTTGAAGGTTAAAGGAAGATGTACATATACTGCATATACCTGCAGGCAGTGATTTGCTAGACAACTTTGGGGTGGGAGTGTGAGAAAGCCCGACTTACCTGATTCTTCAGGCTAAAAGGAATGTGAGCATGGAAGTGTTAATGCTAAAACCTCACTGATACAGCTTCAGTCTTTACGGGCCCAGAGCCAATCTGGACTGCCCAAAGCGAAACAAAACCCTTGAGTAGGGCAATAAGAAAATAAATAAACAAACAAACAATACATTCTTATTTAAAAATTGGTATTTAAGAAAGGAGCAGTCACCTTATGTTGGGAATTGATCTTGCTCCTTATTATACCAAGGCTGGGTTTCTTCATTGCTTTCTGGGTGTGGAGGTAGCCAGTCCTAGAATTAAACTTCCAGTGTGATTTGTGTCAATTTAGGTCTTCTAAGAAACACTGGATGACAAGTTGGAATACATCTGTGAAGTTTGAAGGGGTAGAGGGCAGAAGAGGGTAAAACCTGCCTCTGGCACAGTGCACACCTGACATTTGTAAAAGGAGAGTGGGAAGGAATGAGAATAGGATAGGGAACACTTTAGATTCATTGCAATTCTGAGAAATTCTCAGCCAGGCCTGAGAGGAATCTCCTAGCAAAGGCTGTTCACTATATCACTGAATGACCAGGCTCAACTACCCCCTTATGCTTAGTCATTGGTTGGGGAAGCATGCACTCAGTGCAAATGGCTCAGTGGGTCTAGAGGTGCTAAAGCTGGAGGCTGTCAGCTAACTGTGCCTGCTGCAGGGAGAGCTTACTGGCATCTTGTCACCCAGCATATTCTTGAATATTGATAGAGTGTGATTATTTTGTTTGGACCTGAAGTTTTTAAACATGAATCTTCCTTTGGGACACTTGTTGCTTTGGTGTGATTCACCTCACACAGTTATATGAAAGTAGATGTATCGCCCTTTTCTGTGCAAATACTTTGAGATTAGGTAGGCCTCCCAAGCTTTCCTTGCTTGTAAACTCTTCTACCTCTGAAAAGTTTCTTTTGTATTATTCTTGAATCCTTTCCCAAGTCTCTTTTAAGAAAATTAAGTAAACAATAATTATAAAATATGTTTTATTGTAACATACTCACCACCATATTTAATAAGGATCAAGGATTTCAATTCTTTATGTCTTTTTGAGGATTGTCTCTAAATCACGTTTCCTATTGCCCTTTCCTTTAGGTTGGTGTGCCCATTAAGGGCTATATTACTTTTGTTTGGGTAGAAGATACTTCTGGAAAAACTGGAGTTTATTCCAAATGTAAGAATAACTTTGGAAAGGAATTTTTAACTCCTTTTCTGCTCCCTGTATGTCATTAGTTAGGGTTATAAATGCTAGCTGTCACAACAGACAATTTCACCACATATTTCTCACCACTGAACCACATTGGCCAGGCAGAATGTGAAGATTTTTTTCATTATTTTAAACTAGAAGCCGATGAACGAAGTTTCATGCTAGAATGGGTTTTCCTTTCCCTGGCTGCCGGCACCGCCTTTCCACTCTGGCCCAGCCCCTTTCCGCTCTGGCCCCTCCTTCCCACACTGCCAGAGGCCCTGAGAGACTGGGGGTGGGGCAGAATGCCTGCATCCCACCCCCATCACTGGATGGCTGAGTATGCAAATTAACCTCCATCTTTGTTGGGTTAATTTGCATATCACTCCTGATTGGCTGGTGGTATAGCAGAAGTATGGTTAACTTACATATTTCTCTATTATTTGGTAAGATTTTATTGGGGTGACATTAGTCTACATAAACATATAGGTTACATATGTGGATTACTAATTAACAAAATCTGTATATAGGACCATGTGCCCACCACCCAAAGTCAAATCTTCTCCTGTCACCTCATATTAGGACCCCTTTCTTCTCCCACTCCCCTGGCAACCACCACACTGCTGTTTGTGTTTATAAGTTTTAGTTTTATATTCCACATATGAGTTAAATCCTATAGTTCTTAGCTTTCTCTGTTTGACTTATTTTACTTCGCATAATGTTCTCAAGGTCCATCCATGTTGTTGTAAATGACGCTATTTCATCCTTTCTTATGGCCATGTAGGTTGTGAAGATCTTTAGGAGGCCATTATTCAGCCTATACACTGAGGCATTTACAACCTTTCTTACACAACTTTTCAATAGCCTATATTTTTCAATCAGCTGGATAAAGATTGGGATATAATCTGTGGTCATGATACAATAAATTGAGGTTATGAATCTAAGTGACTGATACAATTGCAAAATACAGAGCAAATTTATATAAAGGCCAAGAAACCTTTCGGGAACAAAGAGATCAAGGCTATGAAATAGTTGGGGACCATGGTACACGGTTTATATAGCACACCAAAATGAAAGAAGAAAGAAAGAAAGAAAGAAAGAAAGAAAGAAAGAAAGAAAGAAAGAAAGAAAGAAAGAAAGAAAGAAAGAAAGAAAGAAGGAAAGAAGGAAAGAAGGAAAGAAGGAAAGAAGGAAAGAAGGAAAGAAAGGAAAGAAAGGGAAAGAAAGGGAAAGAAAGAGAAAGAAAGAGAAAGAAAGAGAAAGAAAGAGAAAGAAAGAGAAAGAAAGAGAAAGAAAGAGAAAGAAAGAGAAAGAAAGAGAAAGAAAGAGAAAGAAAGAAAAAGAAAAAGAAAGAAAGAAAGAAAGAAAGAAAGAAAGAAAGAAAGAAAGAAAGAAAAAGAAAGACCTCTACTACTCTATATTGGGGTTCAAAGTTAAATTTCCTCTGATGGATTGTGGCAGCTAGACAACAGAGGTCCACAGGTAGGACAGATTCCCAAGGGGCACCATATTCTAGATGGCAGCGTATTCAGGACAATAAAAATAACTTATCTCATAGGTAATTAAATTTGTAATTTCAATCACAAATACCTCCAGCCATGATGACAGATTGGATAATCTATTGGCAAAGAAGTTTTCATAGAATTAAACAAATTCCCTAAGGTAAAACTTTATTAATAGACCTGGTTCTTTGCTGGATATCAAACTGATCTTTCCAAACCTAGACCTGGTTTTTCCTTTCAAGTGTCATATACTCTGATATTTTCTATGACCTAATTGTTACCATTGTAGTGATGTTGCTGTAGAACTACTCTGAAATCTTTTAACCAATGTAATGGAATTATAATGGCATTATAATGAGCTCCCCATAATTTTTTTACTATTATAATGCTGTCATAATGGCATTGTAAGGGGTTCTCCACAAACATACACTGAAATCATTTTGCCACCATCATGACAGTGAAATGAGTCCCCACAGAGTTTATTTGAAATTGTTTTGCTCTTATAATGGCATTATTAATGCAGTCCTTCATAGACTTACAGAGAAATTGTTTGACCATCATAATGTGGTCTTCACAGACTTACAATAAAATCGCTTACCAGTGTAATGTGGTTTCCATTAACTTGCACTAAAATCATTTTCCTACCATAATGACATTATAATAGGGTATCCATGAACTTGGATTACCAAAGTTTGGTTCTCTTGATGGCATCATAGCAGCATTGCTACAAAGACAGTTAAAATAATGTTGATACTCTGTTGTGTCATAAGCAAAGACTGTAAGTAATGCACATCTACTTTTCACACTTAAGTATCATGTGGTTTTTCCTTTAAAAGTAATGCCCTGACCGCAATATACTTTATAAACCAACAATAATCATTTCTCCAATAACTAGATGAGAGAATCCTAGATTATTAGGGAAAAAGATCTCATTTCATGTACCCTCTATATAAATGCTAATGCTTTTTATTAATTTGATTATCTCCCACCCCATTTTTTAAAAAGGTGTAAACATTCTTTCCTTCTGTTCTTCCAAAAAAACAAAAATATTATTTTTATTTTCTTTTTTGCTATAATTTGTGGTGTTTTTTTTAGATTTATATGAAGTACAATTATTACATTCTTGTCCTTAGTATAGCATGCTAAAAAACTTGATATATATATTTATATCAAGTCTTTCATAACCTTGGTCTCTTATATTTAAAAGAGACAACACAAATATAGAGAACTCACAGGCAATGAACGGATATAGTATAAAGATAGAATAAAATAATGTGATAAATAGAGTAGATTAAATATTTACTAGATGCACAGACCCAGTGTTAGGTACATTATTAGGATATTCAAGCCAAGTAAAAGATGTGATGTTGAGGAAGTTTCATGTTTGCATAGGTTGCAATTAGTTTTCCAGTAACGCAACTTTGCAAACAGCTATCTGCTACAATTTACCAGCTGGGAAAATTTCAATCAATCCTTTTCTGAATTAGCAATAGCAGGGTGAAGATACATATGATTTCAGGAAGCACAATGTGTTATGTTTGTGTTATTCTGGATTTTATATCTGTTGTTATTAAAATCCTACTGTGCTCTCAGTCTTATTTCCTTTAGGTGCACTCATGTGCTCTCATATCAGAAAGCAAGTCAGTGTAATTAGGGTATGAAATAGTTGGGGACCGTGGTACATGGTTTAGATAGCACTTTAATTATTTAAAAAACAATAAAAGAGCAAAAGGCTGTTTTCTAAAAAGCCACCAGCCATGTCTTTGTGTAAAGAGAAAGTTGTCTTGGAGGAGTTCCTTTTTTGGATCTAGAAAGTCTCTTTAAGGTTGACTCTGCACCTAGAAGTATAAGGCAAGTATGTACCTAGGAAAGGGTAAAACAAGATGTCCTTTTTGGGTATTGTTGGAGGAGGTCATTAAGAGGGTGTGACCACCTGTTAACTCTCCAGTGGGACCCAGGCAATTAGTGGCTCTACCCATGGCCCTATCCTTGTAGTGTACATTCTGCCTACTCTTCCTGAACTGGTAGTCATTTTAAGGATGTAGCCTTTTAAGAGTAAGGTGTTGCTGAGACCATCTGTACAGTATACATGGCTGAACCCCATTGGGGCCTCTATTTAACAAATTGTATTGAATTTATTGGGGTAACACAGGTTAATACAATTATATAGGTTTCAATTGTACAATTAATAATACATCAGCTGTATACTGTATTCTGTGTTCACCACCCCAAATTAAGTTTCCTTTCATCACCATTTATCCACCCTTCACTCTTTTTCCCTCTGGTAATCACCATACTATTTTCTATGTTGATGAGGTGTTTTGTTTTGTTTTTTTCCTTTGCTTAATCCCTTCACCTTTTTCACCCAGCCCCCAAACTCTCTTCTCCTCTGACATTAGATTCTGCTGGGCAGGTGCCAAGATCTATTCATCTTGTGGTCACTAAGACAAGCCTCATAAATAACTAGTCTTGTCGATTAAACCTGTCACCTAGCAATCTGGAGTGTCTCTTTCTTTGGTCTCTCCTTGCCCTCTCTGTAAGATAACCAGTTTCAGATTTCACCCGGTGAACACTCAAGTTTGTGAAGGAACAAATAAAAATTGTCACTCTGATACCCGCTTAATATAAAGTGTTTATCACTGAGAAGGTGGTGGAAACCTTTGTACAAGGGTCAAGAATTCTTTTTGAATTAAAGAGATCCAGACCTCCATCATTTTCCTTTTGAGGCTCAATCCTAGCTAATACATTACTTTGATGAATTGAGGTAGTTAGACATTAGAGGTCCACAGATGGAAGAGATTCCCCAGGGAAACCTCAAGGGGTTCACACCACATGGGATGCCTCAAGTGGTGACTAAATTCAGTTCATGGGTTGGATGACAAAGACAGTGTGGAATTTGTCTCAAGCTAGGAGACTCTCCCAATGCTGTGTGCTTTTCGACAACACTATTTATTATTTAATGGAATAAAACAATAACATTGCTGTATCATGAATTTTCTGTCTGCTTTACATAGCTCACCTAAAAATAACTTAATGATACACATCTAACCCTTGGAAAAATTGGGAGAATAAATGACTTGGCCAAGGTCACACAAGTATTAAGTGGTTGAGTCACAGATTACCTCAGGCAGTTTGACACCAGTGTCTATCTATTTTTGCACTATAACATTTTAGGATCCCAAGCTTGGGGCATCCTTGTCCCTAGCACCCTGACATAGTAGGATCTTACTCCCAGGACTGAGAGCCAAGGCGGTAGGAATAATTTCAGAACTGGACCTTATGCTTACAGTGGTATGAGGAAACAGTTGGGAAAAAAATTCCTGTACTTTAGATACTTTGAAAGTCTTTCCAGGATAGCAGTGACATCAGAGCAGCAGATGACTATAGCATTCTTATGTCTGGGCCTGTGTGTGTTTGGCAATGACACATGTGGCTGAGAACAAAGGAATTGCAACAGAAACTAAAAAACTTTCTGCCATTGAATTGATCAGTTTTTCCAGCTCTTTCCCTCCAAGTGTGAAGAACTGATCCCCTTGGAATTAAAAAGTCTCCAGAGTTCTTGAAATATTCAGAGTTGGAGGAGTCCCAAGAGAGATACTTGAGTTCCTGCTAATCTGCATGTGAAGGCTCTAGAGATTAATTTGAAGACTAAAAATAGAAATGACCTCATTTATATCACAAGCTCATGAAGCAGGTCATTTTGCACATTCTGCAAAGACCTCTGTATTAACATATACCAGCCAGGTTTCATAAAATAAAGTGTAACCAATGATTATCTCAGAATTATTTAATGAAAGCCACTGGCTTTTACAACCAGGGTTGGGTTACAGACAAATGAATAAAATAGAAAAACAAATCATAATTGTCAGAGGATAGAAGCAAAATAACAGCAGGATAAAATTAAGAAAATAACTGTGTAATTATAGTATGGCTACCACTTTATTGATCTTTAAAATGGCCAAAACAAATATTTATGATTCTTAGCACTTTATCATTTCACTTCTGTGACAAGGTTGACATCACCACTAAGAATTATCATCATTTCTCAACATTAACAAGAGATCTTGTTGATCTGTGGAAAGAACACTCAGATAGGCTATCAGTCAGAAGGATACAGTAGAACCTATCTCATAGGTTTGTTGTTAGGATTAAAGGAGATAATTCACATATAACATTTAATATAGTGGTTGATGCATGGTGAGCATCTAATAGATGTTGGCTCTAATTCAGTTTTTATTGTTGAGTTATTGTTATTATTTGCCAATAAACCTGTGGCTTCAGAACAAGTCACAATTTCTCTGGGTCATAAATAGCCTATATTCAAGAGGAGATAACCAAATTAGATGCCTTCTAAGCCCTTCTTATTATCAAATTGTTTGCATATATGAATATGCGCTGCAGGAATTCTGATGTCAATATTTTTTAAATACTTTGTTACATATGATATCTCAAAATTACTGTATTTAGGCACAAGTAGAACTGTTGTGAAAACTTGAAGAAAAATAACTGAGTTATTGAGACCAGTTGCAAGAAAGGAATGTAGAGTGACCTTCTGGACAGCAGTCAAAGATGACACTGAGTGTAAAGATTATTAGGGACCTTAAGAAGAAAAAGCTGGTGGTTATGTAGCAAGAAATACCGCCAAACACTATTCAGTCAGGAGAAAGACACAATATATAGACAAAATAAGCATTGTATTCTAGGTCATTTTTCATTCAGTTTTCCAATTTCTTTGGATTCATTTAAAATTTTAATTCTTTCCTTAGCAGAATCTGAAAGGGCCTAAAGATCTGGGTTACACTTATCCGTTGCAGGTTTTTTTTTTTCCTGTCAGCTTCCCAAAGAAATTCCTTCTTGGTCCTTTTAGCAGAGGGATTTTGCTCTAGGGCCACCAGATTTCTCTCATTTGAGCTGATACAGCTCTCCTGTCAAATCTAAACCTTACAAAGGCTATGCCCTCACTAAAGTAAAGGGCTTCCCATCTGCTTCAGGGAAATTCCATAGCTCAGGAGTATTGGAACACATTATGTGGTAACAATAACAAAAATAATTTCTTGTTACATGTACTTAGGGCAATTGTGATCCAAATTAGTATAAGGTTCTTCATGCATGTTTGTATTTGAACTAGAGCTACAACGAAGAACATTCATTTTGTTGTTGTTGTTTAGGTGTAAACTAATGATGATTGATGGCAAAGTTATATACTTTGTTTTTCTGTTAGGATTTCTAATTCTATATAAGTAAATGATTCCACTGAGACTGTACTTGATGTTGCCAAAGTTGTACCAAGTATAAAGTTAACCTCTTGTAAAATCTGTACCAATTCTTCAAAGGCATTAGATTTCAAATTACTGTAGCTATCATTTACATGGAAATGTAAATTGATTTATGAATTTTGCAAACATTAAAACTCACCAGGCACTGTGATATTCCAAAGAATACAATAGTAAAATGAAGAAAACTCATCTTTCACTGCCTTTATGGACTTAGAATCTTATGGGTGTCATTGTGCAAAGTTCTTAAATGTTAAGTTTTACATGTCCTGAACTAAGTGGCTTAATGCAGAACTCAAAGTTTCAAATTTTATTCAACATTCAAAAGGATCCTTTACCTATAGTTAGAAGAAGTAGTTTCAAGCATCTCTTTCTTCTACTTTTTTTTTTTTTTTTGCATCGTTAGACTTTACTGGCATTGTTCTAAGTCCTGAGCAATCAGGAGGGAATGAGGCAGATGTTCCTGTTGTCCTCTAAAGTTTTTGACCCATTGTTATCTTAGATTCTCATTGGAATATTACATGCTTAAAGGCTACAAGCTTAGGTCACTGCTGGGTTTAGAGGCAGAAAACTTGAGTTTGGTTTCCAGCTGTGCCATCAATACCTTGGTCAGTTTATATCTTGCCTCTGAGCTTGAATGATTTCTTCTGTAAAATGGGGATAACAGTTCCCATTGTCTGCTTAATCAAAATTTTAAAAAGGAAATTGGATTGCACAGGAGATTGAAGACAATTATTTTAATTATGTGGCATGAGCAGCTTTTTATGTAATAAAAGGAGCTAGTACTACTGTTAGTTCTCACTGTCATGGACATTGACAATCTGGAGGAATAAGGAAGAAAAATTGCTACCGGCTCACAACCCCTTATATACCATAACCTTCTTTGTTCTTTTCAGGTACATTTGTTCAAAACACCATTTGCCAGACATCAAATCATGCTTCAAATGTAAGTATAATATTTGGATGGCTGGGCACCCATGCATTCAGAAATATACCTCCTTTCATAGAAAGAAGGCTCTCACAAAGTTCCCTCAACCTTGCTTCATTCCACCATGTACTATTTCCTTTCCTTATGGGTCAGTTATCCAATTTTACTAATGAGGCATGAAAGCTAAATGATATCATTCAAGCACAAATGACAATTAGATAGCAGAGCTGGAATTAGAACCCATTAGATGGCTTTACTTCTAGGTCTGTTCTCATACCATTGAACAAGCCTTCAGCTCAGATTTCTTATTTACAGTCAATGTTTTGTTGTCTGAAATTTCACAGATTAGCACTTTGACCCCTTAAAAGCAGCTTTAAGTGGTTGTAACACCCTTGCCCCAGTGCACTTTTACTTTTGCTTCATCAATTCATCCAAAACTTCTATTGTTAGCAGAAAAAGGCAGAGACCAAAAACTTCCATGACAGCTCCAAACATGGTTAGTATTTTATGGAAACAACATAGCTATAACCACAACCTGAGCACAGAATATGCCTGTGCTACAAAACCAAAGATATAGAATCTGATTTCATAATTCTGTGTTTTTCCCATGAGAAACTTATTTTTCATATGCACCTAGTCTGTCTATTTTGCTTATGTAAATTAGGACAAATTAATCTGCATGCCATGGAAAATCTGAAAATAGTACTGATTTACACACACAGCAAATTATTTTTCAAATAAGAGAAATTTAGAAGCAGGCAGTCTAGGTGTGATGACTGGCACAATGGAGACATCAGAAAATCTTCCTTTCGTTTTCTGCTGCATCATCCTTAGTCTCAGTGTGTAGCTTCCATCCTCAACGTCAACTCATAACCCAAGGTGGCTGCCAGAGCTCCAGTCCTCATGCCTATATTCCAGGCAGCAGGAATGAGTGAGGTGGAAAGGGCAGATGGGTGCACACAAGCAGTCTTCCTTGTAAAGGAGTTCTTCTGAAAGTCCCACAAAGTAACATCAGCTCATGTCACTTTGGCAGGACCTTATTCTTATGCCCACCTTTAACTCTGGGGAGATAAATGTTTCTATTTTGTTTTGTTTAGTTTTATTCTGTCCTGTTTTATTTTTAAGCTGACTGTGCTAACTCTTCTATTGTTATAAGGTTTCGTATCAAGAAAGAAGAGATAATGATTATTGGATATACAATTAACAATATCTGTCAGTGTTTAAACCAGGCATTGAGTAAATATCAAATATAAGGATTATTTAGGGACCAACTATAAGTGAGCTTCCAAATAATTCTCATAAAAATAGTCCATATAAATTAATAATGCTACACAATAACTATAACAAAGTCTTTAAATACTTTTCTGCATTACTATATAACTACAAAATTATGCATAATTATTATAACAAACAATATATAAATAACCTCCCACATTTCTCTTTGCTTTTGTCTTCTTCCTCACTTCTAAAAACACTAAAGAAAGCAGTTTATGTCTGTTTTCCCACATTTCTGTAGAATTATACAAATAAATGATGTATATGTTTTTATTAGTAATCAAAATTGGCTCATAGTATACAAATTATTCCGCAACTTAAGTTTTTAACCTAATCTAATTTCAATACATAGAGATAACCTCATTCTTTTTAATAGCTGCTTAAAATGAGCAAGTATGAATATGCCATAACTATTTCACGAAGAAGACAACTTTTATTGATTAAGATGTCCAGGAGGGCAGCAAAATCAGCTTGCTGAGATACTGAGACAGCTAAAAAACAGAGCCTGAAGGACTGCAAGTTAGAGGTTTTAGGGTCAAGCACATTAAGTGGGTTAACATGGCTATCTAAGGACACCGAGCATGCTCAGTGTGACTGCAGCATTTTCAGGACAGAGGGGACACTTTTTAGCATAGCTTCTTATGCCACAAAATCCCTAAAGATGCCATTTATGCCATCTGGCTTTGTTGTTCCTCTCAATCAGCATCTTTAGACATTTCTACTATTCATTTTTTCCCCCTTTTCAAAACATCTCTCCAATCAAATCACCATCTAATTGCTAAATTCTGAAAAAAAAAAGGTTTTCAAAAATTAACTACTTTGCCCTTAAACCACTTTTTCTAGTTATTAGTCCACCTGTTGATACTGTTTTTTTCTGTTTTGAATTTGAGAATTATTTTTATTCTTTCTCCAACTTTCGCACATTTTTCTTGTCTTTATTCTACTAGTAACCTCTTGCCCCCTTTCCTTCTTTTCCCATATGATCATTTATCTCACCCTCTTAATGCTTGTCAGATATTTACTTATGAAAACACAAACTAATATGTATGTTTTCACCATGAATTGGCAAGAGTATTTAAAATTTAATATGGAAAGGGGCTATGTTAGAGTCTGAAACTCCAGGTTTGGTGTTTTTCCTTCATAAACTGTCCTCCTCCCCACCCTTGCCCTATTCAATTTGTGAATTATGTAATGAACGTGGTGAAAAAATAAAGTAAAAAAGCAAAGGTGACTCTATGAAAGAGACACATGTTCTGAAAAAACAAACATGCAGGGCAGATGAATGTGATCCTGAAACAAGCACCAGGCTGCTCAGGTTCTTTCATCTGATCCAAACTTGAGGGGGTTTCCCTCACTTTGTGTTTTGTGGTGTGGGCCTGGGTAAAGAGGGAAGCAGTGATGATCTTCATTGGGAAGGCTTCACATACTCATACATTCTTTAATCTTTCTATTTCCTGCTCTCTGCCTTTTACTATGAGGTTAATTGGGGATGCCAGGTCATTGGGAGCTGGTCTGGAAAGCATCTGTCAGCATAACTACATGTTTTCCTTGGTCTTTACACCACTTTCACTAACGAACATGATCTGTATTTACATCACAGTTAGTGACAATATTAATAAGAATATAGATCTCAGAGAATCTCATTTATGAAAGTAATTTGCCTGGGAAGAAACTAAAAAGATAAAATGGTTTGCCCCAAATTATCTTATTGTTGTTGAAGCCAAAACCAAGCTCTTGTCCCTCATTCAGGCTTCCCTCACTCTGCCCTTGACTTCAGGCTGCTTCAGATGTTAAAGTGATGGATGTAGCTAAACCCGCCATTGTTTCCAAGAAAAATAAATCACCCAGCATTTTATTGAAAGCCGATCACATACCAGACACCACTGTGCAAGAAGTTTTCAGGCTTGCCTTTACTCCAGGGGTGGGGAACCTTTTTTCTGCCAAGGGCCATTTGAATATTTATAACATCATTTGCGGGCCATACAAAATTGTCAACTTAAAAATTAGCCCTCTATGTTTGGTCAAACATTTAATTATCCCACACCTAATGCCTTGGCAGGGCCAGATGGAATGATTTCACGGGCCTTACACGGCCTGTGGGCCAGACGTTCCCTACTCCTGCTAACTCCATGAATATTTATTCAGGGACATTTATGTACAGCCTCTTTATAGGAATGGTAGGCAAGTCAAAGAAGGTTGTCCTCATGGAGCTTACATCTGGATTTGTGTGTGTGTGTGTGTGTGTGTGTGTGTGTGTTGACAGAGGGTGAAGGTGGGAATTAAAAGAAGAACAATAAGCAAGTAAACATATATGTATGATTATATCTGATAGTGTGTTGTGATAAATGAACACCAGGGATAGGATAGAGAATAGACAACAGTGTGGAAGATGAGGAAAGACAGTTACTTTATATTATCACATTCAATTCCTACACCAAGTCTATAAGACGGGAACTAATACTATGCCTAATGCACAGATAAAGAAATCAAGTCTCAGAGGAGTTTGGTAATTTCTAGTTCACAGCCTCTTGGGGAGAAGGGGCTAGCACTAAGCCCAGTCCTTCCTCACACCAGAGTTGTGCTCTAATCCCTATGCCCAAAGGCCTCTAAATGAGAATGTTATGGGGGAGAGGGGAGGAACATTTGCTTGAATTTTCATACAGAGATTGTTACATGAGAAAATACAATGGGTAAGTGCTGATGATTAAGTATCTGAACAGTTGAGCTGAGTGGCTTAATGAGGTTAAGGCTCATGGCATCAGAACTTGAGTTATTTCATCTTGAGAACGGCGGAAAAGAGGCCAAATAAAAATGCATTATTGGACTCATCTGGTTCCTATTTTCAAGGATCAAAGAATCAGCTAATAGGTACACAGTTCTTGAAACCATGCTGTTCAAAGCAAGGTCAGCAGCTAATAAAGACATCTACTATTTAATCATGGATCAGACCACTTGACTTTGCTTGTATCACTGATACCAGCCATTATTGGCGGAGGACCAGCAGAGTACTCAGTACAGCATGAAATAAGAGAGGTTTGGGGATCTGTTAATTGCATCTTGTCTGAGCTGTAGGAGGTATGCTACTCCAAAATCAGTCCCTTCCAATTATTCCAGGTTGCAGCTGGCATGGTGACTCCTGGGTTGTTTTCACCCAATGAAAGAGTCTAATTTTATCACAGAATCACAGGACTGGCAAGACCTTGAGAGGTCAGCGGAGGCTTTCAGGCAAGACTGCACTGAGTGAATGTGTCTAATCCTATTTCAGGCCATCTCCAGAGAGCAGATTCCATGATTCCTCTTGAAAGCCAATGCCAGGATTAAGCAAACTTTTCTGGAGCCAGCCTAACATTCCTAGTGATTTATTTTAAATTCATCTTTCACTGAGTTCAGAATGATGGTTTGACTATCCCTATTTTCCCTACTCATTCTTTAAACAATAAGTATTGGTGAAAGTTGAAATAACTCTTATGTTTGCATAAAGGGATTAATTAGTTGTTCAATGGGAGATTGTATTAATATTTAGCTTCATATGCCTGAATTGAACACCTATTCTCGAGTAGCTTTAAGAATTCCAAAGAAATAAAGATGATTTTGAAGGACTTTCCACCTAGCTTCCACTTTCCATCTGGTTCCCTAGCCCCAGGCATGCTGTCCAATTTTATATCCTCAAACGTGCCGACCTTATTTATTTCTTACTCAGGGCTTTTGCACTTGCTATTTGATGCTGTGCCTGCAACAGTCCACTGTGACTCTCCCAGGGCAGGGCTTCTCTTCCTCAGAAGAGCCATCCCTGATTGACCTATTTAAAGTTTCCTCAGAGCACGTATCAGTCTCTAAAATTATCTTATTTATTCCGTAGTTGGCACATATGTTGTTTCTCTCCTTCCCCAGTAAAATGGAAGAACTATGAGACAGGGGACCTCACCTGACTTTTTTTTTATAACTATGTAAGACCAGTGTCTAAAATAGACACATTGTATGTACTCAATAAGTGTTTGATAAAAAAGAAAAAAAGAAGAACGAAAAGATATTTGCATAGCAATACATCAGTGCAACATGTTTAGTAGGCCTCTGTTTCCTTGTACAGCCCCTGGAGGGGCATGTTTGAGAGGATGCACAGTGTACTTACATGAGCTTTAAAATCAGATCATGTGGTTTCAGGACCCAGATCCAGCATCCACCAATTGTGAAAGCTTGGACAGGTTACTTAAATTCTCTGAGTGTCAGTTTTGTAATCTGTGAGATGGTGACAATGAAATTGACCTTATTTGTCCGTTCTTAGGACAAATGGTTTATTTTATAAAAATAAGTTATTTTACATAACTATTAATTTACTTTTTAAAAAGTATATTTTTTAAATGTATTTTTTATTGATTTCAGAGAGGAAGGGGGAGGGAGAAAGAGATAGAAACATCAATGATGAGAGAGAATCATTGATTGGCTGCCTCCTGCATACTCCCACTGGGGTTCAAACCCACAACCCCGGCATGTGCCCTGACTGGGAATCGAACCATGACCTCTTGGTTCATAGTTCGATGTTCAATTGCTGAGACACACTGGCTGGGGTCTATTAATTTACTTTTAAAATCAGTATTTATTGAGCATCTACTATTGATATGGGATTTTTGAACTGGAAAACGCGGTGTTCCCCTGGGCAGGATGGCTTCCCCGGATTCTTTGTCCATCGGAGTTAAAGAATGAAGCCACGGATGGAAGATGGTATAACAAAGGTGGAAATTTATTGAAGAGCAGGGACAGACTCCCATATGGGGAGAGGGAAAGAGTCCCACCAAATTCCTTTTTCCTGGTTTATAAAGGCTACAGATTTTTGTGCCTTGATATTCCCTCTGATTGGTCACTATTACCTTCTGAATTGGTCACTATAGCAACTCCTGGGCTCAAAGGTCAAACCTCACATGGGACATGTGAGGCCCTCCTTCTTTATTTTGTAAATATAAACCTTTGGCTACTCCCAGTTCCCTTGTCTTATGGAAATGTAACCTTTGCAACTCTGTAGTCCTGTGTTTTTTCCATGGACCCCCTTAATTTTAAAAATTCCCTAAATCTGCCTATTTCACCCCTAAAAATTCCTATTTCACTATGTGCCAGGCTGAGGATATAGTAATGACCAATCAATAATAATCTCTTCCCTCAAAACTTACACTTTGGTATATAGAAGTATATGTTTCAGAATTAAGAGCAGGCTTCTGCATTTACCCTACATGGAGATTATATTTGAAGTATGGTCAGTGTGCTAGTGCAGGCTCTTCTTTCAATAGTCAATATATATTTACTAAGTGCCTATTATGCACACACCCATAACTATCCAGTTAATAATGGTATAATAGGAGGGTTTTTAGACAAGTCTAAGAGGGCATGACTAGTCCCACCAACAGATGGATTGCTTGTATAGTCATTCACTGCATAAAGATGTTTCATTCAACCACAGACCACATATACAAAGGTAGCCCCATAAGATTAAAATGAAACTAAAAAACTTCTATTACTAGTGACATCTTAGCTTTCATAATGTCATAGTGCAACATAATGCACAAATACCATTGTGTTATAATTGCCTACAGTATCCTATCTAGTAAAGAGGGAATTGACCCTCACGTTGTCACAAATATGGCGGCACCCACAGCCAATAAGGAGGGAATATGCTAATTGACTGACCCACCCTCAAAGATGGCGGTGCCCACAGCCACAAGATGGTGGCGCCCAGTCCCCTCAGCTCTGCCAGGGCAGCAGGCACGCAGCAAGGCTGGGCCCTCCCCCTGGGCCTGCCTGGGGGCAGGCCCGGCCTTGCTGCATGCCTTCCTCCAGAGTCCCCTCAGCCTCCCAGCCACCCAGGGTCGCCTGAGGCTCAGGTAACCAGGGCCAGCCAAGGCTTGTGCTGCTGGCAGTGGCAGCAGCAGAGGTGTGATGGGGTGTCGCTTTTCCCTGATCGCCAGATTGCCTCCCACCCCTGAGGGCTCCCAGACTGTGAGAGGGGGCAGGCCGGGCTGAAGGACCCCCCCTCCAGTGCATGAATTTTCTAGTTCAGTATAATAGCAGGTTTGTAGCCTAGGAGCAGTAGAACAGAACTTGTCACCCCAAAATATGTCTATTTGGCATAGGATTATTTTAGAATGGTTAATTTTAAGAAACAGCAGAAATGGAAGAAGGTCTGAAAGCAAATAAAAGTTAGCCTTTGTAAAAGATATTTAAGGGAGCCCTGACTGGTTTGGCTCAGTGGATAGAGCATCAGCCTGCCAACTGAAGGGTCCCAGGTTCGATTCCGGTCAAGGGCATGTACCTTGGTTGCGGGCACATTCCCAGTAGGGGGTGTGCAGGAGGCAGCTGATTGATGTTTATCTCTCATCGATGTTTCTAACTCTATCCCTCTCCCTTCCTCTCTGTAGAAAATCAATAAAATATATTTAAAAAAAGATTTTTTAGGGAAATCTCCATTTGTAAGAGTGTCTCCCTGGAATTACCAGGAAGAGGCAGGCTGGCCTTATCTCTAGAAATTCTTATCAATGCAAATGACCTGGACCTAAATTTGCATAACAATCTTACCCTTATTTACTGTGCTTTTTACAGCTAACCTCCCATAACTGAACCTTTCCCAACCAATAACATCTATTGTCTTTAGTCAAAGATGGTATTTAGGGTGGTGGCTTCAGCCATTTTGGCAAGTTACTTTGTTTTCTTGAATTTCTCCCAGGTATACAGGAAGTACACATTACTAAACTTTTGTTCATGTTAATCTGTCCTTTATTACCTGGATGTCTCAGCCAAGAATCCAAAAGGGTCAAGAGAAAATTATTTTTTTCTCTCCAACAGAGCAATAAGTTATACAAGGCAGCCTAGGTAGTGGGCTATACCATCCAGGTTTGTGTAAGTTCACTCCATGATAGTTCTGTTGGAGGACAAAGGGCATCAGAATGTTATCGACAATTGGATCTTGGTTCAGCAATCTCAGTAGCTGAGTTCTGCCTAGAAAAAAATTCAAAGCCAAGACTCAAATATAAGCAAAAGTTTATTTAGAAAGTCACAGAGGTAGAAGTGAGCCTTGGAAGAAGTGAGCCAGCTGGGCTGCATAGACTCAGAAAACATGTTACAAAGACGAAATAAAGGTCTTTGGAACTTAGGAGGAAGAAAGACAAAGGTAACACATCTGGGGGGAGTAAAAGGGGGAAGGATGCAGGCATGCTCCAGAGAGAGAGAGAGAGTGCATGCTGTGGGTTTTTATTTGCTCTTCAAAGGTGGGGACCCTAGACAAGGTCCCCACCTTTGAAGAGGATCTCAATGGAATGGCCATCAGCTTTCCAGGTCTGTCCTTTCATAGTCATGGTCTCTACTGATTAGTCAGCGTCAGGGTAGGGCGTCCTTACTCATCATAGCTGGTCCTGATGTCAATCATGGCATTACCCCACCTGGGCTTGCTGTTTTTCTGGACCTGGAATTGAAACACAACTGAAGCCTAGGTGTTATCTCTAGTTTGGCCAAAACTCTGTCACCATCAGATCTAAAGATTATTTAATGTGGGTCAGAACTTCATTGTCCTGAGGGCTTAATGCTTAAGGGAGTGGTTGTAGAAGGGATAGCATGGGAGTCATATGAGGCTATTCTTTAGCCCCCTTGTTCCTCCTCTAAAGGGGTCTACCACATGACTAGCGACATGGGAGGGGAAGAAAAGGTAAGGGGAGGGTCTGGAACCACATTACCAGCAATATGAAAGGTCAGAGGGTCTAAACCACATGTGCTGTCATATGCTAGGGGAGGAAAAGTCACCCTGGGGGCGGGGTCCTACATGCAATTGTCCATTGCTAGGCACCTGAGGCTTTCTGCCCTGGTGACATGGCCTATAGTTCCTATTCTGCTCATGCCTGTCTATCTACCTACTACAGTCCCACAATAACGAAATTGCCTAAATGCTCATTTCTTAGAACCTATGTCTTTCATTTAAGCAGCATATGACTGTTTTTTGATACCTACAATGCATAAAGAGATGTATAAAAAATACAGAAAACATTTTTTAGTATCAATCGTATGTATATCAGAAATACTAACAACCAAAATACAGGTGATTGTAAAAGACCCTTGCTAAAGAAAACTTTTTTTTTCACCCCTGGAAATAATTTTTCAGTTTTAGGAGTGAACCATGTGTACTGATGAAAGTTAGTTAGGACCCTGATTTTTTAAAAAAGCTCTATTTTCCAACAATTATACATCTCATTTTAGAATATTTTTTAAAAGAGCAATAAGCAGCCTAGAGGAACAAATATCTATATATATACTAGTAAAAGCCTAAGCAACCAGCCGACCGGCCAGTAGCTATGACGTGCAATGACCACCAGGGGGCAGACGCTCAAATGCACAGGCATGGAAACATGGAACAAACTGATAAATCTCAGAGGGAAGGGCGGATTCATGCACCGGTGGGGTCCCTCAGCCTGGCCTGCGGGGATCAGCCAAAACTGGCTCTTCAACACCACCCAAGGGGTCCCGGATTGCGAGCGGGCGTAGGCCGGGGCAAGGGACCCCACTGGTGCACAAATCCATGCACTGGGCCTCTAGTTTTTGATAAATTTAGATAAAGATGTTTTCGCACAGCCTTGGTCTGTGTGGCTCTGTTGGTTGGGCATCATCTGGTGCACTGAAGGTTTTCCAGCTCAATTCCTAACTAGGGCACGTTCCTGCGCTTTGGGCTCCATTCTCGGTAGGGGGGATGCAGGATGCAGCCGAACAATATTTCTTTCTCACATTGATGATTCTCTCTCTTTCCTTCTCCCTTCCTCTCTCTGTCAAAATCAATTTAAAAAATATAAAAAAGATGTTTTCCCACATTTTTTAAAAAAAACGTGAGTTTATATTTATAAAGTTTATCTTTTTATTGACCACATTTTAAGTTAACAAGTACAGAGATTCCCCTCATTTTTAATGACAGTACAAGATCCATGTATGAATGAATCATAATAAATCTGTTCAATCTTCAGTTGTTGATCATGTGGATAAAAAAGGGGTTCTATGGAAAAATAACCTCACAGGATGATCTGATCATAAATTCCTAATTGAGCAGGTCATGGTGGGGTAGTCACACCTCAGCCATGTAACTGCTTGAATAAAAGGCTTATCCTTGCTTTCAGCAAGACTTATTCATGGTGTCTGTGCTATTTTTAAGCTAGGGACAATACTAGAACCTACCTCCAAAGTATGTTATGAAAATTAAATGAACTGATACATGTAAAAGAATTAGAACAATGGCAAGCATATGAGTTCAAAAAATAATGGGTTTCATTGTTATTTTATCTTTGATATTGTCCCTGTGATTTTATAGGCAGGAACAGGGCAAAGAATGAAAGGAAATTGGGGCCATATCAAAGCCAAAGCAAAGATAGCAAAGCAAAAGTGCTGTGTTTTTTCCACTATCCTATCTAATAAAATAGTAATATGCAAATTGACTGTACCTCTGCTACACCCATAAGCCACACCCACCAGCCAATCAGGAGTGAGTATGCAAATTAACCCAACCAAGATGGCTGCGGCCACGGTGGGAGCAGGAGGCTTGGGTTGCCCCCGGCAATGGAGGAAGCCAAGCTTTCCGCCTGCCTTGGGGGGGCCAGGCCTCTGCTCAGGGCTACAAAGTTTCAATTATAGAAGATAAATAAATCCCAGATACCAGGGCCTCCGCTTGGGTCGCCAGGGGGCGTGGCCAGCCTGCAAACCACCACAGGCCCCTTGCCTAGGCCAACCCATGCCCCAAGGGAACCCCCATCCTGATCCAGGACACCCTTCAGGGCAAACCAGCCGGCCCCCAACCATGCACCAGGCCTCTATCCAATCTAATCCTATCTAATAAAAGGATAATATGCAAATTGTCCATCACTCCAGCACACAAGATGGCTGCCCCCATGTGGTCAAAGATCCTGCCCCCATGTGGACACAAGATGGCCACCACAAGATGGCCAGCAGGGGAGGGCAGTTGGGAGAGACCAGGCCTGCAAGGGAGGGCAGTTGGGGGCAATCAAGCCTGCAGGGAAAGGCAGTTAGGGGTGACCAGGCCAGCAGAGGATGGAAATTGGGGGTGACCAGGCCTGCAGGGAAGGGCAGTTGTGGGCGATCAGGCCAGCAGGGGAGGGCAGTTGTGGGGGGACCACATCTGTAGGGGAAGGCAGTTAGGGGTGACCAGGCCTGCAGGGGAGGGCAGTTAGGGGCAATCAGGCTGGCAGGGGAGCAGTTTGGCATCAATCAGGCTGGCAGGGGAGTGGTTAGGGGGTGATCAGGCTGGCAGGCAGAAGCGGTTAGGGCAGGGGTGGGCAAACTTTTTGACTCGAGGGCCACAATGGGTTCTTAAACTGGACTGGAGGGCCAGAACAAAAGCATGGATGGAGTGTTTGTGTGAACTAATATAAATTCAAAGTAAAGGAGCAGAGGGGAGAGCAAGAGAACCGGATAGAACAGCCGGATCTGGCCTGCGGGCTGTAGTTTGCCCAAGGCTGGGTTAGGGGCAATCAGGAAGGCAGGCAGGCGAGCAGTTGGAAGCCAGCAGTCCTGGATTGTGAGAGGGATGTCCAATTGCCTGTTTAGGCCCGATCCCTAAACAGGCAGTCGGACATCCCTCAAGGGGTCACAGATTGGAGAGGGTGCAGGCTGGGCTTAGAGACACACCCCCCCATGCACAAATTTCATGCACCGGGCCTCTAGTATTTTTATAACAAGAAAAACCCATTACATACATGCATCAAGAAACAAACCTGGCCTGGCTGGTATTGCTCAGTGGTTAAACACCCACCCATGCACTAAAAGATCTCCGGTTTGATTTCTAGTCAGGGCATATGTCTGGGTTTCAGGCTTGATCCCCAGCAGGGGGTGTGCAGGAGGCAGTCATTCCATTCTGATGTTTCTCTCTCATGGATATTTCTATTGGCCTCTCCTTTGTCTCTCTCCAAAAGATGGGAAGATTGGGTTCTAAGACTACAAAATATTTAAAAATATTATGTAAATGCAATAGAACAAATTATCATAATAAATATTGTGAAACCTTTAAAGATATTTTTTCTCATGATCATTGTGTAACCAAAATTAATATTTGCTCTTAAACAGAGAGTAAAATAAGTACTATTATGGAATTTGTGGTTTTAATTAATCTAATTTCATCCATATAATATATGAGTCAACTTGGCAAGGATGAAATGCAATTTTATTTATCAATTTAAAATTTAAAAATTCAGTTCACTATTTTAAAATTGTGTAAAAGTAAAAAAAAGCAAAAGAAGAATTATTGCTTTCAAAGGCATCCTTTCTGCTTTTCCTACTCAAAAATGCTCTGATTAAAATTTTTAGCTTTGACAAGCAGTTATCCAAAAATATGATCAAATGATAAATGGATGAGAGATTCATGACTAAAACCCAGCTTTGTGCTGTGCTTTCTAAGTAATATTTTTAATCAAATTTGAGTAATTATTTGTACAATGCAGACTGATGTGACTAATATTTGAGCAATCTATTACAAACATAAAGTGGGAGAAATGCTCATATTATAGGAATTAAATAGAGAAAGAATTTCACAATTAAATTTCTTAAAATTTCTTCTGCTTATTATCCTGTCACAGGTTGGGTATCGCAAGAAATAAAATCTCAGACAGCAGAGTAGGATGTTAATTGAGAAGGGCTCTTGGGAAGGAGAGGAAGGAAGCAGAGGGAGAAGATGAATTGCATCACAGGCCCCATGTCATCTCTGTTGACCCTACTGGGAGCTCTGGAGCTAAAAAGGCCTTTCAGTGTTCCCCCTATTGAGTCCAATATGGCCAAATCTTAATACTTAGACCCCCATCAGACAAGGGATGTTGGCTTCCCTGACAATTGTGTGGCCTTAGATGAGGCAGCTCTGCCCAGCTGAGGCAATTTCTTGAAGGGGCTAATAGCTAAAAGTTATCTGCAAATAGCATGTCCATTATTTGGACAAGCTCTTCCTTGAATGAATGGGCAAAATATCCACCATGTACTCTATCATGTTTATGTAGACAAGTAGCGTAATTTCAGAGTAAACTTTCAAGGCAAGTTTTGTTAACCTTTTATTTCCAATCCTCTCTTCCACCCCATTACAGCAATCCTATATAATAAAGAGGTAATATGTAAATTGACCATCACTCCAACACACAAGATGGCTGCCCCCATGTGGTCAAGGATGGCCACCCCCATGTGGACACAAGATGGCCACCACAAGATGGCCAGCAGGGGAGGACAGTTGGGGGGGACCCAGGCCTGCAGGGAGGGCAGTTGGGGGCAACCAGGCCTGCAGGGAAGGATAGTTGGGGGGGACCCAGGCCTGTAGGGGTGGGCAGTTGGGGGAGAACAGGCCTGCAGGGGAGGACAGTTAGGGGCAATCGGGACAGCAGGGAAGCAGTTAGGCATTGATCAGGCTGGCAGGGGAGTGGTTAGGGGGTGATCAGGCTGGCAGGCAGGTGAACGGTTGGGAGCCAGCAGTCCTGGATTGTGAGAGGGATGCCCGGTGGGATGGGGCCTAAACGGGCAGTAGGACATCCCTCGAGGGATCCCAGATTGGAGAGGGTGCAGGCTGGGCTGAGGGACACCACCCCTGCACCCCCCCACACATAATTTCATGCACTGGGCCTCTAGTTAATTCATAATGTCTCTGAGACATAACTCCCACATCATCTTCTTCAGGAGGACTTCACCACCCAAATAGATGTGTATATATCACTACTGAAACAGGAATTTTAGGGGTAAAATAAGACAGGTTTAGGAAATTTTAGAAATTTCGTGAATTAAGGGGACAATGGAGGAAGCACAGGGCTGCAGAGCAGCAGAAGGTATATTTCCATAGAATCGGGAAACTGAAAAGCTGCAATGGGTGCATTTCCATAGAATGAGGGAGCTGGGAACAGCAAAAGGTCTATATTTACAAAATAAAAGGAAGGAAGCCCTTCATCCAGAAGGAGATGAAGAAAGCCCAAAGGGAATAGGAAAAACAATAAGGAAGGAGGTGGGAAGAACTTCACATGTCCCAAGTGAGCCCAGAAGTTACTATAGTAACCAGTCTAAGGGAATAGTGACCAATCAGAGGGGATATAAAGGTACAGGAATCTGCAGCCTTTATAAGCCATAGGGAAAAGGAACTCAGTGGGACCCTTTTCCCCTCCCCACATGGGAGTCTGTACTTGTTCTTCAATAAATCTCCACCTTTGTTATACTACCCTCTGTCTGTGGATTCATTCTTTGACTCTGGCAGACAAAGAATCTGGGTTCCAGTCCAAAAATTCTGTTTTACTACTACTAAATTTTGTTTTAGAATTGTTTTTCCATGTGTTACTTTGCTTCAGAGAAGAAGAGCTTCTTTAGAATACAGATTGTGCCTTGATTATGGTTACATCTTAATTGTCTACCACAGGGTCTTCATTATAATAGTAGCTCAATTGAATATGTATTAATGAATGAATTTGTTCTTGTATCTCTTGACTCCATCTTAACTTCTCCTAATCCTTACCTCATAGCAGAATTAATATAAGACATTGTCTTACCGAAACTTATAAACTCTGAATTAAAAAAAAAAAAAAGGAAAAGAAGACTGTCTTTACCATTGGCATATCATCAGGCCTGGCTTAAAATGCCTAATAGTCATTGAGTGGATGAATATTGATTTAATATCTCTAGAGGTGACAATGATATAGTTTGTACATAAGGAGCTACATGATTTGGAGTTTCATTGGGTTAGTTGGAGGCTTTAGTAAACCTCAGAAAAAAATGACATCAAAATGTTAACATTATTACATATTAAAATAAAGCATTTTGTTGTTTTATAGAAGATTTGTCAATATTCAGTACTTCTGTTGATATTTAAAAATGTCTGGATTCCTATTTTTATAATAACAGTCAATGTCTACACCCACATAGACAACAATTATTTTTTTATAGCCTGAAAGTTGTGTGATTTAATTGTGTTATATCACTTAACCCTAGTAATTGTATGAAGTTTGTATTATTTTTGCCCTCATTTTGTAGATGAAAAAAAAAAATTGAGGCTCTAAGGATTTTAGAGTTACCCCATGCCCACATTTAATGAGTGGGCAAAATTGGAATTCAAACTGATTTATCAGATTTAAAGAAAAAACAAACGAAAAATCTTAATACCACAACCAACAGCAGTGATTTAGAAATCTACAGATATTTAAGATTTTTAAATAATATTTTATCATATTTATATGTACATATTTTTATCTTCAGAAATTATAAAGAGTAAAGCATGTCTTAAAAAGCATGAGAACTGGAGGTGATATGTTGCACATTGCATTTTCCAAAGATAGCTACAGTTGTAGTTACCTATCTCACATGTTCTTCTGCAATGGGGTCTTGCTACTCGCCATCAAGTTGGGAAGTCTTTTACACTTCCTCTTGAATATGTGCTGGCCTTGGTGACACTTGAAACCAAAAAAAAAAAAAATGTGGCAGGAAGGACTGCATGACTTCTGAGGCTGGGTCAGAGAAGCCTTGCAGCTTCTTCTTTGGTCTCTTAGACCATTTACCCTCTGGCTATTTCCTTTTCAGATACTCTCTATTGATTCCACATACCTTTTTTTTAAGAGGTTCAAACTACATGGAGACTATCAAGTCAAAACTGAGCTCAGGTATGGAATTATTCCACCAGAAAACATACATGAATGAAGCAGCTTCCAGATGCTTAGAAAAACTACTCATCTCTAGCCATTTAAGTTTCCCAAGGCCCCAGACATAGATAAAGCATCTCCACTCTGACCCACAGAGCTTCTTAGCATAATAAAAAGGCTGCTGTTGGTGGGGAGTTGTTACACAGCAGTTATCAGACATCTTAGCACTATCAATTTCATTTTCTATTACTCAAGTTTTAGTGAGATACCTGAGTTAATCTGCCAGAGGTCAAAATAACAGTTTGAAATATTCCAAAATTCTAGACATTCCCTAATGAATACTTACCATCACACAAATCTGGTGTCTTGAATACAAAAATTCCAAAGTTGTTTAAGTGAATAATGGTAAAAAAAATGACAATGATTGAGTCACTTAAATTGTTGTGTCTTATATAGACAGTAATGAAGAGTTCATTTCCCCTCTAAACTCCTCAAATGGGAGATTTAACAACTTTACCATGAAAATTTTTATTTATCTTTCCTAGTAACTACCTAACTGGATAATGACTATTAATAGCTTTATAGATACGGTAATACAGACACAAACTTTATAGAAATTGATTTAAATCAGGTTTATAATAATGTAAATAGTAGTACTTGGCTACTGTTTAAAGACCCAAATAATTCAAAGAGGTTATTAGTTAATTAACTCTAAGTTCAAAGAGGTTATTAGTTAATTAACTGTTACTAGGGAGTGTGTGGTGATTAGTTTTATGTGTCAACTTGACTAGGCTAAGAGTTGTCCAGACAGCTGGAAAAACCTTACTCTGGGTGTACTAATATCTGTGAGGGAGTCTGTGGAAGAGACTAGTGTTTGAATCCATAGACAGAGTAAAGATGATTGTCTTCACCAATGTATGTGGGCATCATCCAATCTGCTGAGGACATGAATAAAACAGAAAGGTGGAGGAAGGGCTAATTCATTTGCTTCTCTGTTTGAGTTGAGACATTCATATATTGCCCTCAGGTTTTCTCAGGCTTTCAGACTCAGACCAGGATTTAATGATTGGCCCTTGATTCTCAGACTTTTGGACATAGGCTTACACCGTCAGCTCCCATGATTCTCAGGCCTTTTGTTTCAGGGTGAATTACATCACCAGCTTTCCTGGTTTGGTTTTCATGTAGATCTTGGGAATTCTTCGTCTCCAAAATCAGTGAGCAAATTTCAATCTATATATATAAAAGGCTAAGTGACCGACCATCTGTCCGTCTGCCCGTCCAACCTACTAGCCAACTGGTACATATGAGGCACACTGGCAATTTAAAAATAAACGTTGACTCGTGCACGTGTGATACATATAAAGCTCTTGCTGGTGCCAATCGCACATGTGTTTTAATTTTATACTATATATACTATTTTGACATGTAATTTTTTGCAGTAATGTAATTACCGCACAAATCTTCCTTCTAATTTCCTTTCACCGTGCACAAATCTGTGCACCAGGCCACTAGTAAATAAATAAATAATCTATTGGTTCTGTTTCTCTGGAGAACCCTGACTAATACAAGGTTCTCATGTCAGGGTTCTCATAATAAGACTTCTACTATTTCCTTTGCTGTATAATTTTTTCCCTCATGTGGATGATCCCTAAATAAGTTTAGTCATAAACAATGTAGCACAAGTAGGTATAGGTCAGAGGTTATAATCTCCAGCTTCTAATTGTCATCCTTGACTAGAATGAAACATATATTTTTATTCCCCTTTTTACCCAAACTGATTTAGTAGAGTTATGTCTTGAGTGTTGAGGAAAAGGAAAGAGGCTAAAACTTCTAGAAATAAATTTTGACAGTTCAGCTCCCCATATATAAAATACCCTAAAATATGTTTGGTCATAAATGTCTTTATTATTAGTTGTCATTAACTTTTGAAGATTGTTATTTTTTTTGTTACATTTTATTCCATATGTTCTTCCACATTCAGAACATGTTATATGCTTATATGAATGTATGTGTGTATATATTTGTGTGTGGGAATATGTGTATGTGCAAATATTTGTGAATAATTATGCAAAACCATAGAGTAGAGTAGCTAATTTATCTCTGTTTCTAGAATTTCATAAAACACATAGAAATAAATATTAAAAATCAGAACTGGGAAGTATCAGAATAAATCTATTAAGTTTTATTCTTACCCTTCTTTGTAAAGTGAATGGAAAATTTGTTTACATCAACATTTTCTATATAATTTCACTACCTAGTACAAAGCAAAAGAATAGCTTTATGTATATATATTTCTTCAAATGGTAAAACTAATAATTAGATGCCATTCACTTTTGCTTCATATGGCTTCTTGATTCTGAAAGCAACATGAAATTCTTGATGTATCTACTTCTATTTTTCTTTTACTACAAAGAAGTCAGATTAATAAGAGACTTTAGCTGATAGGAATAAGTCAACTCCTGGATGTAGTGAATATTCAAATTAAAAGAACAATTTGGCAATTGATCTGCCATAAGGTAAAAAACAAAAACGAACAGGTGAAAATGCAGGGCAAGAAAACAAATTTGTCTTTCTTAAATGCTCACTTTCAAGTGTGTCTGGTTTATAGCCCAGTTTGTATCAAAAGGGATCAATTTTTCCCCCTTTTCCCTGTTCCACTTTTGCACTGGTATTGTCTGAATCCCAGAGTGAGCAGCAATACATCATCTTGCTTCAACATCTGCTAGAGCCCCCTCTCTTCCTAATCTGCCCAGATCCCCAAAGCCTTTTCCACCTGCTATAGCGCCAAATGCTCATTATAGCACACAGCTACGCCCTTCACTGTCCTTCCTCCCAGATCCTCAAGGTTAACGTGGAACAATGACTATTATTAAGTGGGGGTTTTGGTCTGCTTTTATAAAGGCAGACTGGGCAAGGAGAGAGGGGGAGGGATAGTGGGAGCACTGGGTAGAATGCCAGGAGAGCTGGCAGGAAAGAGCTGCTAGAAAGCTGTGGCCAATTTTCCAGTTGAAACAAGAGTCACTGAACAGAGATGCCCTAGAAATAAATAGCTTCCCTGTTCATTGCCCAGTACAAGCAGAGACCACACCCTTCAGTGGTTTTGTGTCAAGGGCACTTTGGGGTATGGTTTTGAGCAGCTAATGGAGAAAGGGAGATAAAAATGGCCAGTTTGAGGAGGCTGGCAAGTCTAGAAGTTGTGTTTACTGCTTGGCCAAATGTAAATTGCAAGCAATTGGAAGTTGTTCTCCCTCTTCTTTTTTCTTCAAACTACCAACCTGTTCCTTCTGCTTGTGTCATCAGACCAACCACCAATGGAAAATTTGAGGCACATTGGATCAGACTTCTTAGAAAACAGAAAAGTCAGAAGTCTCTCTGATAGTCTGTGTTCATCTTGTATTATCATGGGACCTGAAAAAAAATATAAAAAAGAATCTAATCAGGGGGAAAGAGGCAGCTTTAATTTAAATTTCCTGTCTTTAGCAGCTGTGTACCTCACTCCCAGATGCCATGCTTGTTGCAATTTCCTTTTAGTTTTGTAGGAGATATTTTAAGAAGTGAGATGCTGCTTTCTCAGTGACATTTACAAGGATGATCTTGATAAACCACATGAATGCTGGCTGGCCTCTGACAGAGTTGGCTGGCTCTGCCCTGGACACACACTCCTGTTAACGGACATTAGGCAACATCTCCAACAGAATCAAGACACTCTCTGTTGCTCTTTAATTCCTGGAAAAAGTATAAAACCACAGATTCCCCCAAAGATCACTTGGTAAAATTTTACTTGCCTTTACCACCCTGAACCCCAAGGAATTGTGTGACTATTCTAGAGCCACACAATATACTGATCTAAATGAGACACAGGCTACCTAATTCAGTCACTCCAAGAAACTGGAGGAGTTGAATGAGCTCTCATTGATAAAATCAGCTAAGTATAACATTGCCTGGGCTGGATGGAGTAGGAGCCTGTTCCTTGCTCTATGTAGTTTAAGGCCACCCAAACTCAGATTTTATTTATAAGATTGTTGTATTACCCTTTTATTTTTTTTAATCCAAGTTTGAAAGTCACCACTAATTTTGGATAGACAGCTTTTTAAAAACATGCAATTAAGAAAGTAGAGAGACACTCTGAGGGTTAAAAATTCCTTGTTTTCACTTGGGTTAATCACGATATTAGATCTGCACTGTGGGTTTGTACAGGATAGAAAATGACTAGTTTTAAATGGTGAATATTTCAGAAATAATTTTAACAGCTTTATTGATAAAAGTTATATACATTTAAGATGCACAACCTTATGTTTTGATATACTTATACACTGTGAAAGGGTCACCACAATGAAGCTAATTAAAATATCCATCACCACTTGTGTGGGTGTAATGAGGTTCCATTTAAGATCTCTCTTCTCAGGAAATTTTAGGTATACAATCTAGTATTGTTACTCTGGGCACTATGCTGTGTAGTAGATCTCCAGAACTTTCTCATCTGGATAATTATAAACTTTGTACCTTTTCACTGACATCAACCCCTTTCCCTCTTCCCATAACCCTTGGCAATCACCATCCTCCTCTCTGTTTCTATGAGTTTGACTATTTTAGATTCCAATATAAGTGAGATCATGCAGTATTTGTTTTTCTGTGTCTTGCATATTTTACTTAGTATAATATCCTCCATCTCTGTTCATGTTGTTGCAAATGACAGGATTTTTTCAAAGACTGAATAATATTCATATTATTTTCTTTATTCATTCATCTGTTGGAGAACGTGTAGGTCGTTTCCACATGTTAGCTATTGTGAGTAATTCTGCAATAAACATAAGTTTGAAAGTATAAATCTCAATTTTTCCTAGACATTTCATATATTTATTAGTCTCAATTCCTGTTGTCTTTCTACCTCCATTTTGAGGCTGAGAGATAGTAAGTAAATGATAACATGGAATATTTTATGTGGGTATAGCTTTATATGGAAGTAATAAAATTGGGGGAAATAGATTTTATTGGGGTAGGGTGGGCCGATTGGGGGCAGGGGCAGCTGGGAGGAGGGGCCGCAGGTAATTGGCCAGCCCCACACCCTGGTCAAACTCCCAGTTGAACTCCCGGTCGAAGGGACAATTTGCATATTAGCCTTTTATTATATAGGATAAATACCCCAAATCAGGGAATCAATGACTCTATCTTAATCAGTTTGGGCTGCCATAATGAAATGCCATAGACTGGGTGGCTTAACAAGATAAATTTATTTTCCCCCATTTCTGGAGGCTAAAAATCTGAGATCAGGATAGCAGCATGGCCAGATTCTGGTGAGAGTGCTTTCTGATGTGCAGATGGCTACCTCCTTACTGCATTCTCCATGGTGAAGAGAGATTATAAACTCTCTGGTGATTCTTCTTATGAAGGCACTAATCCCATGACCTCATCAAAACCTAATTATGCCTCAGGGCCCCATCCCAAATACTATCACATTGGGAGTTGGGGCTTCAAAATATGAATTTAGGGGAGACACAAGTCCCTAACAGATTATTGTTTCAAAATCTAATACCTGATTTCATCAGCTTGATGGCAAAGTTTTCAATAGAACCAGTAAGTTTTGATCCCTAAGATTCCACATCCTAAGACATTCTGTCATTACAACTACAACTTTTGAGTTTGATCAGCTGCATACATTATTTTAACAAAATTTTCCTTTTTCCTTCAGTCCCTCCAGACTACTTCTGCAATTGAATGTTATGCACAATTACTGTCTGACACACATTCTGACCTTCTCTCTCTTTTTAAAAAAAATCTTTCTTTAGCCAGTATTATCCCTCCTACCCATCTACTCACTCCCCACCTAGTGCTCACCTCATCCTACTCAGCCTTAGTCAATATAGACTGAGTCTTCCTTTAGCAACTGAAAAGGTTGCCTTTGACTTAAACCTCTTACTAGAACATCTCAGGTTACTTTTTTTCTTCTTCTCAGAACTCTGCATTAATCTCAGGGAAGCAGTGTGAGTTTTTTGACCATTTCTCCTTTCCATTTAACTTCGCTTTCCTGACACTGTCTCCCCAAAGGCTCCTCCAGTGCCTCTCACCAGGCCTTCTCTAGTTTCTCCTGCACCTACAAACCTAAATCTAGCCCTCTTCCCTTTCCTACCTATTCCCTCTCCTTTTAGTGATACCATCCACTTCCAAAAGTTTTACTTTCACTTCTATGAAGATGACATGTAAGTCTTTTTATTTACTCAAATGTTGCAACTCCTTAATGGTGCAGACCTTAAGATTCAGGGCGTCATCAGGAGCCCACACCTGGGAGAGGAGCGGGCCTGGGAAAGGAGAACTTGCGAAGGACAGGGCAGTGATGCGGGGCGGGGGGGGGGGGGGGGGGGGGCGCATGGCGTTTTGATTGGTGACAGAACACTTACGTAATAAAGACAATTCTTGTTGACAAACTTCTTAGCTGATTCATGATCCGGCCACTTCATTTTGACTCTTGAACTGCTTCTTCCAGCGCTGCTGCTTCTCCCCACATCTCTGTATCACAATCCCACTGCTGTAGCGGTTCCCCTTCTCCAGGTGCTATTTGGATACCTCCTAAAATAGTATGCGTATTGTTGATTTCACCATCTTTATGTTTTTTCCTACCTATCTCTATGTCTTATGTTAGTAGTTTATCTCTCTGCCAGTGATCCAAGTTCAAATCTTCTCAATTTTCCTACATTCTCCCACATTCACATATGTTTAATGGTCATTGCAACCTCTGATCCCCCCTGGAATTTCCCTTGCACCCAGCAAGGGAAATGCATTTTATTTCTTATTGTCATTACTCTGTTCACACTTTTATTTGACTTTTCCCACATTATCATACTCTGTCCCCAAATGATGCATTTACTTCTGATTATCCAATCTTGCCTGTTCACTGCTCATTACTATCTTCAAGTTCATCACTGTTAAGCATACCTTTCTCATGTCTTTATCCTCTTCCATGGATTCTCATTGCTTATCAGACAAACCCTAAGGCTACACCTTGGCTTTCAAGGCCTTCTGCAAATCAGGTTGAACCTAATTTTTATGGTTCACCTAAGCCTCCTTCAGTCTCCCTGCACTGTTACAGTTAAATCACACCACTGTTGAATGAATTTGGTTAATCACACCTTGGTGATGTGGCTGCCTTCATGTGGTCAAGAGGCTTCTCCACTTTTCCCACTTGTTGAAATGTTTTTTTGTGTGTGTGTGTGTGTGTGTTTTCCCCCAAAGGTCAACCCAGATGTCAACCTTACTTGAAATCTTCCCAGTTTCTACCTGCCTAAATTTTTATAGTTACACACACACACACACACACACACACACACACACACACACTTTTAAACTTTGATTCCTTACTGTATTCAACCTTGTGCTATAGTTATTTATACCCCCTCCTTTTCTCCTCTAACATATTAGGAATATATTTTTCTCCAGAATCAGATATTATTTATATCTTCCTCCTCCTTCACCACCAAACAAAATTGCCTGGCTCCACTAACTTCTGTTCAAATAATGTAGATTAATCTTGATATAATTTAAATCAATGTAAAATAAAATAATTAAATTACTATTAAGGAAAATTTTGGACTTTTATTACTGATGTTTCTTAGGTGATTAACTATTTAAAATAATTATGACACTCTTAATGATTAGAGGAAGCAACCTTTAGTTTTTTGAATACGTTTTGTTGGTTGAATGACATTATATGGGCAGCTGCATCCTTCTGTTTTCTAAAAACCTCCATGTTTGCATGTGAGATGGGTAACTGTAACTTTGCTTGACTGTACATATCTACATATCTGAGTTAGTAGGAATGAAAGTTTGAATAGAAAAAAATAGGTTTTTTAAAAATAAGAATTTATGTTGGATAATAATTTTTGTCAAGAAATGAGAGAACTTTAAAAGAACAATTGATAAAATATTTCTGCTACTTAAAAATAATTCAATGAGCTCTATAGAAGGCAAAGTTCTGAGTTGTTGTTTTTTTAAAATTTAGATTTGGGAAATAACATTGTTACTATAAGAACTAATTTCCTTAATAGACACTACAAAGTATTTCTTTTCTCTTCATTCCACCAAAATCTAAGAATTTTCCAAGTTCTATATATAAAGTTTTGGGTTAAAAAGTACATTAAAACCTTATTAAGAAAAGCCAGTTATTTGAAGGTATTTGGGAGCCACATCATCAGCAAAACTCACATCATAAAAGTCTATATTTAGTCATTTTTTAAAAGAGAAGCTGGATGGTGTGATGGCAGCTGTGGGTGGCCATGCTTGGGAGATCCCATGAAAGGCCTCGGTCTGCTGCAGGAGGTTTCAGTATGGGTGACAGGATATTTCCATGTGTGCTTCTTTCAGTTGATACCTTCCGGCAAAGCTTCCTGTGTGCTGCAAGAGCACACACCTACACCACCCACAGCACAGTTTCTTGATTTGAATTAGGTTTCATGGAGTGTGGGTCGTTTTAGAGGTTGATTCGATACTCAGATGTTTGAGAATGTAGTGAAGACCTAATTATTGAGTTCAAAGATTCTCATTATTACCAAAAAAAAAGTTTTCACAAAGATAGAAAAATCTATAGAACTTAAATATATGACTTTAGATCCTTAAGTTGGAATCTAACTTTGTGATTTTTGCAGATGAGGACACAGAGACTGAGAAAGGTCAATAACTTGCTCAAGGTAGAATCACAAGGTGAATATAGGTTTTCTGACTTCTAGTTATCCAATCTTAGTTTTCTCTAAAGAAAACGATCTCCTTAATATTACGAACTTGAATGTTGTATTTAATACAGATAGTGAAACTACTCCCCACCCCCCAGATCCTTTCCAAAAGAGCAGATTGAAAGAGCAAGAAAATGTATGACCAATTAAAATGGGCCATAATTTGGTTACATATAATTTAGTTCTTAGGAGCCACAAAAGATGTATATATATAATTTATAAATGCTAAAATTATAAATGATAAAATATATTTAAATTGCTTTTGGAAGTTATTGGGATAAGCTTCACACAACTATAAAATGTCCTCAAAAATTTGGCAACTTGTTTTTTCTTATATGTTATTTTTCCTAATGAGTTCATGCAGGGTGAAAAAGAGTTAGTGGAAATTATCTTTGTCATACACTTCAAAAGACAGAAAGAAAAATTGGAAAAAGGTAGATTTAAGTTATTTGTATATGTCTCCTATGTGATTTTGTTAAACCATCCTTCGTCCACCTGAGATGAATCATTAAATTCCTACTTTAATACAAAAAATTTCAAGTGATTTTAAAGTTCATTGTTACCTTATTTGTGCATAAATTCCTGACTCAAAGGAAATTTTAGAATGAATAGTGGAATCTGTAATTGAAATTCATTTCAGTCAGTAACTCAAGACAAAATTGAGATTATCTTGCTAATACTTTAGCTGTCCCAACAATGATCAACATTTTTTAAGAAATTGGGTACTTTCTGGGTTAGGCCTATATCAAGTCACCACAATGATTACCTGTTTGGAGTCTAAGTCTTTGTTTAGGGGAAATGTATATACACACTTTAACAGCTGATAGCTCAATGCAAATGTATTTTAATAAACACTGCCTTTATATTATTCAAAGTGTGTGTATACATTTTTTGGGACACTCTATGTATATAGTATAGTCTAAGGATAGGAGTCCAGAGTTTCAAATATAATCACAAGATATTTGTAAGAAGTTGCAATCAAATATCTCACTAGCCAAATTAGCTGGGATAAATGGAAAGTTCTAAAAACGATATTCAATATAAACTGGAGTGGGGAATAATTAGAGGGAGAGGAAGTGTCATTATGATAAGGCATAAAAGCCTGAAGATTGAGCCATGGAAATGGGACAAAGTATTATTGTGAAAGAATAGTTAGTTAATAGTTAATGGAGATGCAGAACAATATGAGAAAAGAATGATTAAATATCTAGTAAGTGTAGACCTAGAAAATACTAAAGATGAAAGTCTTTATAAAGCAGCTAGGAATGCTTATTATATAGCTTGATTCTTGCAGAATGTTAGGGAATTAGATTTTCTTCTCAATATCATGGTACAAATAAGAAAAACAAGATACAAGGAGGGTACAGAGGTGTTCACAATAAAAATTTACAAGGTCTCATTCAACTAATTCACAAAACTCAATAATCCTCACATACTTTTAGCTATTACTCCCTCATCCCTGTCCACCCACACCCACACACACCTGCTACCACTAATTTCATTGCAGGCATCCGGAAGGATAAATTCAATAACCAGAGCTTTTTCAAATCTCGAGACAATCAAACTGCTCTCCAAGACATGTGAAATGATACCTACACTATGAAGCATTATAGATCTTAAATATCTGGCCCCTAAATTGAGCAAATTAATAAATTACATCTCAGTAATCTTGATGATGATATAAAATAATCCATTAGACCAAATGTTTTTTTTTGCCTATTTGATACTTACTCCTTTTTGAGTCAATATCTGTATCTTGAGCAAGGCAAGATTTTCACCCCACCTTCCTCTCAAAGGAATATATGGGTGCATCAAACGATTTTTCTAAAGAAAAAGAATTCCCCAAATACAGTGTAATTGCAAACTTCATTGTGCTTCTGGATTACATTTGTTAAATTCAGAAGAAGAGGGGCACTTGGCACTTGTGTGTTATTGGAAATTCCCCAAACACAGACAACAAAAGCTCAGTCAGTTTAATCAAATTATCAGCTTTTCCTCAGTCTGTGTTTAGTCTGTGTTTGTCTAATGTCCGGGTGCATATTTTCTACTTAAGAAAATCAATAAATCTGCTGCTTTAAAAAAAGGCACATTTGAAATGCAGTATACAGCGTATTGCACTATCTGATCCAGCAATCTGTCTGCCTCTGCCCCACAGAAGGAAGGAACAAGAAATATGCCTGACAAGCTTGTGAGATGGTTTAGGAACTCCTGTAGGAAGGGGAGAAAATGATGCCATTGAGATGTGCACACCATTCACTTCTGATGAGACGTACAGCATGAGATATGTACCTAAAGCTGCTTTCTGCTGTTTTGAATGTCTTTAAGTATCATGAGCTGGACTAATGTGATTTTAGCAATGAAGTCACTAAATTAGGTTGCTTAGAGAGGAGTCTTGTAATATTCTTTCACTGACATATTATTACTACTCTGTTTAGTTTGAGGTCTGACAGCATCTCATCCTTTATTATTTGCTTTGTAGTGTAAATATTTGAGCTGTCAGTCTAATGTATGATACTCCTTGTCTCCAACTGAGGGAAGTGACCATTTTACTCCAGAAGCAGTTCCTCACATCCAAGTAGCTCTCAGGTTCACTGTTAGTATCTATTTATTTGCAGCAATACTTTACACGTAAACAAGCACAAACAAGTTGTTTATGTAAATCACCTTAGATAGTAATACTTTTGATAAATAAGTAGTTTATATTTGTTCTATAAAGATCACCTCACTAATAAAAACAAATCAAAGTTCAGGCTTTTCTTAGACCCAAACAGAAAAATTCAGAATTTTGTTGGTAAGAACTCGGTGCATTCATTTCTGTGGATTAGTTCTGACTGTGTTATAATTGGTGCATGTTCTTACCCAGAAAAGTAGATCTATATTAAATAAAATTTGAAAGGAAGTAAGGGAGACTTTTTGGAAATAAGATGAATTTTCTTCTATTGATTGAGACATCTATAATAATAAAAGCATAATATGCTAATTAGACCGGACATCCTTCTGGATGACCTTCTGGATGAAGCTGGGGCTGCCAGGGAAGCCGGGGTCCTGGGTGCCAGAGGGAAGCAAGTGCCATCAGCTGGGGGAAGGAAGGCCTATTCTTGCACGAATTCTGTGCATTGGGCCTCTAGTATAAACATAACAGAAAATAGATGCTACTCTTCTTAATAACAATCTACAAACAATAAATTATTAAACATGTTATTATATTAGAGCTTTTTTTACCTAAATACTTGCTCACCATTAATCCTTAAAGTGCGCTTTTTATGATAGAAGTCTTTCCTCTCATAACTAGCATTGATACCTCTAAATAAGTTAGTTGGTTTTGAGTAATGATAATATATTGGGTTTGATTGCTAAAGAAATTTTGTTTACTCTTTCTCCTTCCGTGTTTTCTTTGGCAGTGAGAAGATATGGGAAAATAGTGAAATTTACACTCCAATGAATTTGTCAAATATTAATAATTGTCCAAGTAATTCATGACACTTTTATTGATGTGTGTTTATACTCATAGGGGGCAATAAGGAACAAGTATTGGGGAAGGAATAGAAAGGTCACTTAAAACGGCTTCCCAAAATAGTCCTCAATAAAGAAAAATTTTGATTAGCTCCCTTTCCCCCACAATATTTGATAGCAAATGTTTGCTTTATTGTAAAAATACGAAAGTCACCATCATTAAGTGACTTTCTTGCTTATTTCTAATGATTCTGGGGGAATACTTTCATGTTTGGTACACATCTCTCTCTAAATCCAGTTTGCTGTTTTTCCCACTATTGTTTACGTGAAGAATTTTCAGTCAGGGTAAAAAAGGTGTTGCTTGTGCAGAGAATCAGTTTAGTGGAGCAGGCTAATAGGCTGACCAGTCATTAACTAAAACACAGCTGGAAAGAGGCTATAATCCCCCAATTTCCTTCACAAATGCAGTAAATAAATATTCAAATGAAGCAGTGCACACATTTGCATAAGTGTTAAACAAAAGCCCAGCTGAAGATTTGGCTTAAAAGCTCTGCTAATGTTTTCCCCTTTTCTACCTATAATTCCTCTACCTGTATTTCACAAATGTCCCCATACTTCTTCCAAAATAGAAGTCCCTTTTACTTCAAGAAGTATTTTAGAAATCTCTTTTGCTGACCTCCATTAGCTATTGCATTGAACCCATTTTTAATAGGAATAAAACCCAGCTATCACATTAAGTCCATTTCCTCTTCTGTAGATATTTTAAATTTGAGTATCTTCAATGTGTAATATGGCTTTGACACTGTTCTTTTGGTTTGTGAATAGCACTGGATTTTGAACCCCAGAGCAAGAAATACTTAGGAAATAAAACTCTGAGGCTTGACCTTAATATAATAATTTGTTAACTCCGTGAGCTTTAGGAATCAGAGTCAGATCAGCTTCCTAAATTCTTTAGTCTGCCTTCTGAGATTTTAAGAAAGTGATGTAACATAGGATGCTGTTCGGTTAATTATTCCTCAGAATGAGCCTCAATATTGTTACAAATTCCCCATTCTTCCTTTTCTTTCCCTCTCCTGCTCTTATTCCATGATTGTAATTTCTAGAGTCAGATTCTAGGGCACACCTGACCTTAGGCTCTTCTGGGTTGCTTACCCTGAAGCACGGTGGGCCCTCCCAAGGTGATGAAATATAATTAGAAGAAAAGGAGATCATTCAGTGAGGAGCCTAAGGTAGGACACAAGAGGTTACTTTCTGGGGGGAAAAATAGATTGCCCAAAATAAAATAAAAAAAAAAATTAAGTGATTCTGAAAAGAAAAAGAGGGGGAAAAAAAGAGTTCTGCAGTTAAAGAAAGAAGCAAATGAAAAATTACCAAGGTAAAATTGACTTTCACTTGTTTTCAACATTGTGACTAGCAGTTTTGCCTCACTCCCTTCCCCAGGGGAGAAAGAAAAATAAGGCAGCAGCCAAAACCCCAGGAGGCTCTTAGGTTAAAGTGAATTTGTGCTTTCTTTTCTAGTTGTAGGCAGTGGACTATACTTATTATGCATATATATGAAGACATATACAATGGTATATACATATATTCCATATGTATATATAAAATATATGAATATGTAATCTTACTGACTCTTAGCAAAGTGAGGTATGGATTTTAAATCTGTGAATCTTATAAGGAAATGGGTTAGTTCTGGAAACACTAAATCAGAATGTGGGCCTCCAATATTACAATTTTAACCTAGTAATAGAGGAATTATTTCTGCCAACCTATACTTACATGCATGCAAAGAATCCCTATGGTGCCTTGTTAGTTACTTGCTATGCAGCATCCTGACGTGTTCTAATTCTGCTGTACTGAGGAGCAAGTGTAGCTTAAACAATAAAGCTTTCCAGAGTTGAGATAATAAAATATTTTTTTCCTTCTCATTCAATCACGTTTACAAAGCATACTTGTAGGGAGAAAGTCACTGATATAAATGATAATGCTTTGTATTTTTAACAAAACCATGTCAGTATATTTTGTATTATCCTTTTTTTTTTACAAGTGAAAAATTTTTTTTTCCCTGAAGAAAATGAAAGCTTTAATACTAGGAGGCTGTTTCAAACATGCTCTAGCTGATATTATCAAAGTACAAAAGGGCACTTTTAGGAATCAAGTTGTGTGAATTGTATAGAGTATCTATGAACATTACAGGTTGGAGAAAAAGTAGTTTTACAGTTGTGAGTACACGAAACACAGTTTACTCTTGTATTATTATCTATTAATTATTGTATTCCTTTCCATAGAAATAACTATAAACCTAGTTTTGCCCTACTCTGTATTTTGAAGTGCCTTTAAAGTTTTCAAAATGCATATAAAACATAGAAAATAACAATAAGGATAACTCTGGTTTTTATCTGTTTTATTTTTCATTTATTTAATTGACGATTGTTAAAATGTGTTTTTTCTGTTCAAGCCATGTTGGACAAGTTACCTTATTTGATCACAAAAAGGCTTGACAAGATGAAGTGCTCAGAGGAAAACCTATTGAATTTAAAGACAGCTTCTTTTTATTTATTTGCCTGCTATTACATTTGAACTTTTCATTAGCAAGTGGCACACCCCCATTTTGTTTTATTATCCTCAAAGCTTCTGAAAGTGTAACTAAAAAAAGTTCTACTAAACCCCGATAGCACATATTTACCCACAGCCACGTTAGTGTAGCTCCTCCATACATTAATTAATATTGGACGATCCTTTAGAAAAAATAATACTATCTTTTCCCATTTGTGTAGTAGGTAAACTATATTTTTATTTATTTATTTTTTGTTAATCCTCACTTGGGGATATTTTTTCCATTGATTTTTAGAGAGAGTGGAAGAGAGGGGGCGAGACAGAGAGAAACATCGATGTGAGAGACACATCAATTGGTTGCCCCCTGCACACACCCCGACTGGGGCTGGGGACTGAGCCTGGAACCGAGGTGAGGTGCGTGCCCTTGCCTGGAATTGAACCTACCACTCTTTAGTCCTCTGGCAGAAGCTCTAACCACTGAGAAAACTGGCCAGGGCAGTAAACTACATTTTTAAAATAACTTTCAAAAGAATTATCTCTTTTGATTTTCATACATTACTTTTTGTTGCTATTATTGTTATATTGATTGATTCAAGCACAAAAATTATTTTATAATCACTTTTTTCTATTTTTTCTTTTCATTATTGTGAAGGCTCTAAGTCACATATAATTGTGTTGTTTGTTGGGATTTGAGCTTCCTAATCAGCTGCATGTCAGACTCTGGAACTCATGCGAGTAATCACAAGCTATGAAGTAACAAAAACTAGCAGAGAGAGCGCGAGCATTTCAGTCATCGTGGCAGGGAGGTTTTTATCAGCTATTCTGTCTGAGCAAACGCAGTGTGTTTAGCAGTCCAGACTGAGGTCACGGCTGCCCCAGAATTTGGGCGGTTGGGGATATTTTGGGATGCTTTCATTAGAAGGTACAGAGTACAGTTAAGAAACAGGCTTGGGGCACAGCATATGATTATGGCAAGACGGGCTGACCACTGGGAAATTGCTGAGCTAACAGGCTGGGGTGTCAGGCTGACCTCCCCTGGGGCCAAGTCCACAGAGAGCCACCACCCAGCACACCTTCTGAGGGGTAATCTGAAGCACTCAGTGTTCTAAATACTCATCTGAGCAACAGATGTTTTTGTAAGACAAAAGTATTGTACATGTTCAAAGGCTCTGTTTGTGAATCTTCTTGCCTTTCTATTTTTAAAGGTGCTTGGATCCAAAAAAAATATCCCTTATATTTACTTTAGAATGATCCAGCAACCTTGCTGCCTGTTCCACTGGTGGTGGAGGGTGGTGGGTGTGTGTTGGGAGGAGGGGTGAAGGGGGGTTGCAGAAGAGTTCTAACCACAATGCAAGAGTCACACACTGAACAGGCTGCAAGCTCCCCGGAGCTTGTTCTCAAAACCATTATATAAAGCAGATCTTTTTTAGACTTCTTATATTTAATGATGGTTAATGCTTCTGGATAAAATCTTTCCAATTTCAATTTGTGGTTAACAAAATATTTCTTTCTTGTGTTTCTTGCTTCTTATAGCACCTAAACTTGATGGTTTATTTTTCTCCTGATTTTCAAGCAGCCTATTTATACAAAGCATGGAAGAGAGTTAAAGTGAGAGAGAATTTAGAGGTGTCACTTGATAACCATGACAACTCAGAAGGCAATAAGAAGAAATTTGGAATCTAATATTTATTTTATGAGAAATAGAAAACCTTCAATTGCAACAGTCCTCTGTTACCTGGCATAGTCAGAGCATGGTTGAAGTAGAATAAATCTGAAGAAAATGGAAAAATGTTAATTTTATAACTTGGGAAGGAAAAAAAATACATAAAAAATTCACTAATGTCACTTTTTATCATCTCACAACATCTCACAAAGTCTTTCTATTTTAAAATACAATTATATCCACTGATGCCCCCGCCCATCCATTCTTCGCCCTCACTTCCTCTCCCATTTCTAATACATACAAAACATTCCTTTGTAAGGTTTTGATTGGGCAGTAGTTTTCTTACAATAAAAGGAAAAAAAATGAAATAAAATGCTAAGCAAGATAAATTAATTATGATAGACTAAAACAAATCATGTTGAAGCATTATTGTTAGGGTGTCAGGGGCTTCAATTTAATTCAGCATGATTTAAGAAGATCCCAGAGCTTCTGTGAATCAAAATTTATACTTCAAGTTTGGATGCTTAAGAAGCAAAAGGTGTGTTATATATCAAAAGGACAGCCTAAGCTCAGATCAGAAGTGATTGTCAGGTTTCTGCTAAAAAGGCAACAGATCAAAAAAAGTAAAATTAAAGTTTCTACAGAGAAAGGAAATCTGTAAAAATATCAAGTCTGCTTACCCTGTTATAGTTTGTCTTCATTTGTAGGCATGTGTGTGTGCTTGCATGTGTGTGTGTATTCGTGTGCATACTTTTCCTGGCCACACATTTGCTTCTTCTCTAATTTATTTCATCTCTTATTGTTTCTTTCCCTTTCCTTAAAAAATATATCTTAAGGTCTTCTTCAGCAATTCCAGGCCATCTGTCCTCACTGTACTAAATAAGCATTCATGGACACATGGCTCCCTCCTCCAGACTGACAAAAGCTCTTTAGTACAGCTAAGAGAAAATGACCCAACAGTGGTAAAGATGCCTAAAAATATTTAAAGTGAAAAAAATTAAGACTCACCAACTTTCTCTTTACTTGACTCCCCCTTTTTTCTTAAGTTTATTTTATGTTTTACCATTGGAATCTGCCCTAACAGAATGCATTTGCATAATTGCCTGCCAAATTAGATATAAGCTTAATTTTAAAGGTAAAGAATCCTTATATCAGAAGAAAGAAATTAATTAAAAAACCATCTTTAACTTCCTTTTAAGCCAGGGTTGCATATATTCCTGTGTATAATTGGAAAATATTTAAAAGCTAGAAAGGTGGTTATGTTAAGAAGCATTTGAAATTCCCACTTCTGTAGTAACTATAAGAGGGTCGGTATATATATATTTTTAGCAGTTTAATAAGGTTGCACCCAATGAGCAGATATAGTTTCAAATAACTTACATAAATTGTAAGGCACTAAGGGCACATAATTTTAAAAGAAGTAGTATTAACATTTACATAAAAGACTGACTCTTATTCCTTTCCAGTTGACCAATCTTTGATATTTTTTTTGCATATAGAAAATTGACTTAATTCCCAAAGAATACTATTTTCTTGTATAAGTTTGTTAGTTTATTAAAGCATCTTATCTAATGAAAAATATTTTAATTGGATGTAAATTATCACTTTATTTTTTCACAACAGATGCTGTGTGAATTACATGAACTTATATGAATTTCTGAGCTACTCATAAGTATTCAGAAAACTGTTAAAACCTGTTAACTGAATAGAAGATATTTCTATCCTCTTTATAGGCTAAACTACTTGCTAATGTAAAAATCATTGGGCATTTTCCTCCTGAAACTTAAGTAATTATGTATAAACAAGTGTTTCTTTATTCTTACATCTATGCTATATATGCTTACACCTATACTGAGTATAGCCCAAAGTGATGTCTTCTAGAACTTAGGTTACAAAATAACTGAACACTACCTGTCATATACTTTATGTTAAAAGAAAAACTTCGCTCAACATTGCCACTATCTGTGGACAATTATAAATCTTTCCTCAGCATGCTTTTGGCTTAACTCCAGTTATTACTACTTAATTTGCTAAAAAAATATGTTTCTTTAAATAGCCTACAATAAAAGTTTTTAGCATATTTCTAGAAATAAATGAATAACATTTTAAGTGGTCCTTAAATTATGATGGCACAAATGGAGCAGCTGTCTGGTTGATACAACAAAATGGAAGTCAGACACCCGAGAAATTATTATCTCATCTGTTTGATACACAAAAATTTCCAGTTTTACAAGCCCTCTTTTAGAAATGTATAGTATAGTGTATATGCTATTAAGACTGGTCTTTTGAGAGCATGTGTGTGAGTGTGTCTAGGGGGGAAGAGGCGATGAGGTGGGGAAGAAGGAACTGAATTTAGGTAGTGATGAATTTCATTAAGCAGTAGGTGTTCATCAGTGTGTGTCTTAGAGTGCTCAGTGTTTTTTTTATAGAATGTTTTCCCCCTTCAAAAAAACACATAAAAAATTAGTGGGTGTTCAGTGGGCTCTTTTGTTGTTCAATCTGTTAATTAGAATTTTGCAACAAATCTTAAATGAGGAACCAAGTATGGTACAAAGGTCTACTTTAAAATTTAAAAAATGTGAATGCCAAATCAAAGTCAAAATTATAAACATGGGTGGAAAAATACCAAAAGATTTTCTATTTGAAAAGAATAACACTGCACCCTCTGAGAAGCATAAAGCTAGGATTAGAGACATGTCCAGGATCTGATTCAGGAAGGAAGCAGAATCAAAGCAGTAGAAATGTATATAAGACTAGAGGCCCGGTGCACAAAATTCATGCACAGGTAGGGTCCCTAGGCCTGGCCAGCGATCAGGGCCGATTGAGGCCTTCTGGCTGCCAGCCAGGGCCTTCCTTCATTCCACGCTGCCCCCAGGTGGTCAGCACTCATCATAGCAAGCAATCGAACTCCCAGTCTCCTGGACGAACTCCCGAGGGGACACTTTGCATATTAGCTTTTTATATAAATAGTAGATGAAATGCCCACATATTCATGGTTTCATTTTCGCTAATGGGGAGAAAGCAAATTATATTTCTAACTCAGAGTTTTCCAAATCCTGGATAAGTGGGTAGAGATCAAGGAACTGCTTCATCTCTAATATACCAAATCATTTGGGGGGAGAAAAAAAAAAAAAGGAAGAAAAGAGGTTGGGTAGTGAGACCAGGGAATAGAAACATCTAGCTCTGAAGCTGAGCTGACAGTCAGTCCAGCCCTCTTTAAGTATGACTTAAGCTATAGCTAACAGTATAAGGCATTTCTTATATGTTTTGGGGTCCTATCAGTGAAGTTTTCTTCAATATTTTTTTTTTCAATTTACTTTGTCAAATCTTTGATGAATATCGATAGATGAAGAATTTGAATCATACATCTTCTGTAAATTTTAAGTTAATTTCATAGGAGGAGAATAATTGGCTAAGTACTTGTAGATAATCCATTTGAAAATAATCCCTAATGTAGTGAAGCAGCAGTTTCACTCTCTGGGAAAAATATAGCATAATGGAATAATACAGACATTCAAATAAAAACCTAAATTATATATTTTTCTCCATTTCTTACCATGTCAAATTGCTTACCGCCCTGATCCTTGGCTTCTTCCTCTGTAATCAGGAGACAATAATTGCTTCATCGTGGACTAATTTTGAATACTAAATATAATAATATATGTAAAGTGTCCAAAAGAAGTTTGGGCCCATACTGGGTGCTCATAAAAAGTAAAGTCCCTCTCCTCTGCCTACCTGAACCTGGACCATCTAATGGCATATGATCAGTTTAGTCACCAGAAGAATGATTGTTCAGGAATTTTCTGCAACAATATTGGGATATTTTTAGTATTGACGTCAGCAGTCTTCTTAATAAAGCCTGAGATCAATGCAAAGTGGATTTTCATAGTTAAAAGTTGTATGTGGGTAACTCCGGCAGGGGAGTTTTCTTTAAAAAATCCCCTATTGAGAGTTATAACTACCATGAGTTCTACTAAAGAAGGTATTAATATTATTCTTTTATCAATAAATTCCCCAAGTTCATGTATATACAGTCCCAATCCATGGATTCATAAAGAGGAAAATATGAGTATGGAATATGATCCATGAAAATAATACTTAGAGTTATAATATTGTCACAAATTTTATAAATATAAAGATTTAGGTAAAGGAGGGACTTATTTTTTTACAAAATAATTGCTGGACTAATCTTTCAACATTTGATAATAAAAATAAATTTAAATAATTTTAAATTGAGATATTTGTAGAATCCATTTTAATTGATGAATAAATAATCATCTACATAAAAGCAGTTTTGAAATTAATAGATCTATTTAATTGGGGGAGATAGCTAATTTCTAGATAATTATTTTTAACCTATGCAATAATGCTTGTTTGTTATGTTTAGAATGGGTATATATGATGCAGATAGAACTGACAACTAGTAAATCTTGAGCAAAACCATTACTTTACAGAAAAAAATAACACTTTGCAAATGAGAAAAATAAACTTTTCAAATAAATTACACCACACCATAATGCTTCATAAAATTTTAAAATTTCTTTTCTGTGGCTTGAGAAAAAGAATGTACTTTCTATTCAATGATATATACAGTATACTTTGTCTCTATTTAGATATTTTTGAAAGTCATCATGGCCTATAAGTGTGGAGTTTTACTTTAGTAATTTTGGAGAAAGTATGAATAAATATAGTAGTGATATTTATTATAATTAAAAATTCGTAAAGGTTCATTTTAAACTGATTGCACTGTATTTTTTAACTTTAAACATATGAACATGTATGTGCGCACACACACACACTCCTCATTATTTACTATTTAACTATGCTCACAAAAACACCAGTCAAGCTATTGTTCTAGGCCAGTGGTTGGCAAACTGCAGCTAGCGAGCCACATGCGACTCTTTGGTCCCTTGAGTGTGGCTCTTCCACAAAATACCACAGCCTGAGTGAGTCTATTTTGAAGAAGTGGCGATAGAAGAAGTTTAAGTTTAAAAAATTTGGCTCTCAAAAGAAATTTCAATTGTTGTACTGTTGATATTTGGCTCTGTTGACTAATAAGTTTGCTGACCACTGTTCTAGGCTGATCTCAGAAATGAGCAGAGAAACATAGTAGGGTTGCTTTAAAGTTAAGTGTGTTCTATTTTACCTGTATTACTAAGGGTCCAAACATTTTTGGAGCCTAGAAATGTCTAATGGAACTGATATCACTTAACAAAGATTCCATAAGGCTAAAAACTTTGCTTTCCACTTATAGCAGAAATAGTTAAAATCGCTGTGGAAACAGAATCTGTTACATAAAATACTAATGCTCACTTTCTTTTGTTGCCAGATAGGAGAATGAACACTGCCTAAGTAAAGGAGAGGGAAAGCGGTTGTAGGGAAAAGATAAGCTGTAAGGGTATGAAAGGAAAAGGTAATAAAAAGGAAAATGAAAGGGGTCTGGTTGACAATGAAAATTATTTCATAAAACTGTGGTTGGATGTACAAGACAACAAGTTAAAGAAATTATTTCTGGTTAGTTCAGACAGTAAAACAGTCAATCTGGATTGATCTAAGTATATGTTTAAGTTTCTGTCTGAAGAACATAGTTTAACCATAAATTCATAATCCTGCAATCTAGACAAGATAGAAACAGTTGATCTTATATTGGTGAAGAGAGTTAAGCACTGCCTTCATTTTAGCCTCTGATTCTGCAAAAAGATAAAGAATGGTTTTCTCCCATCCCCTCCCCTGTGTGTGTGTGTGTGTGTGTATGTGTGTGTATGCATTTTTGATTGAACCTTAAATTTACACAATGTTACATGCCAAATATATTTCAATAATGAATGGTGTTCTTTAAGTTTCTACAAATCACACTGTGAGTGTAATCAGGGTAGGCTGGGTTATACTGAGAGAACAGCTCCAGCATTGCAGTAGACTAGCACATAGAAAGGTATTTCTTGCTCATCTTACATGTTCATAACAAGACAACTGAGAACTCTGTTCCACACCATCTCACTCCAGGCTGCCGAGGCTTCTGTCATCTGGAAAGGGCTGGTTGTCTTGGTGGTAGAAAGGAGCAACAGCAAATTAAATTTTTCTTTAAGAGGCTTCATCTTGAAATGACACATGTCACTTTTCACATTTTAGTAACCAAGGCAAGTCAGAAGGAAATAAAATAGGCTTCATGTCGTGAGGACAAGGAAATGCAATTTGACCATGTGACCAAAAGAAAAGATACTAGTGGCCAATCACAAGAGACAACACAACCAGTGGGAAGGCTGAGTGCTCAGTTTTGTTTATTTTCATTTTGTTCATAATCCCTGTCATTCTAATGATTATGGAGAAACCCACATTGATTGATGGGGTCAAAATTAGTGAACAATTTTCCTTCATTGTTTCGTTTCAGACAAAAATATAGTTCCCTATATTATTCTCAAAGATTCATTTCCCTGAAAAGTTTTTCTTTCCCGCAAAACATCAGCCACTAGAAAATTGTTGGATTTGTAAAAACACAACTATTTTAATAAATACCCTAGCAACTCAGTATATGAGTTGCAATATGCTTGCATAGCAGTGCTGTGCACATCATCTTCTTAGTTCATTTTATATGCTCTCTGTCTATCGTGAATGTCAAGGCCCCTGCTTCATCCAAAAATGTCCTTGGATTGACATCGCCATTATGGCTCCAGTTGTTATTGCTGTGCTGTTGCCAAGGCAGCCAAAATATAGACCTGGATTCCAAGTAGTAACTGGGCGGGTAAGAGGGTAGTCACTTCCACTCTCATGAATACAGCTGCTCTGAATGTGACAAATACCATTATCATCATGGGTCTTATTACCTCAAACCACAAGGTGCTAGCTGAACAAATGCTCGGTTTTAACTGTCAGATTCTTGAACGTGTCACATTTTTCTTTGGATCTTTAGGTTATTGTAACAGCTGTTTGTAAACATTGTAAAGTCCACATTAGGTACAGAATGGGTAGGAATATTTTGACCCAATGTCTGCCCTCTGAACCATCAGAAGGAATGCAGCATGTCTGCTGACACTTAAAGCAATAGATTTAAATAGCAACCAGGATCAACTTCCAGTTGAATAAGTCAATAGGAATTTTCAGTTTCTGACTCCATCTGGGTCAGTTTTCTTTCATCAGCTGGCCTGAGGATGTCCATGGGTATTCAAACTATAAATGAAAAAAGGGTAGCAAATAGATATTTCCAGCAAGATTGTGTCTGAAAAATATTTTAACTAAGAGCCTAGTGTATCCTCTTCAATAGTTAAAGTTACTAGTGCTTGTTGAATGGCAATCCTCTTTTTTTTTTTTTTTTTAAGCACAGGGACATAAGTAGCTTCAGAATTTCATGCTCTGATCTCTTTCATTCTGAAAATACCCCCATGCTATTTTTTGTAGTGGTAATGAATTAGATATTTCTAGTGCTTGCCTGGGTAAGCAGTCATGAGGGCTGTTGTAATAAATAAATAGTAAAAGCACATTGCTCTGTTAATAGCGACTTTCATTGAATGATGTGAATGTGCTGTGCAAAAGAGTGATACAGAATGCTTAGAAAGGCTTTTATTAGCAGAAATGTAATGCAATTTTAAATGGAACAGTAAGGCAGAGTGTAGGATCTCTGACATTGTGTATACAGTATCATTGGTAATTTTGGACACCTAGGATCTCAACCCAAGCACTTGAGAAGCTAAGAACAATTTTCATGTGAAAATGCACTTATAGAACATTGAATATTATGAGAAATCTTGTCCTAGGGATTTCTAGATTTTGTAAACACCACATATTTGCCAATAAATTGTATTAGACAGTCATCTTTGAAAGCACTCAAATGATATATAACCAGTTGAAATTTTATTTGGGGTTAAAAATAAGATTCTCACAATCATCATCATATTCTTTAGTGAATGGTTCACAGAATAATTAGATATATATTTAGCCATGATCCCCAAAAGTTGAAGTTTTCCATCAAGTTTGCTTAAAAACAGAAAACTCTCTACTATCTATCATCTATCTAAAGGGTTATAACAGTAAATAAAGATTTATTTCTAAAATAAGGACTTTCTTGAAGAAAATTAACCTTCATATTAAAAATATATTTGTGCCCTGGCCAGTGGCTCAGTTGGTTGGAGCTTTGTCTCTTACACCAACAGATGGCAGGTTTGATTCCCAGTCAGGATACATACCCAGGATGTGGGTTAGATCCCCTCTCAGGGTGCTAGAAGTGAGTGATGTTTCTCTCTCACATAAATGTTTCTCTATCTCTCTCTAAAATCAATAAAAAATGCTATATATATATATATATATATATATATATATATATATCCTATATAATAAAGAGGTAATATGCAAATTGACTATCACACACATGCACAAGATGGCTGCCCCCATGTGGTAACAAGATGGCTACCCCTGTAGGGTCACAAGATGGCTGCCCCATGTCATCACAAGATGGCTGCCCCCATGTGGTCACAAGATGGCCACCCCATGTCATCACAAGATGGCCACCACAAGATGGCTGTCAGGGGAGGGCAGTTAGGTGCGACCAGGCCAGCAGGGGAGAGCAGTTGGGGGTGACTGGGCCTGCAGGGGAGGGAGGGCAGTTGGGGGGGACCAGGCCTGCAGGGGAGGGCAGTTAGGGGTGACCAGGCCGGCAGGGGAGGGCAGTTGGGGGCAACCAGGCCTGTAGGGGAGGGCAGTTGGGGGCAACCGGGCCTGCAGGGGAGAAGAGTTAGGGGCAACCAGGCCAGCAGTGGAGGGCATTTGGGGGGGACCAGGCCTGCAGGGGAGGGCAGTTAGGGGCAACCAGGCCAGCAGGGGAGAACAGTTGGGGGCAATAGGGCTGGCAGGGGAGCAGTTAGGCATTGATTAGGTTGGCAGGGGAGTGGTTAGGGGGTGATCAGGCTGGCAGGCAGAAGTGGTTAGGGGCAATCAGTCACGCTGGCAGGCAGGCAAGTGGTTGGGAGCCAGCAGTCCGGGACTGTGAGAGGGTGCAGGCTGGGCTGAGGTATACCCCCCATCTAGTGCACGAATTTCATGCACCGCCCCCCCTCCCCCATATATATTTGGGTCATAAATTAAGATTCAATGCATAACCACCAAGGTAAAGTAACTTAGGTACATGCTGGGTAACAGGACAAAATCAGATTTAAGTTTACTATGGATATCTAAGACTTAACTGAATCTGGGAAATAAGGTTTCATTTTAAAGGTGCAGGAAAATGCTTTTAATATGTTCTTTTCATGTGATGTTTGGAAAATTGAGGTATGTTCTAGTCTTCACATGTATACACAAGGAGAAGCTCAAAATGAAACAGGCAAGGTTGTGTTCCACCCTTTTATAGTGTGATGATGCTTGTGAGGTTTTTCGGTGTGTTTTTTTTTTCACATTTTGCCTTGAAATAAAGATAAAACCTTCAGTGGGCCTGCATCCTTAATTTCTTTATGAAATAAAAATGTGAAATGGAGGTTAGAAATAGTGCTTAAGATATCTTATGTCTGTTCTGTCAGGAAAATTATTCTTTGTTAAGGCTAGTCCTTAATAAATGGGAAAAGTATATTTTTGCTCTATTATCTTCTGCATTTCTTTGTATTATGCTAGCATATATTTCTAGTATATTTTAAGATTTTAATCCCATTCCAAAACCTCCAGGAGCCCACAATTTTGTGCCCCTGGGAATGTAGGATTTTTAGGAAGTACTCAATATATATATTTTATTTACTCTCATTTCTTATTACAAATTTTCTAGACTAGAGTGTCCGTGCTGTGAACTATAATGTGTTAAGGATATCACTATGGTAAACATCTTATATAACATGTAAGCAACTACCCATCCTATCAAGGGATTTGTTCAGATCATTTTCTGTAGAAATAATGTTATAACTGTTTTTATGTATTGTATTTTACATTTAATACCCCTGCTCCTTTCCTGGCTGTCCCTTTTCCTGGTCAGAAATGTCAATCTCCTAGAACAGCTGATCTCAGCTTTGTTAATAGGAAACAGAGTACTAATTTCCACTATTTTCTGAAAGTGAGAATGACTGTTAATCCCCTAAACTCCCAAAGGTTGAGAGTGGTTAGAATAGTTGCTACCCAAATAAATCACGAAATTGCAGAATCTTAACACAACATAATAAGCCAAAGTAAAAAATGTTCAGATAATATGTAAGAATTTATTTTTCAGCCAACACATGGGCATATCATACCAGTCTAAACTTTTGTTTTGGGGTCTCTTTATCTATAATGCTCATGATTTGGGCACCTTTTTCATTTTTAAGCCTTTGCACCATAGAATATCTAAAAAGTCCTGTTCATCTTCACCGTAGTTCCCATTACGGAAGCTGTAAAGCTTTGGTGTGTGGGAAAGTGTGGCAGGAAAGAAGGTATTGCGTACATCAACTTAGTGTAAATCAGAAACCCTGGGTATTTGCATTCAACTGGGGACTTTCTGGGGATAGTGCCTTAACTGGAACTGCGAGCGAGCCATTCGAGCTCTGTGGAAGGCTGTTGAGAAAATATTGAAGTCCCTCAAATCATGCTGAACCTCAACCATACCACTTTTTTTTTTTTTTTTTTTTTTTTGGTAACTCAAATAATCATTTTGCCAATTTTTAAGTGAAATAGGTGAAGTTTAAAAATCAGAATCCTAACTTTCTAGCCATGGTCCTGTTGCTCACTAATCCTGTGTTCTGGGGAAACACTTCATCTCTGTGGGTCTCAGTTCTGTCATGAATCAAATAGGATTATGATTCTAGCTATGACTTAAAAGGGTGCTGGTGGAGGTATATGGACTGGACTATTAGATGCTAACATGCTTAGACAAAGTTAGGAGCATTATGCCAATTTAAACTATTATAATTATCAAATACTGTAAGATGAAACAAATTGCAGCCTTAAAATATTTTCTCTAGCTCTATATTAGCACTAATTTCTTCTAGGAATCAAGATCAAGATTTAGGGAAGTCAAATGTCACTACTTTCTTAAAACTGATATTAATACGCAGCTTTGATTTTATAAAGTAATTGTTGGGATACATTTCTACAATTGCGTGTTCTTTGCCTTTCATAATTCTAGGAAACTCAATATATTTCTCAGGATTATTCAATAACTGAGACGAAGTAGTTTTTTTCTCCCTTTTAGATTTTTTTCTTTTATATTTAAGGTGCAAGTCTTATTCTAAGTAAGGGTTTAAAGATATTTGAACATATGTAATAAACTAAAATAAAACTAAATTAAAATTAAATTTTAATTTTATATTATAGAAATCATTTATTAGAGTTTGCAATTTTATTTTGGAAGCCAAGAAACAGCTTTGGTAATTTCAAGATGAAATTGAGGCAGTATTACAGAGGATTGGATCCTGTATAGAATGAAATGGAGACAATATTCTACCTTCTTGTCATTGAGGTTCATGTTTACCCACAGTCAATGAAGCATTAGGAAATACAAGCCATAATGCAGTCCCTTCTACTTCACCCCAAAATATGGTGTAGTGCAAAACCCAACCCGCTACGTTTTCATAGATGGTAAATGCACAGACTTGGGTTTATAATGTGTCATATGCATAATTGATAGCTTTATTTGATAAAAATCTGAATTATTACAATTTTAATACTAGTATTCCAAAATATTTCACAATGGATCTTATTCACTCTAAAAATGTAAAACATTATATTATTTTACGAATTAGGAACAGATTTTAAATATATTTCAATAATGAATATTTATTATGTTATATATATTGATATATACATATATAATTCTATGAAGCATGTGCATGTATAATTAATAATCTTAAACATTCTCAATATTGTTCTTTCACAATTTTTTCCAGAATTTATGTTAATATTGTGCTTTAAAATTATTTTTATCCTCTTTATCTATGAAGGGCTTAGTAAAACTCTATAAAATATCCAAACACTTAATACACCCTGATTATTAGACATTATTAGACATTAAGTTAACTTGGGTACCAAAGCCAAATACTCAGGAATTTAACAGACTGAAAGCCACCTTTGAATCAGTGCATTGTTCACTTAAGCAGAAAGCAGATTGGACAAGGGGTCATCATGTCCCTTGCTAAATAACTGCCCAGGGAGTCAGAGAAAAATCCACTGACCTCCAAAATGAAAGTAATTATGGTGAAAGGGTTATTCAGAAATCTGGGTGTCACCTTCACTCCTGATTCTCCCTCACCCCACTTCTAGTCAATGTAAAAGTCTATCTCTTAAACATCTTATATTCATGAGTTTCCTTTAGCTCAATCTCTCCAGTCACCATTATTTCTCCCTTGAATGACTAAAACAGTTTTCTAAATATAGTTTCTTATAATCTAGTGACCCTAAAATTAATTTTTCATATTGCAGTAAATATAATATTCCAGAAATTCAAATAGTATCAAATCTTTCCCCTAGTGAAAAGTCTACTATACCATTTTCCTTAATCCTAAGGACAAATGAATTGGTACATTTTGTTTGTTCATATTTGACCTTGTCTTTCAGATGGTTGGCTTTCCTCAACTTTCTCAAAATTCTTGGAGTTATACTTCTACGTGATGGACTGTATTGAATAGTAAAGGTAGCTGGCATATATTCTATTTGCTCTTGTTTAGGATTGTTTCCCCAAAAGCCTCTCATGTGAGCGAGAAGGCTGACTGAAAGTTCCCTGTAGGTAGGGGAAGTCAGGGGAATGTTTTGACAGCTATTTTCTTTCAAGTACCCACGGGAAAAAGCAGATTACAGAACAGGAACCTCCTACAGGCCTACTATATTTATTACTAAAAGAAAATGCTTTTCTGCCTGTCATCTTAAACCTATATATATTTTTTACGTCTGTGTGGCAGACTAGAGTTATCCTGAGGTCTGTGTGACTTCTCTCTTAGACCCAAGATAACTTTCTTAGGAACATCATCCATGTACCCACTTGATTTTGAGAACAGCTCTTGGGTTTTGGCCACAGAACAAGAGCCTTTGCTATCAAATCACAGTTCTATTTACACCTGTATAGGGGGGGAGGGGGGTAGAGTTAAATTTTCCTAGTTGTTTGGAAAGTAGATTCCTAAATAATGACCCAGGATTGCCCCCAGCCTATCCCTGCCTTCTATATTTGTTGATTCACCTTGGAGATCTCTGGCTATTTTTGTTAAATTTTATCATTAATTTTCCTACTACTCTTTTATGTACTATCTTCTGAAAATTTTTATAGAAATTTAATTCACTGATATACTTTTCTTGTTTTCCAAAGTGTTATGGTGTCATTAATTTTAACTTATCATTTTTCTTTATGCAAGGCTCTGTGAAAGAAAATATAGACAGATTTTAGTTTAGTAGATCATTTTAAACTAGAAGATTAATTTTACCTTTAATTTTTTTGGAAAAGTAATTTGAATAAATCAATAATTAGATAATTATAGGAAACACAGCTTTAAACACTGTTCTAAAAACCTTTAAGAATTTAAAAACATTTTTGTTAAATTACAAATATTTTATCCATTCTTTTTAAAGAAGACCCTTTAGTATCAATTTATAAAACTTGATTATTTGACCATATCAAAAAAATTGTCTTAATAAAAGATTCTGTTTTCCAATTCAGACAGATATTATCTTAAGAAATTTGAATTAGTTAATTATAAAATATCAATAATGATATGGAAATCAGTCAAAATGACAAGTAGTGAATATACCATTTTGATGCTAAAATGTTATGGATGATATTTAGGCCATTTTCATTATTTAAACAAATCTTATTTATTATGCCAACACTTAGCCAATCTTGTTCTTTTTATCACAGTATCATTTTCAATTACCGTATTTTCTTAAATCAATTGAATTTATAATAATGGGATTAACTAAATTCTATGCCTCTTTGAATTCTCCTAGCAACTAGAAGATTATTGATAAATGACTTAGTGAAGATTTGAAAACCATCATAAAATCCCCTTAGGAACTTGGTTATTTTAAGGGATCCATGAGGATAGAAAGGAGGAACAAAAATAATAAAACATATGGAGTCTTCAATCTCAAAATGGCTACAAATAGTATTGATGGACACCAAATATTTAATTCTTACTGAAATATAGCCTTAGAAATTAGTCTGCAGGCATACATACATTTCATAAAGAAATTCCTTGAAGTCTGTCTGAGAGATAGCCCATGGGACCAGCACAAATGGTTCTGTGGTAGGAAATTCTACTCTTAACTAAACCTTAAATAAAATTCTACTGTTGTTATTTTAAACTGATTGCTCAAGACAGTGATTCCTTTGGAATGATCCTTAGTTCAATTTGCTCTCTACTTCTTTCTGTGTGTTTATTTAAATTATCTTCAGTACACTTTTATTTCCCTGATGTTCATATTTTTCATCTCTATCTACTCTGTCTCTTCTACTCCAAGATTATATCCTCTCTGTCCAGGACCTATCAGTGGTTATCTTGCCCTCCACAGAGATCTGTACATATCAGAAACCACCTTACTCTATTACCCTTCTCTCCATGATTAACTTTTATTCCATCACCATTTATTATCAGAAGCAATTATAGATTTGGTTAGATGTTTCATTCATGAAACTTTAGCTTTGTACACTAAAAATTCCTAATGGTGGAGGGTAAAATGGTGATGATAATTTAAATTACTCAAGATAAAAATTTTCTGAAAGTAATTATTATTTTTGTTACTGATCTATCTGATAAAAATATCTTGCAAATTTTACATATCATTATAAATGGTCTATGTCTTTTATCTTGATGAGAAATACTTTTGTATCTAAAGAGTATAAAAAGTGGTTCATATAGTATATGGTCAAGTAATTTACAACAAAGAAGCTTATATATACAATGTGAAAAAGTCTTTTCAATAAATTGTGTTGGAAAATTGGATAGACATATGCAAAAGGGTGAAACTGGACTATTATCTTGTACCATATACAAAAATTAACACAAAATGGATTATAGATTTGAACATAAAATCTGAAAGCATGAAACTTCTAGGAGAAAACATAGACAATCAGCTTCTTGACATAGGTCTTGGATATTTTGAATCTCACACCAAGATTAAAAGCAACAACAACAAAAATAAACAAGCAAGACTACATCAAACAAATGTTTCTACACAGCAAAGGAAACCATCAACAAAATAAAAAGGCAATTTACTCAGTCAGAGAAGCTATTTGCAAATCATAAATCTGACCAGAGGTTAATACACAAATTACATAAAGAGCTCATACAACTCAATATATATATGCATATATATATATATATATATATATATATATATACACAAAAAAAATTAATCAAAAAATTAACAGAAAAATCTAAATAAATATTTTTGCAAAGAAACATAGAGGTGGTCAGCAGGTACATATAAAGATGCTCTATATAATTGATCATCAGAGAAATACAAATCAAAACCAAAATGAAATATTATATCTGTTAGAATGGCTATTCTAAAAAACACAAGATATAACAAGTGTTGGCAAGGCTATAGAGAAAGGAAATCCTCGTGCACTGTTCATGGGAATGTAAATTGGTGCAACCACTATGGAAAACAGTACGAAGATTATTAAAAAATAAAAATATGACTACCACAGGATCTACTTCTGGGTATTTACCCAAAGAAAATGAAAACATGAACTTGAAGAGTTATATGCACTCTCATGTTCATTGTAGTATTATTTATAACTAGAGGCCCGGTGCATGAAAATTCAAGCACTGGATGGGGTGGGGTCCCTCAGCCCAGCCTGCCCCCTCTCACAGTCTGGGAGCCCTGAGAGGCAGGAGGCAACTTGGCGATCATGGGAAGGCAATGCCCCCATCATACCTCTGCTGCTGCCACTGCTGGCAGCACAAGCTTCAGCTGGCCCTGCTTACCTGAGCCTCAGGCGGCCCTAGGTGGCTGGGCAGCTTCCATCTGAGGCTTGCCTGTGCCTCGGGCTGTCCCTGGGCAGCTGGGCAGCTGACATCAGAGGCTTGCCTACACCTTGGGCCAGTCCTGGTCGCTTGGGGGGCTGAGGAGACTTGGGGACTCTGGAGGCAGGTGCACAGAGCAGCTGGACCTGCCTGGGGTGGGTCCAGCTGTGCCATGTGCTTGTCAACCAGCAGGGCTGAGGGGACTGGGCACTTCCAGTGGGCACCGCCATCTTTGAGGGCGTGGAAGTCAATTAGCATATTCTCTCCTTATTGGCTGTGGGCACCACCATCTTTGTGAGGGTGTGATAGTCAATTAGCATATCCCTCTTTATTAGATAGGATAGCCAAGATATGTTAGCAACCTAAGTATCCTTCCATGGATGAATGACTAAAGAAATTGTGGTATATAATGAAATATCATTCAGCTATAAAAAATAAGGAAATCTTGCCATTTGTGACAACATGTGTGTATTTTGAGGTCATTATGCTAAGTGAGACAAGTCAGACAGAGAAAGACTAATGTCATATAATTTCTCTTCTTTGTGGAATCTTATAAAAAACGAATCTATAATAATAAAAGTGCAATATGCTAATTAGACCAGATATCCTTCCAGGCGACCTTCGGACAAAGTCGGGGCTGTGAGGGAAGCCCAGGTCACCCTGGGTGCCTGCTCGAGGCCAGAGGGAAGCCCGGGTCCTGGGTGCCAGAGGGAAGCCAGTGCCAGCAGCTGGGGGAAGGAAGACCTACTCTTGCATGAATTTCTTGCATTGGGCCTCTAGTAAATAAATAAACCCCAAGTTCATATATGGTTGCCAGAAGTAGGAAGAGGGAGCGGGGGAGGGGGTGAACTTTTTTCTTTTTAAGTTTAAATAAATTGAAGTTTTTATTATTTTTATTTTTAATATAGTTTTTATTGATTTCAGAGAGGAAGGAGAGGGAGAGATAGAAACATAGCTATCAGAGAGAATCATTGATTGGCTGCCTCCTGCATGCCCCCTACTGGGGATCGAGCCTGCAACCCAGGCATGTGCCCTTGACCAGAACTGAACCTGGGACCCTTCAGTCTACAGGTTGATGCTCTATCCACTGAACCAAACTGGCTAGGGCTATATTGAAGTTTTTAAAAATGAGAAAATGAGAGTATGATATAGAAGAAAGAACATGACTTTAAGTTCAAGCTGGAAGAATGTTATATATCACTGCTTCTTTTCCCTCCTATGAGCCTATGGCAGAAAAACTAAAAACTAAATAAATAAATACAAAATAAGTATCACTGTTAGAAAACAAAGAGTGGACCAGAATTTTGAAGAATTTCTTAACAAGAGTAGGCTATTGAAATCAGATTGTTGGAGAAGCAGAGGAAATTTTTATGTAAGATATCAGGGCCCAGTGTGCATCCAGAGAGGAACCCTGGAGAAATTCTAACCTCAGGACTAACAGTTGAAAAGAGCAATTGAAAAAGAATATTCTTATTTCTCTGTAGAGGCCCACAGGTTTAGAAGAAACTGGTGTTGAAATAAGGTTAAGGTCAAATTCTTTGGATTCAACATCTGTGATATGGACACTGGTAAAGATCACGATATTAAGGATGAGAAAATAGTGAGTCTGAATGTAGAGTTTTTCAGACTAATAATCACAGTCAGCAAAGTTTAACATCCTGATTCTCTGCTTAAAGGAGATGATGACTCATTAATTATACAGAGCAACTCTGAATAGTTTTTACACATTTTTTATTCTAATCCATTTTCCCCCTAAGTGAGGAATGAACACAAAATGTAGAGAAACTTCTTTCTTACAAAAAGAAAGGAAGAAAGATTAGAAAGAAGGAAGAAAAGAAGGAAGAGGTCAGAGGAAGTAAAAAAAGAAAAGAGAACATCTACTTATATAATTAAGTTGTAAAAATACTAGCCCTACTGTTAAATAATCCTATTTTGAAGGTGACCTTTTGGTCAGTTTATTAGTTGAACATTTCTTTCCTTTTTTTAAAAAAAAAAGATGAAAATCCGAAGTTTAACTAGATAGGAAATAAGAGAACTATGTTTCACAAGGAGGAAAGATGATATTCAGAATTGTATTCTAGGCACTATTTCTAATTAATTTGTTGATAATTCTGATAGGTGCCATGAAAAAAGAGGTAAAATTAACCATAGAAAAAGCTGCCTTGACTTTATGAAACGCTGCTGTTCCTGGAGGCTTCTCACAGCAGCAGACTGTTTATTTTTTTTTTTTTTTTTTTTTTTTTAATATATTTTATTGATATTTTACAGAGAGGAAGGGAGAGGGATAGAGAGTTAGAAACATCGATGAGAGAGAAACATCGATCAGCTGCCTCCTGCACACCTCCTACTGGAGATGTGCCCGCAACCAAGGTACATGCCCTTGACCGGAATCGAACCCGGGACCCTTCAGTCCGCAGGCCGACGCTCTATCCACTGAGCCAAACCGGTCTTGGCAGCAGCAGACTGTTTAGTGCAGGGCAAGGTCATTTTCTGGTTATGACTGACTAGAAAGGGATCACTTTACCAAGCTAGGGTGGGGATATGAAAAGTCATCTTGTATTGCTAGATATTCTGCATTCTTACGTAAAGGTATATTAAGAAATAGATTTTTATGAATACATACAAGAATTTTAGAAGATATAAATGTCTTCCTTAGTTCTCCCTAAAATTGCCATTAAATCCTATCTAATAAAAAAGTAGTATGCAAATTAACCATCACTCTGCTACACCAACAAGCCATGCCCACCAGCCAATCAGGAGTGTGTATGCAAATTAACCCAAACAAGATGGCTGCGGCCACAGAGCGAGCAGGAGGCTTGGGTTTCTCCGGCAATGAAGGAAGCCAAGCTTTCCACACACCCTGGCAGGTCCAGGCCTCCCTCAAGGCTACAAAGTTTCAATTATAGAAGATAAATAAATCCCAGATACCAGGGCCTCTGCTTGGGTCACCGGGGGGCATGGCCAGCCTGCAAACCACCACAGGCCCCTCGCCCAGGCCAACCCATGCCCCAAGGGAACCCCCACCCTGATCCAGGACACCCTTCAGGGCAAACCAGCCGGCCCCCAACCATGCACCAGGCCTCTATCCTATCTAATAAAAGAGTAATATGCAAATTGACCATCACTCCAACACACAAGATGGCTGCCCCCATGTGGACACAAGATGGCCGCCACAAGATGGCCAGCAGGGGAGGGCAGTTAGGGGTGACCAGGCCTGCAGGGGAGGGCAGTTAGAAGCAATTAGGCTGGCAGGGGAGCAGTTAGGCATCAATCAGGCTGGCAGGGGAGTGGTTAGGGGGTGATCAGGCTGGCAGGCAGAAGCGGTTAGGGGCAATCAGGAAGGCAGGCAGGCAAACAGTTGGGAGCCAGCAGTCCTGGATTGTGAGAGGGATGTCCGACTGCCCGTTTAGGCCTGATCCCACCAGGATCGGGCCTAAACGGGCAGTCGGTCATCCCTCAAGGGGTGTCCACCAGGATTGGGCCTAAACGGGCAGTCAGACATGCCTCAAGGGGTGTCCACAAGTATCGGGCCTAAACGGGCAGTCAGACATCCCTCAAGGGGTCCCAGATTGGAGAGGGTGCAGGCTGGGCTGAGGGACACCCCCCCCCCCGTGCACGAATTTCGTGCACCAGGCCTCTAGTTATTAAATAAAGAAAAATAATTCTCAACTATTGCTTATAAGAGTAACAGGGGGGAAAAATCAATTTCCCAAGTTTTATAAGATGTGCTCTCACCTCATTGGTTAGGACCCATGAATTCGGTTTTCTCTGTCAGATTCCTAGGCAGCTCTTCTGGAGAGGTATGCTGCCAGAAGTCGGCGTAGCAAACCAGGGAGGAAAGAACTGCAAATACTGTGGCTATAGCTTGGATTCACTGCATTTGGCTCAGTAGGGTACACCCACTGCATGCAGTATAGGAAATATAACATTGAGAATGGCCTCAACATCCCAGCCTCTATAATGTCACCCCACAAAAAAAAAAAGAAGAGTAGATGCAAAAATTGGCTGAATGCTTATAGTTAACAATAGAGTATCGCATATTTCAAAATTTGATGAGGATAGATCTCATGTTATATGTTCTTACCATAAAAGTAAAACTAAACAAAATCAATGGACACAAGGAAACCTTTGAAGGTGATGGATTTTTTTTTTAATTACTTTGATTGTGGTGATAGTTTCATGGGTGTATGCATAGGCCCAAACTCAACCAATTACAGATATTAAGCATGTGCAGTTTTTTTTATATACCAATTATATCTCAATAAAGTAGGAAAATGGCCTAAATTCTAAATCTAATTCTGAGGGTCTAAGAAAGAGAGCAGGCGTGATATGCTCATCTCCGGTTGACATTCCTCATTTTCAAATAGAGTAGATGTATGCTGCTGTTAAGTGGAGCCAACCTGTAGTGTGCAGAGTATGGGAAGGGGAATGAAAGCATCTCTTCAAGATAGTATGTTCTCTAGTCCCAAAGCCATATAATATACACCCTGCTGATAATTCTGCTATGGATATAAAACCCACACATAAGGGCAAAAGTTTCAGCAGCAAAGAAATAAAACAGAATCCTCCCTTTGACCCTTGAAGTCATAGCTGGATCTTGGAATGTTTCTTCTAGCAATGGCATCACTAGGACTTCACCTAATACCAACAGAGCTATAAATGGAGCACTGGTCATAGTACCTCAAATCTGCTTACACATAGACTAGTCTCTAAGGATTAGCCAAATAATCATAAATAACTTGACTTAATAAAGTTTTAAAGAACTGAGTAAAAAAAAACACACACACACACACAAAAAAAAAAAAAACAGTTGAGAGGAGAAAAAATACCTGTGCCATCCCTGATATAGAACCTCAGCATGAAAGTAGGTGCTGAAAACAGCTGCTACTCTTTTGCAAGGAATAGAAGAAAGCAGAGTAGCTGGAAACAAAAACGGAACTGATTAAATCTTATTAAAGAACAATTCAAGTCAATTGTTGAAAGTAATGAAGTAGTGAAAATCAATGGTTCAGATAATCGTTCATAAAACAGAACAATTGAGAAACGTGGAATGTGGTAGAAATCATTCATTTTCCACAATAAAAAAGAGAAAGAATAACAGGATAATAATCTAATCCAGATCCTATGTCATGGACATTATATATATAATTTTATTAAACTTTGTATTTGCCTATCCCCATTTACTAGAAAAATGAGCACACTCTCAGAGGTAAGTCATTTTCCTAAGATCATATAAAGGGCATTTGTTGGTTTTGATTTTAATGTTACCATGGTTTCTTTTTCTGGCATTTAATATTTATTTTTTAAGGCTACTCTTCTCGACTGAAAAAAAATCAGATAATTGATTTTATACTTTGTGGAAAACAAAATTTTAAGATGTGTGTGTGTGTGTGTGTGTGTGTGTGTGTGTGTGTGTGTGTGTGAGAGAGAGAGAGAGAGAGAGAGAGAGAGAGAAGCTTCTTGACTAAAGAATTTCAATTGTATATTATTTGCTTAAACCTTTCTGAGAAACAGAAATTAACAATTGGTACATGTTTTTAATAGACATACACTTCAACGTGATTTGAGAGAAACTATCTCTAGGATTATTTGTTTTTGTTTTTTAACCTCAGAAGCATGATATACAAAGAGGAAAATAGCTTGGAATAAATAAAATGCTATTCAGTTTACACACAAACTTTATGATCCAATCTAAATTATACTTTAGATAGAAATCTTTCACTTTTATAAAAGTAACTGTTTGAAATCTTTTAAGAAATTATTCTCTTCAAACATTTTGAAACAAAAATTTGCCTTTTGATAAGAACTATGTGTTTTATTATAAAAATGGAACATGATGTTCTGGCTTACATATTCTCTGCAGAAGGAGGTCCTTTTTTGTACTGAATTTTTAGCATATAGTAAAGATCCAGATTGTAAAAAATTAATTTCAGGCATGACAGACTGGGAGTATATATTGAACAGATCTGGGAACAGAAATGATGCAAATGCTTTCCTTCCAGCTTCTGAAAGTTATATAATGGACCAGAATTTCAGGATAGACTTCTGTTTGAGTGAAGTATGGACTCTAAGTCAAAGAAGAGTACCATAATGACTTGTGAGCAGTTTCCCACAAGTGGTAGTTCCATTGACATTGACTCTGTAGATATCATTAGAGCTAAACACCAGGATACGCCCATATATTCTGATTATTAGTGATAGTAACAGAACTGTGATAGAAAACATTTCTCCTGAATGAGCTAGAGTAGTAAAGGAAATTGACTTTTGAAAGGAAGAAGACCAGTGATGCATTAAAAGCCAGAAATAAAAATCAATGAAATTGTTTTAACTCTTCACTATGTTGAATACTTTATTATGTTTTAAAGTATTACATTCTTTGTTGGGTAACAATGGTCATGGTAACATTTACATTGCCTTTACATTGACTTATGTATTATTAGTGTTTCTGCCTCAAACAATAGTGATAAATAGGCTGATGAAACATATTTGAAATATTTGTGCCTTCCTACTAAACTGTTTGAAATATGACAGTTGCATATAGTTCAACTGAATAGTGCTAAATATTTGTCATTTTTAGTTTTACAATAATGCTTTTTAAAAAATTGTGTTTATTGGACTGACATTGGTTAACAAAACCATGCAGATTTTAAGTGTGCAACTCAACATCATCTGCATATAATGTTTTTGATGAATGATATATCTATACTCAGAAAACCTAAAGAAAAACTAGAAATTCTAATACATGAAGGAATGAGTTTACTTATATTTATATACATATAACTAGAATTAGGAATATAAATGTAATTACTATTAATGGTACAGGTAGGCGGACTTTTAGAAAGATTCTGTGAAACCAATCAGTTTACAATTTGTCTGCAAATTTAATTCAATGCTATTCAACAAATGTTTATCAAGAACCTATTATGTTCTAGATGTCCCCTCAATCCCCTAAAAATAGACATGATAAATCACATCCTTCTAGAAGAATAAACAAAATGATGTGGGAATGTACAGGGACCTAAAATGCCTGAAACATCAGGAAAGACTGTTGTAGGATTGGCATTTGGATGGTACTGTTAAAAAGGTCAAGAATTCAACATGGAACCCTATGGTGGACAGAATTCTAGGATGAAAGTCAGTGTAAGCCTACATTCATAAAACTACCTTTAAAAAATTCAACGTCATTAGCTCACTTTTACTCAATAAGTAGAAGGCAAATGACGTATAAGAAGAGGAAGGGATAATCAGTTATCCAAACACTCAGGAGACCCTATAACAGCCAGGGCTCATGAATGAAGAGCTAGTGCAAAATATATTTCCATTTCTATCTCTATTTTTAATCTAGCATCTATTTTTCTATCAATTTCTTTTTTACTAGTAATTATTATATATAAGATATATACCTATTTTTATTCTATGACAGTGGTACAACTGTGTGAGTGTGTATATGTGTATATGTGTTTACAAAAGTCTGCTGTTCTTAAAATACCAGCTGAAAATGTTATGCCCAAAGCATTTATAATCCATGAAAGTTCACTCTGTGAAATAATTTCATAGAAATTTTCCAGAGTGACCTTGCCAAAACTCATATCATTATGATAGTGTTTAGGTAAAATTCTATGCCACAGATTCCCACTTTAAGTATAAATTCTTATCTTTCTTATTATCTCAAAAAAGTCACCCCAAAGGGTAAAATTTGTTATAAAAAAGCCAGTTCAAAAGAATAAAGATAAGTGAGGAGAAATGTGAGATATTAATAATTTTATTATAATCACCTTTTATATTAAGGAAAGTTAAAAAAGAAAAAAAGAAGAATGAGTGAAAGTGTGTGTATGTATAATTGGTTAAATTGCTTCTGTGATCTGCTTAAAACCAAAATATTTTAAATACTTTTAATCATAGGTATGTATTTTTATATTTATTTTTAATTAATTAACTAATTAATTAAAATCCTCATTCAAGGATATTTTTCCATTAATCTTTAGAGAGAGTGGAAGAGAGAGGGAAAGACAGAGAGAAATATCATTATGAGATTGGTTGTCTCCTGCACAGCTCTGACCAGGGCCCAGGCCGGGGAGGAGCCTGCACCTTGACTGGAATTGAACCCGGGACCCTTTGTTCCACAGGCCAATGCTCTATTCACTGAGTCAAACCAGCTAGGGCATAGATATGTATTTTTAAATTTGAAATTATGTATAAAACCTTAAATTCCTATTGTTTCCTTATTTTCAGTAGACTTCCCTGAATAATTAATATATCTTCCTACTGATTATATTTTAATTTCTCTAGTGTGATTTAAGTAGATCTAAGCTGATGTCTTTATTTCAATATAAACACTGATTTCTTTTTTAAAAAAACACCCTTTTATTGCTTATAATTTTCTTTTATTTCAGATGGAATAGTTAATTGGTATATACTATTCAATGGTGATAAACTACATAACTGTTCTTGAATGCCTTTCTCCTTCTCTACTTATAATATACCTTCTCTACTTACACTATACCATTCTCATGTCTTTCTCCTTCTCTACTTACTATATAACATTCTCAATATACTTCCTCTTACAAAAAGTACTCCTTTATATTCTCATATCTCATTGTTTGCTTATACAATACCTCCTCCAAGAAGTCTCTCCAAAAATAAAACAACAACAAAAAAAAGTATTAACAACAGTAGAACTCTTACTGCTTTTATATGGCAGACACTGACCTAACTGCTTTTCATCTCTTATCTCTTTTAAAACTTTCATAAATCCCCTGTGGGGAGTATTGTCAATTCCATTTACAGATGAGGAAACTGAAGGTCAGCTTGGTTCAAGTACATTCAGGTGTTTCAGATTCCAAGAGCAGTGTGCTCTTCATGTATTTTTATCTTGTTCTTTTCTTTTCTTTTCTTTTCTTTTTTAAATGTCATTTTTCTTTTTTTTTAAATATATTTTATTGATATTTTACAGAGAGGAAGGGAGAGGGATAGAGAGCTAGAAACATCGATGAGAGAGAAACATCGATCAGCTGCCTCCTGCACACTCCCCACTGGGGATATGTCCGCAACCAAGGTACATGCCCTTGACCGGAATCCAACTCGAGACCCTTCAGTCCGCAGGCCGACGCTCTATCCACTGAGCCAAACCGGTTTCGGCATTTTATCTTGTTCTTTTACTTATGTTTTTGTACAAATATGTGTGTGTGCAAATACATACTTTATGTATATATGAACACATGTATATGTGTGTAAATATTTATGTATGTTTTATATAAAAATAAATAAATAAATAAATAAAGATTACAATTAGTCTTTTACATTACCCGCAGATTGAATCATAAGGTGGGTAGGGCCGATGATAGAGTTGTATGCAAAGTCTTTGCAAAGTCTTCATGGGGTTTTTGCAGTTCCTTCATTAACACAGTACCTGGCACATAGTAATTACTTAATAAATTATTATTGATTGAATAAATAAAACATCACTCAATTTGTGTAAAGAATTGTACTGAATACAGTTAAAAATGCCTTACAGTCTTATAATATTTTCATTCCCTAATACCCTCACAGCTGCTTTTCACCAGGAAAATATTTTTTATTCATTTCATTTTTCCCCTCTATATTTTTAAGTTTGTTCTAAGGAAATTTGCTTTATTACTAAGAATATTATGTTCTGAAAGTGTCAAGTTGATTTTGAATAGTAAAAATGATTATTGATTAACAATTTTATCACATATCACCTTTTATATTGGGAAAAGTAAGAAAAATATCTTTAGGGATTTTCTTTTTCAGTTGATACTAATTAGATTTTTTTAAACCAAGTATAAAGCTCACACTGTTCTGGCTTGATAGTGCCAAGTGATAATCCGATGTGACATACATTTCCTATAGCAATAACATTTTGGCAGATAAACTCCCCAATGAGGAACAACCATTTCTATGCTTAGATGAATTTTGTGATAGAACGCAAATGCAAAAAAAAAAAAAAAAAAAAAAAGTAACAGGATTTAAAAAATACTTCATAGTATAATGAATTCTCTTTCCATGTTTATTGAAAGTGACTAAATCCATAGAGGGTGAAAATATTGAGCATACAATAAACAATGCATCATAGATTCCTCATTGTTCTTGGAAGGTTGATAGAATAACTGAGTATTATTTACACTGAAATTCTTTCCTAGAAATCTTGTATCTTTCCCCCTCATTATGCAATGCTGTCTTGGACCTGGGAGTCTAGAAATGTGGAAATTATAACACTTTGACATACCATGTAAATGAGGTATCGCTGTAACATGCTATTTAAATAAAGTTTGGAACAAACATTCAGTAGGGAAGTTTGGAAAACTTATAACGAGATTACCTCCTAACTTTTTTTATGAGAGTATTCTTGTATTCCCCCCCAGCCATCTTTTAATTCCAATATGAAGGTACAGTGTGCCAATTTAGGTCTCTAGCAGCAAAGCCACACACTGCATTATTGTGGCAATTAGTCAGGAGCTGAGCTTGTCGCTTGAGCCTCTCTTTTTCTTTACATGGATGATATTTGACTTGGAGGATCTTTGTCTTTCTGACGGAAATACCTATATGGGATATTACTAGTCTCAATCAACAAGCTATTTCCCATCATTACTATACGACAGGTGGTAAAAGTTTCCACATTTGTCTATGCACTTTATTCATTTTCTACATGCCATATTCATGATTAATTGCAAGACCTGGACAACTGGATGTCTGTGGAAAGCTTTAGGAGAGATCCAGTTTAAAAGCTTCTTGTATAAACATAAGCTTATTTTTAACAAATCTTTATTGTTGAAAGTATTACATATGTCACCTTTTTTCTCCCATTTGACCTCTTATAGCCCGTCTCCGCCCCCCATGCCCCAGGCCTCCACCACCCTATTGTCTGTGTTCATGGGTTATGCATATATACATACAAGTTCTTTGGTTGATCTCTTCCCATCCACTACCCACCCCTGCCTTCCCTCTGAGATTCCACAGTCTGTCTCATGCTTCTATGTCTCTGGATCTATTTTGTTCTCTGGAACAGTTTATTCTGTTTATTAGATACCACATATGAGTGAGATCATGTTATACTTCTCTTTCTCTGACAGGCTTATTTCACTTAGCATAACATTCTCCAGGCTTATTTTTAAAAGATCATGGCGTTGCAGCACAAATGACTGGCCACAGTGGCACTCTCTCTGTGGACCTGGGGAAAAAAGGTGACAGATATAAAGATACCTCATCCTTGGAAATTAAGTCAATATCTTTAGAACTATATTATTCTTAGGGAAGTTTATTTGCTAATGAGTTAAAGACAAAAACTATTTAGAAATAAATAGAATGTGGGTTATAAGTGTAATTAAAAATTCAGACTCCCTTACTTTACAATCTCTGCCAGACAGACAAGATCTCGCCCCAAATATGTATTGATTGAATCATATCTTCATCTTCTTATGATTCAAGAGCTGTTAGCAACAGGTGTCATAAAGACCTTCTCTATTGCCCATCTCAGCGTCCAGTTGGTGGCACCCAGATCTATACATTTCTTGCACTTTCTAGTCACATCTCCCATCCCTTCTCTTCAGTTATTTCCTTTTACTGCTTTTTCTGCAACCTCTATGTAGATAAGTATTTAATGTGAAATCTTTCTGAATACACACACACACACACACACACACACATATATGTGTGTATATATACAACATTTTTCATATATATGAAACAAGTTCCGTCAGGATAAAGACCAAAGAGAGCAAAGAACTACCCACAGAAGAATCTGGCCAAGGAAGCCCAGACAGTGCCTCTGTCCAGAAAAGCCAAGGCATGTCCTCTGAGACTATTTCAGTCATCGTGTGTGCTCTAAATAGCCTTCTGAAGAATTTCCCAAGGAGATTTCTTCCCAGGGCACTTGGGAAAGGTTCCTTCCATTAGGGTGGGCTTTTGGGAAGTAGTGGATGAAAGAGACCATTAGGTCAGGTTACTAAAGATAGCCTGCCATATACTTTCATCCTGATGGAAAAATAATGAAACAGTGGAAAGCTTTTGAATAGCACTAGGAAGTTTTCAAATTCAAGTCTGGTCTTCCCATTGCCAATACATATTTACATCGGATTATAGAAGCTTATAGTTTATAAATAGCCTACCTTCTAATGTTTTCATTCCCAAAACGATTTCCCAAAATAGTACTCTATCATTTTTGAAATTTGTGACCTTTCTTATTTAAAAAAAATAGAGAAAAGGCAAATTATGATCATTTCCATAGCTCTTAGGTATCTTCAACGTAGAAAGCTACTTGTCAGTTTTATTGGCCCAGTATTTTGAATTAATGAGTCGTTTTCGGAGAAAAGCAAGAATCTAAGTTTAGTCTCCATTTGTGCTGTTTGCCAGTTTCCAGCAGAGCCGGCTGAGAGAAAGATGAAGGGTGCGGATTTAAGTGCAAAGTGGACAGGTTAAGTGGTTGCAGTTTCTTAACAGAGTTCATCAAAAACACATCCTAATTTCATATACTTATAATTACCTTGACAAGTGTAGACTTATTTATGCCTGGTTATTTGCTTTATTGAAATGCATTAAATGTTCACATATATTTAAATAAAATATTGATCTGTGGCAATATCAGCTAAATCTAATTTCTAGCTGTTAATTTTTTTATTTTACTCTTATTTATCTCCCATCAGAGATTACATTCGATTCAGCAGCTTTTTATTGTTTTGTGTGCATATGTTCAAAACGTTTGAATACTTTTATATCAGGTCATTGCTATTTTCAAATGTGGAAATGTATCCTTTCTTACTGTCTCCTGATTTCTGAACATATATAAACTTAGATACTTCACATTAAACATACTTTCCAATAAGAGATTTTAAAATTATAACATTCCTTTAGTCTAAAATGGTCATATTTTTATATATATTTCCTGGTGGCAAGGGAACATAATGTTTTTCTCCACAAATGTCCACAAAGAAAGTATTGGTTCTCTTTTGTGGTAGTTTGAATCTAAGCAAAACTTAAGGGAAGGTGGGTTCTAGATTTTTTCCCCATTGATTAGATGTTAGGGGTTTAGTGGAACCACTGACAAATTATGTAATACTTTTGTCTAATTTTTTAAATGAAATTTTTTATTTTATTTTCAAGTCCCAAGTCCTGAATACATTTCATTTTTATAATCTCTTGCCTATTTGTACTAGGAAGCCATTTCATTATACCTTACATTTATTTTGATTTTTTCATAAAAATACTATCCCCTAAATGATGATGAATTAATTCTAAAGCCTTTCCATTAAGATCAGTGAAGCCCACCACTGGAAGCCACATCTTTTGCTTCTTTACCTTTAACAGCTCAGGAAAACATGTTTTCTAAGTATTATCTGAAATTTGATGAAGATTAGATCATCTCTGACTTTTTTATTTTGATGAACTTTAATGAAATCACTATCATTTTAGCCTCCTGTCTAAGCTAATATTGTAAAAAGAAGGAATTAAGATATAAGACCTTTAGAGATCTTAACTTTTGCAAATTTCACCTTAAAATAAAATGGAACATAGATTTTAATAGCTGTTACCAGTCTATATTTACGGTACTTTATTCTAAGAAAAGATTAGGAATTGTGAATCAGAAAGTGTTAATAATTACTATTGTGATGCTTTTCCATTAAACCAAATATATACATGAAAACCATGTAACTTTAGTACTAATTATATAGAATAAAGAAATCAATTGAAATAGCTGATTTTTAAATAAATATAATCAGTTGAAAATCAATTTAAAAGCATATAATGAATATGACTAACTGGGAAAATGTGTACAACAAATACGATAAGCAAAAAGTTAAAATTCTATGACACAAAGAATTAATTGATTAACATGAAAAATACTAACATTCTGGAAAAACAGGTAATTTGTAAAAAAAGAATCACACATGTGTGCTCTAAATAGCCTTCTGAAGGGAACACATAAAAATTCAAAAAAAAAAAATGTGCAGAAGAGAAGTATTCCTTGAAGAGTGAGGGGGGAAGGTAGAAGACATTTCAAACATAGCTATATCATTTTCTTTCAAGAATAAATAAATCAATAAATGAAACTAATATGGTAAAATTGTTAACACTGGTCAAATTTTGCCCGTGGGTTAAGGGAGGTTTATTATTGTCTATACCTTTCTTATGTTACAAATCATTTGTAATTTGAAAAAAAATTACCAGAAAATTTACAAAAGAAATTATAAAAATGACCAATAATAAATAAATAATCATTAATGAGTTTTTCAACATTGCAAGCAATCAAAAATTCAATTAAAGGAATGATAAAAATAGGCAAAAATGTTATGAGAGATTTTTAAAATGTAGGATATTCAATGTTAGCATGGGTATGATGACAAAGTCACATTCATACAATGCTGTGGAAGCGTAAATTGGTGTAACCTTTCTGAAAATCTATTTGGCAGTAGGTATAAAGAGCATGGAAATGTTCAGCTCATTTTGATCCAGTAATTCCATTTCTGGGAATCTAGCCTAACGACAAAAGACAAATGTGAAAAAATATATAAGCACAAATATGTTGATCACTTATTCATTTATCTATTTAATGAATATTTATAGAACTTCCACTATGTGTCTGACATTGTATTAGCCACTAAATCTGTAACAGGCATTGAGACAGACAAGGTTTCCATAGAGTTTTTTTTTAATTGATGCATCTATACTAATAAAAGGGTAATATGCTAATTAGACCGGACATCTTCTGGACGTCCTTCTGGAAAAAGCCATGGTGGTGGGGGCCGAGGCAGAGGCACTTAGGTGTGATCAGGCTGGCATGGGATGGCAGTTAGGGGCTATCAGGCTGGCAGGGGGGGGCAGTTAAGGGTGTACAGGCTGGCAGGGGAGGGAAGTTAGGGGATTATCAGGCCAGCAGGGGAGCAGTTAGGGAGTGATCAGGCCAGCAGGCAGAAGTGGTTAGGGGCAATCAGGCTGGCAGGGGAACAGTTAGGGGCACAGGCCAGCAGGCAGAAGCAGTTAGGGGTGATCAAGCTGGTAGGGGAGCAGTTAGGGGCATCAGGCCAGCAGACAGAGGCAGTTAGGGGCTATCAGGCTGACAGGGGAACAGTTAGGGGCATCAGGCCAGCAGGCAGAGGTGGTTAGGGGCTATCAGGCAGACAGGCAGGTGACTGGTTAGGAGCCAGTGGTCCCAGATTGCAAGAGAGGTGTCTGACTGCCAGTTTAGGCCTGATCCCAAGGGGTCCTGGATTGGAGAGGGTGCAGGGTGGGCTGAGGCCCCCCCCCCCCCCCGTGCATGAATTTTGTGCACTGGGCCTCTAGTTTCCTAATAACATGGGATTGAATACAAATGAACTATTCAACAACAGTGGAGATACTATATTTATATATACATATATGTATATGTATATATGTCAATAAAAATTATAATTTTGATGGCAAATAATCACATTTATTGAACAGTTACCATGTAATAGGACCTATTTTAATCATGATTACATGTATCATCTCATTTAAACCTCACAATATTCTCATGAGGTAGTATTTTAATTTCTTATTCTTGCTGTAACAAATTACTATAACCTAGTTGTTTAAATCAGCACAAGTTTTCTCTCTTAAGAGTTTTGGAGGTCAAAAATCCAAAATGTGTCTGATTGGGCTAAAGTCAGAATGTTGTCAGGACTATGTTTCTTCTGTAAAATTTAGGGAATAATTTATTTTTTTCCCTATTCTAGATTATTTCTAGCCTTCTTTCCTCAGTTTGAGATTACATTTCTCCAACTCCAAGCCAGGAAGTTCAGGCTGAGTACTTCTCACACTGCCACAACTGTAGATCTTTCTCCCCTGCCTCTTCTACTTAAAGAACTCTTGTGGTTATATTGAGTTCACCTGGACAATTCAGGTGATTCACAAACTTAATTTCATCTTCAATCTTAATTCACCTTTACCAGGAAATCTAACATTTTCACAGGTCTAGGGATTAGGATATTGTTGGAAGGCTATATTCTAACTAACACATGCAGATTCTATTTTTTATCCTCCTTTTAGATAAAGTAAATGGAAGGAAGCAATGATAGTGGCAAATCTAGTGACAATATTAGTGACAAATCTAGTATTCAAACCTAGCTAAGCAAGCCAAACCTGAGCCCTTAATCACTGTGTTGTATTTCATAAGCAAATTGCTGATGCTAAATTCCTATAATAAAATGAAATATTTTAAAGATAAGAATCTATTGAATGCCGATAGAATTTACCTTTTAGCAGTGAGCATAAGGGTAATTTTATTCTGCTTCTTTATATGTTTTTATAATTTTAACATTTTCTTCAGTGCCTATGCTTATGCACTGTTCGTTTGTAAACTTCGTCAATCTGGGAAGTATGTTTCTCGGAAGCCCCTTCCCTGTGTGGTTCTGATTTAGCTGACCAAAAATGATGCTGTGTGTGTTCTGGAAGGTAGAAGCAAAGTACAATTATTACACCTTAATGATCATCAGTCCAAGACAATGAGAGATAGAGCTGCAGGTGGCTTCTAGTTGTTCCACTCTCTGTGTCTAGCTCTCCTTCCCCAGTGACAAATCTACTGGCTAACATCAGCCTCAGGCTCATCACCAGATGCTTTGCTGTGAACTCACAGAGACAATAGTCATGATAGGCCAATACCCTCCCAAGGATTTCTACACCTGCCTCCCTTCATGACCCTAATTCTACAGCTGGATGGTGCATACTTCCAGATTTCGATGCATGAGCCAAATCATTCACCTGTCAGGGATGGCTAGTTTTCTCTGCTGCTTTGCCTCTTTTATTTGAGCTTTCATATTCCTATCTCCTCTCATAATTGTGTAATTCTAATTCCTATAATAAATTTATTTTTTCTCACACACACAGTGCTTCTGCATTCTTGATTGCATATGAATATTACCAGGTTGTTCTGTCATAAAAGCACAAACATGTGGCATTTCCTTTGAGACTGGTGGTAGAAAGAAGCTAGCTGCAAGGGCACTGAGTAATCTGTTCTTGGAGACTTGAAGGACAATCTAGAAATTACTATTGGAAGCTGGAGGAAAGGGGGCTCAGGTTATGTATTGGCAGAAATATGAGTCTTACCTGTGGTAATGTGGAAAGTAGCTGAGGCAAAAATGGGATTATGGAAGCTTTTAGCCCAAAGTAAGCTCTAAAGTCCTCAGGAACAGAAACACCATGATCTCTGTGAATTCCCTAAGCACCTGTCAGAGTTTTGAAAATTATAGAAGCTCAATAATTTTTGTTGAATAAATTATTGGGATGAATTTCCAATTTCTGTGTATTATGTTGTTGAGGAGAAAGCATTTGATTATCTTGTGTTCTATAATAATAATTTGATAGTGTTTTCTTTTAAATTTCTGTGGGATGCAGAGAAGCTTGCATATAAAGCCATTGTGATGGTTTTAGATAAAGTAACACTAAAAGCATAAATTATTATTATATGAAAAAGAGGACAAAATTCACTGATATTTCTCATGCAGCAATGATTTTGCCATGTACCTAGGGTAAATAGCTTCAGCATGAAAGTCCATTTACTTTGTCCAAGATATTTTGACAGGTTCTGCAATTTCTCATGATGTTACAAATTACAATGTTTATAACCATCAGCATCTGATTTGATGAGGTAAATGAGAACAAGAGAGAGAGAGAGAGAGAGAGAGAGAGAGAGAGAGAGAGAGAGAATCTAATTCAGAATAGAGCTATAAAAACAAAAAAATTAGAATAAGGTCCTTTATGTCACTTAGATAAATTGTTACACCCTTTTATGCTCTACATCATAGATTTCCAACACATTCACAACTTGAATGTGTCATATGGGTGCAAGCTATTTCTCATCCTCCCACTCATACTTCCTTCCTAATAGCAAGTTGTTCCAAAATATCTTGTTAGCAAGCCTTTGCTGCTGCTTGAAGACAAACTTGATTCTGAAACCTTTTGCTCTTTGCAAAAGAAAGAAAAATAATCTTGTTGTATTTCTAGTGTTAGAATATAAATCAGTATCATAGATAATTTCGCATTTGATGAGTGTTTAAATTAAATATGTACCTGTAGCCCAGCCAACGCAGCTCAGTAGTTGAGCATCAGCCTATGAACCAGGAAGTCACAATTCAATTCCCAGTCAGGGCACATGCCTGGGTTACAGGCTCGATGCCCAATGTGAGGCATGCAGGAGGCAGCCAATCAATGATGCTCTCATAATTGATGTTTCTCTCTCTCTCTCTCTCTCTCTCTCTCTCTCTCTCTCTCTCTCTCTCTCTCCCTTCCTCCTTGAAATCAATAAAAATATTTTTAAAATATGTACATGTAAAACACAATGCCTATTCTTTTTTTCATTTTTTATTAAGGTATTATATGTGTACATATCTTACCATTGCCCCCCCACCCCACTCCCATACATGCCCTCACCCCCCAGTGTTTTGCATCCATTGGTTACGCTTATATGCATGCATACAAGTCCTTCAGTTGATCTCTTATCTCCCCCACCTCTCCCTAGCCTTCCCGCTGTAATTTGACAGTCTGTTTGATGCTTTATTGTCTCTGTATCTATCTTTTTGTTCATCAGTTTACAATGTTCTTTATTATCCATAAATGAGTGAGATCATGTGGTATTTTTCTTTCATCGACTGGCTTATTTCACTTAGCATAATGTTTTCCAGTTCCATCCAGGTTGCTGCAAATGGTAAGAATTCCTTCTTTTTTATGGCAGCATAGTATTCCATTGTGTAGATGTACCATAATTTTCTATGTTTTCTTCTGATCCAGTCATCTGCTGATGGGCACCGAGGCTGTTTCCAAATCTTAGCTATGGTGAATTGTGCTGCTATGAACATAGGGGTGCATATATCCTTTCTGATTGGTGTTTCTAGTTTCTTAGGATATATTCCTAGGAGTGGGATTACTGGGTCAAATGGGAGTTCCATTTTTAGTTTTTTGAGGAAACTCCATACTGTTCTCCACAGTGGCTGCACCAGTCTGCATTCCCACCAGCAGTGCATGAGGGTCCCTTTTTCTCCTCATCCTCGCCAACACTTGTCGTTTGTTGATTTGTTGATGATAGCCATTCTGACAGGTGTGAGATGGTACTGCATTGTTGTTTTGATTTGCATCTCTCAGATAATTAGTGACTTTGAGCATGTTTTCATGTGTCTCTTGGCCTTCCGTCTTCTTTCAAAAAGAATCTACTTAGGTCCATTGCCCATTTTTTTATTGGATCATTTATCTTCCTTTTATTAAATTGTATAAGTTGCCTGTAGATGTTGGAGATTAAACCTTTATCAGTAATAACATTTGCAAATATGTTCTCCCATACAGTGGGCTTTCTTGCTGTTTTGTTGATGGTTTCTTTCGCTGTGCAAAAGCTTTTTATTTTGATGTAGTCCCATTTGTATATTTTCTCTTTAGCTTCCATTGCCCTAGGAGCAGTATTAGTGAAGACAGTGAAGAAGTTCTTTCAGCATATGTCTGAGATTTTTCTGCCTGTGGATTCCTCTATTATTTTTATGGTTTCCCGTCTTATGTTTAAGTCCTGTATCCATTTTGAGTTTATTTTTGTGTATGGTGTAAGTTGGAGATCTAGTTTCATTTTTTTGCATGTATCTGTCCAATTTTCCCAACACCATTTATTGAAGAGACTGTCTTGACTCCATTGTATGTTCATGCCTCCTTTGTCAAATATTAATTGAGCATAGTGGTTTGGGTCGATATCTGGATTCTCTATTCTATTCCATTGGTCTATATGTCTGTTCTTGTGCCAGTACCAGGCTGTTTTGAGAACCGTGGCTTTGTAATACAGCTTGAAATCTGGTATTGAGATCCCTCCTACTTTATTCTTCTTTCTCGGGATTGCTGTGGCTATTCGGGGTCTTTTTTATTCCAGATGAATTTTTGGAGACTTCTTTCTAGGTCTGTGAAATATGCCGTTGGTATTTTAATGGGGAGTGCATTGAATATATAGATTGCTTTGGGTAGTATGGACATTTAATTGATGTTGATTCTACCAGTCCATGAACATGGTATGTTCTTCCATCTGTTTACGTCTTCCTCTATCTCTTTTTTCAGTGTCCTGTAGTTTTCCGCGTATAGGTCTTTTACCTCCTTGGTTAAGTTTATTCCTAGGTATCTTAATTTTTTTGGTGCGATGGTAAATGGGATTGCTTTTTTAGTCTCTCTTTCTGTAAGTTCACTATTGGTATATAGAAATGCAATAGATTTCTTGGCATTAATTTTGTATCCTGCTACATTGCCGAATTCATTTATTAAGTCTGTTAGTTTTTTAATGGAGTCTTTCAGGTTTTTTATGTACAATATCATGTCATCTGCAAATAAGGACTGCTTTACTTCTTCTTCTCCAATTTGGATGCCTTTTATTTCTTCTTCTTGTCTAATAGCAATGGCTAATACTTCCAGTACTATGTCAAACAGGAGTGGTGAGAGTGGGCATCCCTGTCTTGTTCCTGTTCTTAGGGGAAATGGTTTTAGTTTTTGCCCATTGAGTATGATGTTAGCTGTGGGTTTATCATATATAGCTTTTATTATGTTGAAGTATAATCTTTCTATTCCCACCTTGTTGAAAGTTTTTACCAAGAAAGGGTGTTGGATTTTGTCAAATGCTTTTTCTGCATCAATTGATATGACTATGTGATTTTTATCTCTCAATTTGTTTATGTGATGTATCATGTTTATTGATTTGCGGATATTGTACCATCCTTGAATTCCTGGGATAAATACTACCTGGTCATGGTGTATGATCTTTCTGATGTACTGCTGGATCCGATTTGCTAGAATTTTGTTGAGGATTTTGGCATCTATGTTCATGAGGAATATTGGTCTGTAAATCTCTTTCATTGTGTTGTCTTTATCTGGTTTTGGTATTAGGGTGATGCTGGCTTCATAGAAGGAGCTTGGAAGTGTTCCTTCCTCTTGAATTTTTTGGAATAGTCTGAAGAGGATAGGTTTTAGTTCTTCCTTGAATGTTTGGTAAAACTCTCCTGTGAAGCCGTCTGGCCCCGGGCTTTTGTTTGCCAGAAGCTTTTTAATGACTGCTTCAAGTTCTTCCATAGTTATTGGCCTATTGAGCTGTTTAGATTCTTCCTGATTGAGTTTTGGAAGGTTATATTTTTCTAGGAATATGTCCATTTCCTCCAGGTTGTCCAGTTTATTGGAATAAAGTTGTTCGTAGTATTTTTTAACAATCCTTTGTATTTCTGTGGGGTCTGTTATATCTGCTGTCTACAAGAATCCCACCTCAGAAAAAAAGATGCACACAGACTGAGGGTGAAGGGATGGAAAAAGGTTTTCCAGGCGAATGGAAATGAAAAAAAAAAAAAAAGCTGGGGTAGCAATACTTATATCTGACAAATTAGATCTCAAAGTGAAGGACATAACAAGAGATAAGGAAGGCCATTTCATAATACTAAAGGGAGCAACCCATCAAGAAGAAATAACTCTGGTAAACATATACGCACCCAATACAGGAGCACCCAAATACATAAAAAAACTCCTGGAGGATATCAAGGGAGAGATTGACAGCAATACACTCATAGTAGGAGACTTTAATACCCCACTATCACCATTGGACAAATCCTCTAAACAAAAAATCAGCAAAGAAACATCAATCCTAAATGACTCACTAGACCAGATGGAATTAATTGACATCTTCAGAACATTTCACCCCAAAGAGACAGAATATACATTCTTCTCAAGTGCACATGGGTCGTTTTCAAAGATAGACCATATGCTGGGATATAGGCAAAGTCTCTTCAAATTCAAGAAGATAGAAATCATACCAAGTATCTTTTCAGATCACAGTGGCATAAAACTGGAAATCAACTACAATAAAAACAATCCAAAAAAAATCTAACACATGGAGACTAAACAGCATGCTATTAAACAATGACTGGGTTACCAGAGCGATCAAGGAAGAAATAAAAAACATCATGGCAACAAATGACAATGAAAACACAGCAATCCAAAATCTATGGGACACAGCGAAAGCAGTCTTGAGAGGGAAGTTCATAACTCCACAATGCCTAGTCTTGAAAAGATTTGAATTGTAGAATGAATTCTGCACAGATATTAAACATTCCTTGAATTCTTGGTTTACCTGATGTTTTTAGATCATTTTATTCTTACAATCTATTTGTATATTCCTAGTTAAGCAAAACTATTAAGAATTATGATGTATTCAACATACTTTAGAGAAAAAACTTAATTAATGCAGTTAATAAAGCCATATTTGTTTATATCAAAAATTGGTTAAAAAAAAAAAACCTCACCAGCCACAACTCCCTGGAAAATTGCAAAAAGCTTATGATGAAACTTCATCCTAGAAACTGGACATGGCTTATCCTGGCCACTGCTGAGGTCTCAGAAAAATCCATAACTTTGCCCTGAAACTTCTAGCTAAGGCAAATTCTCTTCCAAGTCAGCCTTCATTTCCTATAGGTTAGTGCTTGACCCCAGTGTCTAGCTTAAATAGGTGACTAAGGAGTAAAGGTTGGAACCAATAAACCACCACCATAGCACTAACCAATCCCACACCCTTGAGCTGCAAAACTGGAGCTGGAAATTCCAATGCAAAGACACCAGCTAGCTGGGAGTAGGGCATGCATTTGTGGTATTCACAAAATCTCTGGCCCACAAATAAATGATAGATAAGGGTCAGGAAAATAATCATTCTTTTATAAACACACATTTATGCTTTTCCATAAAATTACTTATTTCCTGTGTGTTGGTGAACTGAAAAGGAGCCAATGGAAATCTTGTGATTGAAGGTGAAAGTCAATGAAATGAGCAAGGTTATGAAATCAGTGGGAAGAGATAGTAATACCTGTATACGTAAAGGCATAATTTTGGAAAGGCTAAAAGTATCCTTTTTCTGAAGCAAGAGGGGAGGAGGTCTGGCTGAGTCAAAAATAAATTTTAACATGGAGAGAAGGAAATTTGAAGGCGCTCACAGAAGCAAACTCTGACATCAATAAAGAAGTGATTATTAGTAGAACAAAGGGAAGGTAGAACATGATTTTGGGACTTGAGGATGTTAGAAAACACTGAATGACAATGTAACAAGCTTGAATCATAAGAAGTCAAATCAGATGTTGTGTGAACTACAGGCTCCATTAAAGTGGGTCCAGATATAAAGAATATAGTAGACATGGTTGGTTAATTTTAGGTTTAAAATTTTCTCAAGCAAAGCTTATAAGCTTGAAAGTCAAGTTGAAGAAAATGGTCAATGGAATTCTGTTCAAGACTAGGGAGATAGAAATTCTGGCCTGGCAGAAGATAATGGATATTACCAGTTGAAAGGATTGAGAAGATCATTTTAAAATTTTCAGCATTTCATTATAAGAAAAAAACAAATAATAGACTTCATACTTTTGCATTAGCAAGTAATGAGTTCAACATTTTTTTTCAGATGTTTATTCCAACACTGAGCCTCAGGTCCTCCCTGATGTTAACTCCATATGTAAACCCTGGCAAATCTGTAAGCTTCAATCTAGCCCTGACAATCACCCCATTTTGATATCCACCCTATCATTGGAGTTCAATTCTTAGGCCTCTGTCCCATTCCTGATATATAAATGATCCTTCTCTTGAATGACCATTACTTAATTTGGAACCTAATTTCAAGAAGAAGGTAAATGTTAGGGACAGTGAATATCAGCAGTGAGGTGATAGGTGAACAAAGGCATTAGACTGGATGACAAAAGAGATGTGGTTACCTGCTAAACAAGTGAATATTTATAAAAGCAATCCTGTCCATACTGTAAATTAAATTTATTTTAGAAAAATGAAACATATATAGACATTAAACATTTACATATTAAAATAATCAAGTAAATTTTCAGGTGTCTATGGGAATCTAGCAAGTTATTTATAGCATTACACATGATTGGCTATGGGGTTTTGGCTGGGCAGGGTCGCAAGTGAAGCCATAAAGCAAATGATGTACACAAGAGGCTCTTTGAAATTATTTGGAACAATAGCATAGAATTGCCAATTAGAGGAAAGGCATGCACTGGCTTTCTTAAGAGTTGCTCCCTATGAGGGTTCTTGAAGAGAAGGATAAAATTAAAGGTAGAGTCAAATTCCTATAAAGGCATAATAATGGAAAAGTATTGGATGGTGCAGAAAAATGAATTCATAAGATCAGGGGGAAAGATGAGAGTAAAGGGGCAGTCAAGTTGAAGTGTATCTCAGTTGGGACTTTGATAGTACATCAGAGGGTAAAGCAAAGAATATTTAACTTTCACCTTTGACGATCACTGGAGTAAGGCATTAACAGATATTGGAGTAGGGGGATAAACTAGAAGGACATAGTAAAACAGGAAACAGGATATGCAGTCTTTTGCTGTTGACAGAATTGTAGCTTTTTGAAACCACAAAGGCCTGACTGGGGACTGGGATGTTGGTGTGATCTTGTAAACTTGCTTCCTCTGCTTGGTTCTGTTGCTGATAACAGCTTCATGTTGGAAGAGCAGTTGTTGGAAGATTGTTCCTCATCATACGTGCCTTCTGCATGCTGAGCTCTGCTCTGAAAACAGAGGATACTGGTGCAAGTGATCCTAGGCCTCCATGCTCCAGGAATAATGTTTAAATGACTAAGCCATGTGAAGTTAAATTGACAGTTTATTGGTGAAGTGAAGATTTGAAAACTATAGCATTATATCACGTTATAGAAATCAGAGCCTGAAATAGTTAGGACAATATTGCACAACTGCTGACTCAGGAGGCCTTCAACTATTTCCTTCCACTAAATAGAAAAAGAAACATCTAGTTTTCATCCTTAAACCAAAACACACATTGTAGGAATGCCTTTCAGACTGATCATTCTGCTCCTCTTTTGTTTTAGAACTTCACATTACGGTGCAATCTAAGAGTACTGGATAGGAAGCTGAGTCTTTATACTCTTAAATTATTAAATGATCAAATTTTTCTATGTCACAATGACATCAGTAATGGGATAATCCCTATAACTTTATCAGGGTCAACATGATCATATTTCCATGTTAGAAAGATAATGTTAACACTAGGATGGTGGGTGGATTAGTAGGGGCTATGGGAAGAACAGATTAGAAATAAATCAAGAAACTCTTGTCCTAATCTAGTAAAAACTGATGGTCTAGAATATATTTAGGGGAATACAGATTTGTTGACTAATGGGACATGAAGGAAGAGATGAAACAGAGAGAGGAAGGTAACTTGGATGAAATCACGATCTCTGGTTTAGGTGGAGGTACCCTTTCTGAGATAAGGAAAATAAGAAGGTAAGCGTGTGTGAGCAGGAGAAAGATACCAAATTCATTTTGGGCATGTGATTTTGGATATTCAACACTAGACAGGTTGTAGATACCAGCAGAGTATACATAATTGGTGAAGTTATGGGTTGCTCAGAAAAAAGAGAAGAGGCCCAAACAACATATTTTAATTAATTTTAACATGTTTAAAATTTAAGCTGTAGTTGAACAAGGAGCAGTAAACTATCTTTATATAAAACCTCATTTGAAAAAGAAATTATTCTATGCAGACAATTGGCATTTAATGGATTAGTTTTCTCACAGCTGTTTGTACATTTAAATGCTTACTTACCAGAGAAAGAGGGGCAAGTTGTTCCTGTTCATGTGTGTGTGTCCATGTGCACACATGAGAGTATGCAACAGAAAACACTGTGCTATATGTGAATATGTGTTTATATAATTTTTGGATGAATAAATACATATGAGGAAATACTAATAACTGGTTTTTAAGGGCTAAGATGAACACTAGTTTTTGAAGGATGAGGAAGGAAATGTTTGTTATGTGGGTATGAGTACTTTGCTTATAGTTCTGCTTCTGGCTTTAAACATGAAGCAACCCTAAGAATCCCTATTCAATAATATGAAGGTTAGACAGTATGCCTCTCCAGGGATAGACTTTCTCAACAGTAAATAACTCTTAAAGAATTCAATTATAAATTCTAGTTTATAAGTTTTAACTAGTGGGAAACACAAGTTTCAAAAATTTGATGAAATTTGCATGAGCTTAATGTGTCAATTTTTAATAAATTGGATAACTTAGTATTAAAATTATATTTAAAAACTATCATTTTTGTTAGATGTATTTGTATCTATGATCCTTATATATATTAAACTGACATCTATACTAATAATAGCCTAGGGCCGTCATGACCAGATGGACTAACAGTCACCAGGAAGTGCATGGAGCATCTCTGAGTCCCGCCCACACGGCCCACAGGCTCCTATTACAGCAAGGCTGGTGGCCCAGTGGGTAGGGTGAGGCAGGTGCAGAGAGCAAGGCCTGGCTGCCAGGCACCAGGGTGAGCAAGCATGCTGGCCCCAGACAGACATTAGGGCCTGGCTGCCAGGTGCCGCGGCCTGCAGACAGACAGCAGGACCTGGCTGACAGGTGCTGTGGCGAGTGAGCGAGCAGGCCCGCAGACAGCAGGGCCTGCCAGCCACAGCACACCGGCAGTCCCACCTCCGTGCATGAGCTGCAGAGAAAACACCTTTTCTGACCGCTTATTGGCTAAGCTTCCCATATGCCACTTGCAGTGTTCTTGGTAACTTGGGTAATAAGAATCCAAGAAGGTGATCTAGGGTTTTTCCACCTCTCTCCTGGAGTTAAAAACGAAGGTCTGCTGCTGGAGGAGCTAAGAAATGTTATATCCTGCCCTAGCCGGTTTGACTCAGTGGATAGAGCCTCGGCCTGCTGACCACAGGGTCCAGGTTCAATTCTGGTCAAGGGCATGTACCCAGGTTATAGGATCCTCCCTGGCCGGGGTCCAGGTCAGGGATTATGCAATCAAAGTGTCCCTCTCACATTGATGTTTCTCTCTGTCTTTCCCTCTTTCTTCCACACTCTCTGAATTCAATGGAAAAATATCCTCAGGTGAGGATAAAAAAAAAGAAAGAAATGTCATATCCTATGAAAGAGACATTTTGAAAATGCCTAAAGAAAGTTGTCATTTTTTTTGTGGTGAAGGAACTGGAGTCTGTATTGATGAAAATACCTTGGTGGTTGCAGCGGCCGGCAGTGGCAGCAGCAACGGGGTGATGGGAGTGGCACCTTCCCCTGATCAGCCTGGTCACCTCCGGCAGAGGGAGGCCAGACTGTGGCTTAGGCCCGCTTGGGTCCAAGCCGTCAGTAGGACATCCCCTGAGGGCTCCCGGATTGGAGAGGATGCAGGTCAGGCTGAGGGACCCCCCTCCCATGCACGAATTTTGTGCACCAGGCCTCTAGTTTTATATAAGCATAGTTTTTTCTATCATCCTTTTCCTAAGCCTAAACCATTTATTGAGTTTTATGCTTGAAATTGCCTAAAGCCAATTTAGAATTCTTCTGTAAAGAAATAAACTTTCTAATGTTAACCAATTGAATATTTAAGTAATGTAAGAGTTTTAGAAATTCAAATAAATGACACCATATTTGTCTCTTTTTCCTAAATTTATAAATAATTGAGAACTGACAAGCAGAACTTAAAACTTTATTATTGATAAAGTCTATCAGAGAGAATGACTTTGGATCTGTGACCAAATGAAGTAGATAAGTGAATTAATCAGATTTGAATTGGTAAGAATAGATGTCCTACAGGGAACTTCTCAAGAGGTTCACAGAAAAGAGTACCTGCATCAGGCAGACAGTTTGGCCCTGAAAAAGGGCCAGAATTAAGTTCAGTCAACTGTTCTCTCCAATTTATCCTCAGTCCATTCTCAATGGAGAGGGGAGAATGGTGGAAGTGTTCTTGTTACTTATCCTATACTAGAGGCCCTATGCACAAAATTTGTGCAACAGTGGGTCTCCTTCCCCCAGCTGCCGGCACCGGCTTCCCTCTGGCACCCGGGACCCGGGCTTCACTCTGGCTGCCAGAAAGCACCTGGGACCCAGGCTTCCCTCACAGCCCCGGCTTTGCCCGGAAGGACGTCCAGTCTAATTAGCATATTATGCTTTTATTGTTGTAGATTACTGTAGATAATAAAAGGCTAATATGCAAATTGACCGAATGGTGGAATGATCGGTCGCTATGATGCGCACTGACCACCAGGGGGCAGATGCTCAATGCAGGAGCTTCCCCCTGGTGGTCAGTGCACTCCCACAGGGGAGAGCGCCGCTCAGCCAGAAGCTGTCTAACAGCTCATTTCTCCTATGAATGTTATTGAATTTAATATCATTAGTATTATGTGGAACTTGAAAATCTACCCCAGAGAAAAGAAAAATGCCATAAACATCTTAGTTTTGTGATTGAATCACACAACTAACATATAAATTTATGGTGCTAAAAATGCAGTATTGTGATGGATCAGTGCATTGGCCTTATTAACATTTATATTTAAATTAAAAATGTTCATAAGATTGCTTTAGCTTTTTTGTCACTATAATTAATACAGAAATTTAGAAGAATCAAATGATCACATGCCTTCATATTTTATGAAAGTGGAGATAACATCTGATTGTTTTTGTCACCAATGTATTCTTTATGCTGAACACACAATACGAGTGAAATAAAGTTTTATTGAATACTAGAGGCCCGGTGCATGAAAATTCATGCACTGGTCGGGGGGTCCCTCAGCCCAGCCTGCCCCCTCTCACAGTCTGGGAGCCCTCAGGGACGGGAGGTGACCCGGCGATCAGGGGAAGATGACACCCCCATCACACCTCTGCTGCTGCCACTGCTGGCAGCACAAGCCTCGGTCGGCCCTGGTTACCTGAGCCTCGGGCATCCCTGGGTGGCTGCGCAGCTGACATCCGAGGCTTGCCTGTACCTTGGGCCAGCTCTGGGTGGCTGGGGGGCTGAGGGGACTGGGAGACTCCGGAGGCAGGCATGTGGAACAGCCAGACCCGCCTGGGGGTGGGCCTGGCTCTGCCGTGTGCCTGCCGCCCTGGCGGGGCTAATGGGACTGGGCGCTGCCATCTTGTGGCTGTGGGCACTGCCATCTTTGAGGGTGTGGCAGTCAATTAGCATATTCCCTCCTTATTGGCTCTGGATGCTGCCATCTTTGTGAGGGTGTGATGGTCAATTAGCATATTCCCTATTTATTAGATAGGATATGAATAGTTTCAGATACTAGAAATAGCTGAGAATATAAAGAATCTCAGCCTTAGTCTTCTTAGGAGGTCTTGATAATTTGTGATGGGGCTGAAGATTGCTGATCTTTTCAAGAAAATGGGAACTATACAGGTCTTTTCATGTTCTATCATATCTAAAGGTTCCGGATTTTTATGAAACATTTTGAAAGTACTTTTACTAAATAGAATAAATTTGGCTTTAACATATAAAATGGTGTCTTAGAAACTCCTCTCATTTAGTTCTAGAGGATATTTTAAATAGATTTAGGAGTGTGGTCATAACCCTTAAAAACATCAATTGAATGAATTATTGACCCACTCTGGTGGGTAATAGAGCAATTTTCATTTGTACTTTAATTTTCTGGATTGTCAATGAGCAATAAGATAAAGAGAATAAGAAAGGCAATACTGGCTGATTTAGGTTCTGAGGTTAGGAACAGATAAAATGATTAGTGAATATACATTGGGGCAGGTGAAACAGACAAACAGAATTAAAGGGTACAAACTTCCAGTTATAAAATAAGTCATGAGGATATAGTGTAGAGCCGTGGTCGGCAAACTGCGGCTTGCGAGCCACATGCGGCTCTTTGGCCCCTTGAGTGTGGCTCTTCCACAAAATACCATGGCCTGGGCGAGTCTATTTTGAAGAAGTGGCATTAGAAGAAGTTTAAGTTTAAAAAAATTGGCTCTCAAAAGAAATTTCAATAGTTATACTGTTGATATTTGGCTCTGTTGACTAATGAGTTTGCCGACCACTGGTGTAGAGCATAGGGAATATAGTGAATTTTACATAATGACAGATGGTAGGGGCAAGATTTATTATGGGGATCATTTAGTAATTTATATAAATATTGAATCACTAAGATGTACATCTAAAACTAATAGGGTATTGTATGTCAATTAAAAATCATAATAACTAATACACAATAGTAAATAGTAAAACCAGGATTGAAAGTCAGTCAGCTGGTGCAAGAGCTTGTGTTGCTAACCACTACTAGTATAACACGTTGTACTTGGCATTTGTTATTTACTTAGTACTTATTTCCATCATCTTTTTAATCTTAAAAGGTAGGAAGCCCCCCAATTTAATATATATATGGCCCTGGAGTAATTTTCAATTTTAAACAATTAAGAAAATGGGACAAATTATGTAGCAAAATAGTGAGCAATGGGATTCAAATCTCAGTTTCTTTGCATCTGAGCTTTGTAGTTTTATGAAGTTAACCTCTTTGTACCTAAGATACTTTATTTATAAAATGAGGATGAGACTAGCACTATTTCCTAGGGGCTATTGTGAGAATTACGTAAAATTTTTTAAATTAGGACTAGTACTATGCCTGGCATGTGGTAGGTGCCCCATAAATAGCAGTACCCCTTTTTGTTCCTGGAATGTGGGGAAATTGTGAAAGAAACCAGCTTAGATTCTCCTGCTAGGAAATCACTTAAAAGGACATGATGCTAGGCAAACTTATGAAAGTTTTATACTCTTTAGGATCTTTGAGCAAAATGCTAAAGTAATCATATAAAAATTTTAATTTAAATAGAAATGTTAATCAGGGCAATGCACTGATCCATAACAATATTGCCTTGTAGCATCTACTGAGTTGTGTTTGGGAAAAGTGAGAGCTGAAGAGTTTCTCAAGGACCTTACTTTCTCCAGCCAAGCCTAAGGGTCTGACTGGTGTGGGGTAGATAGGGAAATACCATCACTGAAGATCTCTGAGACAGTCTGAGCGTAGGGGCAAGGTCTTTCTTCTAACAAGCTCTCCAGGAGATTATTATGGACAATAAAGCTTAAGATGTGCTGGTCTCTGAAATAATTTTTCTAAGTCCTGAATAACCTGTTTTTTAAGGACAGAGAAGATACTTGCTGAGTTCACCATTAGAAAGGCAGCACTGTCTTCTCATTTCTCCCCCTAGGGCACAATATTCATATAGGATCATCCTATATAATAAAAGCCTAATATGCAAATTGTCCCCCTCAACTGGGAGTTGGACCAGGAGTTCGACACAGGGGCAGGGCTGGCCAGCCAACCGCCCATGGGCCCTCCCCCCAGCTGGCCCCACCCTGGCTGGCAGCAGTGGTGGCAGGCAGCTGGGGAAGGGAGGCCCCAGCCAGCAGCCGGCAGCCACTAGGGATCCTACCCGTGCATGAATTTTGTGCACTGGGCCTCTAGTCTATATATATAAAAGGCTAATATGCTAAGTGTCCAACCATCCGACTGGTCACTATGACACACATTGACCACCAGGGGACAGACACTCAACACAGAAGCTGCCGAGCTGCAGTGACTTGGCAGTGGTGGTTCTCGGGTAACACATCCCAAAACCAGAGAGGAGGGAGAACGATTCCTCGAGGGGCTGCCCAATTCCAACTTCGGCCGTGGTTTATGTTGTTGCTGGAGCACTGTCGGCCCGGAATCTGGTTTACTGCCCATTTGCATTTGCATTCCACACGCTGTACAACAGCAACTTTGTAGAGTACCCTCTCACACTCCAGGATCCCTCGGGGATGTCGGTTTCAGCCTGATCCCTGCAGGCCAGGCCAAGGGACCCCACCTGCCGTAGGGACCCTGCTCAATCAGCAGATGCCACGGAGGGACCGAGGGAACTTGGCTTCAGCATGTGTCTGGCCCATCTCACCCAGTCTGAGAGCCTCACATTACCTGTTTTTTGTTTTGTTTCATCTCCCCAGAATTTTCTTCTTGTGTAACTGGGGAAGAAAGTTTAGGGAAAACTGAGTTGAATGCCAAAGCAGTTCCAAACCATAAGCTAAAGACTCAGATTAGGCTAGGTTGAAATCAAAATGAACTTGATTTAAAAATAGAGTTGTTGAGTTTGATGTGGGCTGAGGATTCTTGCCTTGTCTTCATTTCCAGCAGAGGTACTTTTCTTGTGTAATTGATGGATAGGCTTTGTGACTTGCAGATTTCCTTCTATTTTTTAACTGTTGGTTTAGCTGTTACTATTTTACCAATTCCCAGATCCATTCTCATGCCATCAATAATGCCAGAGAGCAGCTGTGTTAAAGCTGAGACTGTCTCCTGACTTTACCAGTCTTTGAGGTCACCATCTATAAGTAGTTCAAAGGGATTCTGCTCCCTTGAAGGTCTGATGTTTCCCCCACCTGTTACACTTAGGGCACTTCCCAACTTAATTTGCTAATATAACCCTTCTACATTTATTTCTTTGGTATGTTTTATTCTTTTTCCCCCAATTAATATTGACATTTTTGTGTATTATTTATCTAAGCTAAGCTCTCTGATTAAAATTTCTTTCTGAGATTACATCATGCACCCCTAATTTTTATATGACTCTCATCTAATGGTTCAGCCAATAACCTTCTCCTACCTTGTAAAGATCAACCCTGGAGGCTTTCCTTCCCCAGCTATTCTGATGTATTTCAGTCTATAGGTAAGTTTTACATTGTCAGCATTTTAAGATTTCCAAGTTTTGTTTCTTATGAGGGAATAAAAAAAGAGCCAGGAACACTAAGAACACACAAGAACAAACAAGTAAGTAGTTTTGATGTTGCATCAAATATGGCACCAAAGACCTGATCTGGTGTCCATGAGTTTGATATCAATTATGACATTTTGATGTTCTAAATCAAAGATGTGGCTAAGATCATAGTTACTGTGGAGACTTCAAAAAGAATGGCTGACCTTCCGTGAGTTCTTTGTAGCATCAATGAAAGACATATGAAAAAGAAAGGCATTTAAGAGGCCCAATATTTTACTCAGAGAATTTCTTTCTACTAAGAATTTGTGAGGTCAAGGTTTATAGTCTTTTGTGCTTGATACTTTTGCATTTTTACTTGTCTAATATTAATATCACATAAAATTGTTTTCTAAATCATCCTTTTCTCCAAGTAAATCCTTATGAGTCCAGGATCCATGTGGAAGTTGGTGAGGAGTGGGTGGAGGGCTTTGTCTCTTGTCCCCCACATGTGCCAGTCAAAAGAACCTAAACTTTAGGTTACTCATGATCAGTGGTGTCTAGGGCAACAATTAACCTTAGTGCTACCAGCTTCCCTGGATTCATGCCCCTGTTTCATTTCTGTCCCTAGAGCACTTGAATTTCCCTTCCTTACTTGGAAATCAACTTAATTGTTAACAAAAATATCTATATATCTATATATGGGTGTATATATTCACACAGACAGACACAAATAATTATTTAGGTATGTAGAGGAAGAGCTTTAGTTCTTCTGTCTGCCATAATGCCAGAAATGGACATCCTCCATTTAAATATATTTTTGATACATCAATTCCAATGATCTCCACTGCCACTAACCTCATTTAGGTTCTCATTTGTTTCCCTGCCTCTTTCTTCCTTTCAACAATTTCTACTATAGCCTGAGCATCTGTTCTGAAACCAGATCTGTTGGTGTCACTCCCCATTGTTCTGAGCTAGAACTAGATTATTTAATATGGCCCAGTGCTCTGAATGACTTAAACTATTTATCTCTCCATATATTCCTGTCTTACATGAACATTTACCCAACTCCAGAATGTTTGAGTCTGCTATAAAAGTTGCTGCTACCTTTTAGGAGGAATTTTTTATCTGTGCTTTATAAATATTATTTTAGCTGATCCTTGCAAAATCTTATGTAAGTATTATTATCGTCTTTTTACAGGGAGAAATAGAAAGGGTAAGCGACTTATCCAAAGTCACAGAGCTATTAATTGGAGGACTTGAGATCCAATCCCATGTTTGGCTGACTTCAAATATTCTTTTATTAATTTCTGATCCTCTTATACTTCCTTTCTTAATTCTTGGGCTTTTGTTCCTCTTCCTAGAACACATCTAGTTCTTCCTTCTCCATCATGCCTTTTTTATCCATCAGATCTTACTTGTTTAAGTGCCCTTTGTAATGTGCCTTTTTACTCTGTCATATCTCAGTTTCTTATTCTTCTGCATTTCCCTTTAAACTCTAAGCTATGTGACAGCAGAGACCAAATCTACCTTGTTCTCAGTGGCCTCTTTAAAACCATGATACATACTTTCTAAAAAATCTCTCATATACCAGCTCCAAAAATTCTGATATAATTTAAGAAAAGGGTTTTTGTTTCCTGGTAAATTAAAGCATGGAGACTTTTAATTTTATTTTATTTTTTCAGTTCAGGAGAATCAATTTAAAGAGAGTTCTGATTTGATTTTCTGTTTTTAGGATAAAGCTGCTTCCCATGCTCAAAATTTTATAAATATAAAAATGGAAGTTATGTATTAAGAGCAAGTTACTTAATAAGCCCATACTATGGTTGTTTAATTGCATGTTGGGCAAGATTTCCATCCTTTACTATATTCTGAGAGAAATATGAATTCCATAAAATGAAAATCTAAGCATTATATTCTGCTTTTGAATCTTCATAGGATCTATTTCTGTTCACACTATTGCTTGATTAAGGATTCAGATAAATGTGATTAATGCATTCTTGCCACTTTTATGAGAATAAATATGTATTTTCATCAGAAAAATGTACAAATGTTTGTTATTCTCTTTTAGACATTAGTACTTCATTTGCATTTTATTTTGAAATTTTTTTTCATATTATGTACTGCTTTCCACATAAAATATGCAATACTGGATGGAATTTACCTTTAGAATTTAAGAAACATTTTTCTTAAATAAAAGCAGTTAAAAAGATACAACCAAATTTACAAATTCTTTTTTACTTTCATTGTTTTTCTTTCTAGTAAATTGAGGATATATATATAATCTCAGACCCAGAAATTCACTTCTAATTATATATCCTACAAAAAGGCATACTTAGACATACTAGAATACATATGCGCAAATGCCAAAGCATCCTTATTTATAATAGCCCAAAACTACAAGCAATTAAAATATTCATCAGCAATAGAATGGGAAAGTAAATTAAGGTATACTCACATAATGGATTACTAAAAACAACTAAAAGGAATAAACTACAGATATACCTAGCAAGTTTTTTAATAAGCCCATACTATGGAATTATAAAGTTCACAGCAGGCAAAATTGAATTATGTTACTTAGTGTTATATTTTTCAGGTGGTAAAACTATAAAAAAAAGCAAGGAAATTTATTACTGTAAACATCTGGATAGAGTGGGAGCGAAGGCATTATAATTGGGTAGCTGTTGGCAAAGTTCTATTTTGTAACCTGGTGGTAGTTACATAAATGTTTGCTTTATTATAACACATTAAATTGTGCACTTATGTTTTCTATACTTTTCTTTATGTTTTCATATTTCACAATAAAAGGAGGATGGGACTACAATAAAATTTCATTTATGTTTGCTTTAAGCACAGAGCATTATTGAAAGATGAAGTAGACTTTTCTATCAGCATGTTAGTTCATACTCACTGCCAGGAAAGAAATAACTTTACTGAGGGGAAAAAAGATATAGTTTGTTTTGGCTAAAGAAGAGTCAACTTTTTTCATTAGCAGGTTGTATAAAATACTGTTTTTTTCCATTTATGGCAATAAGCTGGGTTGAGCAAGTAAATTTTTTTTTCCTATGAATAGTGATCAGTTTTGCAAAATAAGGCTGTAGAGTAGAGCTTTGTTTTTATACAAAGCTAACATGAATAGTCATTTTAATGCCTGATATTCCTTTTGTTATTACTATGTTCTAAGGAAATCTGTAATTCCTTCAAACACGAGGAGAAACAGTTTTGACATCCTTATTTCATCAGCCATTGAGTACATAGAATAAGTTATAGAAGAGTCATAACCATGTATGAATGATGTGGTGAAAACCTTGTACTGCTTCTTGCTTTTTTGTAGGATGGAAGAACAAACCTATTCATCTGTTAAATAAGTGCTAACTGACCAGCAACTCTGTTGTAGTTCACAGTGCTTAGACATAGGAATATAAATTAAAGATAATATGCTTTCTGTCCTTAACTTGGTAACTATATTTGTTTCAAATCAATGAGACTTTGTAAATTTTAATATTTTAGCTGTGGTTCATTCAACTGTTCCGATTTATTTAAAAGAAGCATATCATGGACTCCATTAAATTTTAACTATTTCCTACATCTATCGGAATGATAACTTTCTTACTCAATAATAGATGTCTGAAATGATTAGTTTCTCAGTTTACATTAATCTGAATGACAAAAATGTGTTGGGACATCTGAAATAGTGGCAACAATAAAAATAAAGTTAAAAAAGAGAAAAATGTTTTTAGATAAGAAAAACAAAAGGACATGATTTAAGAAGTATTTAGGAAGTTTGGCTGAAAGGAGAGAAGGAAATTATATATTTAGTTTTGGACATGTAGCTTTTTGATAGCTGTGGGACATCCAAGTAGAGATGTTGGGTAGTAAGTTAAATAATAGGCCTGACTGAAGTTCATAAAAAAGACAGTGTTGATTTATTCCTTGAATTGGATTTTTCCACATGGAGATGGTAAATGAAGCTACAAGCATATCGATAGTAAGTAAAGCTACAATGATATTCATCAGGTAGAATGTATAAAATGATAAGAATCAGGGGCCTAGGAGATAGCTCCGAAGACACTAATATTTAGGGAAATGGCAGTGTCAAAAAAAAACAAACAACAGCAACAACAACAAAAAACAGAAATTGTATTATTAAAACAAGGAAACTGTGTTTAAAGAGGAGGAATTAGTCAGCAGTATTGGGTCCTATAAGTGAAATAAAGTAAGAGTGAATTTAGAAACGAAGTATTAATTGATGACCTTAACAGGAACAGTTTCAGGAAATTCTTGGTGGTGGTTTCCAGATTGCAATGTACAGTAAGTGAGGGAAGGGTAAAATAATGACTCCAGGCTACTTATTTTTCAAAAGGAAGAGATAGGACAGTATCTAAAGACTGACTTGAGGATGGTGTTTTGAAAATTGGAGAGACTTAGGAAGAGTGAAATAATATTATTTGAGAAAGAGCCAGTTAAAAAGATAGGAATTTGAAAAAGTAAAAAAGAAAGACAGGATTTTCAAGGAACAATGGCCCTTTGAAATTCCTAGGTGGGGGGTGGGGGGTGGGGGGTAGGGGGGAATTCACAACACAGGTCAAAGATTAGCCTTATGCATAAGGAATAACATCTCTACATTTGTGGTGGAAGAGTTAGAAGCAGTGGGGGCTGATATCCATTTGCTTGTACTGCTCGAATTATGGCTTTGTGTGTGTGTGTTTTGGGAGAGGGGAGTGGAGGAGATAATAAACTGAGAGTAAAAAGGTAGCTAGAGATAATAACTACCTTTTATTTTAATGATGGGAAAGAGACCTAGGGAACTAAGAAAAAATCGACCTAATCTTGAGGCTTATTTCAGGAAGGTATGCTATAGAAGAAAAATTAGGCAAGGACTTTGAAGGAAAAAAGAGGTTGAAGTGGTGGACCAGGGAGTCAAAATCACTCAGGAATTAGATTGGGCTGATAGAGACACACAATTTTTAGGTTTAGGGTTTAAAGGTCTTAATTAGTTTGGAGAATGTGGATGACTGAATGAGACCTAATAATTTATTGTTAGAGAGAGAGATTTAAAATTTTAGAGATGTACCAGTTCTAGGTGATAACAAGTTTGAAATATGTGCACAGTAATGGGTGGCCAAAATGGAGAGTGAGCAGATCTGCCATATTGGCCCTCAGTCTTCTGTATAGGTTTTTCACATCTTTATCTCAAAGTATTTGTTGGTCCCTTTTACCTTCACCTATAATATACAATTATTTATTTATCTGTCTATTCAAAATCTACTCAACTTCATGAGTCAAGACCAACCTCATTCAAGCCTTGTCTCATTACCTCACTCCACTGGAATTACTTCCTATTATGAATGCACAACATCTCCCTCAGTGGCCCATATGAGTTACCAGGATGTGTTACAAAAGCTGCATTTCCTATCATTCCTGTTGTTTGGACCGGCATCTCTGCTGATGCCTCTGCCTGTCTGGGAAACCTGATACCATTTCTCTGTCTAGCCCAATGAGCTCTCTAAGCTAGATGCCCTCTCCTCTGTTCTCCTAGTTCCCTATGCATACATCAATTTTAGCACTGACTGCATTGCGTCCACATTAAACTTTTATGTTTTATTTCTTATAAGCTTATATACCTTTTAAACAGTTTTTAAATATTATTTATTCTAGTGCCAAGTACTATGACTGGTACAGAACAGATATTCAATATACATTTACAAAGTAAAGCCATGTTCAGTCACTCAGTGGCTATGTGACTTGGACAAGGGAAGTAGCTTTCCCAGACTCTGTCTTCTCTGGAAAGAGAGAGGACAGCCACAGAGATGTTGAAAAGTTAGGTGAGCTGCTAAGTGAAGGGGAAGCCTCCAGTCCAGTATGTGGCAGGTAGAAAACTAGAGTGAATGTTTCCAACTTAATTTTAGTCTACTTTATGCCACTTGGTATTTTGTAACTGATATTTGATTATACCTACTGTTATTTGACATTTTTACAATAATATCTTAACTGTATGATCTCTATCCTCAAATTTCAAGTATATTGGCTGGGTATTTTATATTATCTAGCATATATTTTGTATATGAATACATACTTATGAATAATAATTATTAAACATTACCAAGAAAATGAACTACTTCCATAGATTCTGTTGATGTCTTGGCTCTAAGACAAATGAGGCAGGATGATTAAAATGTTTCTTCTTAAAGAAGGACAGAGCTACATATAAATATAACTGTATTCAATGACACAATTCAACCATAATCAACCACTAACTAAATAGGGTTTGAAAGAATGAATTAAAATTTGTATACCATAAGCAGAATGCTGTTTTCATTCAGTGACTAGAAGCCAAACTGTATAAAGTCTGGTCTGTGTCATTTGTGGTGCAGGAAAATTCTAATCTGGGCTACTCACCACACAAGCAGACAGGAACAGCCACATGAATTGAATGACATCCGATATGCAAATGCTTATAAAACACCTGAATCATTAAATCCCTTTTCTCCATTTTTATAGGAATGTCCTGGCATTATGCAGACATAGCATTCAGCTGCACATTATGCTGAAAATTAAAATAGACAAAAAGCCTTGATATGACCTACATCAAATAGTGTTGTTTTTCTCATACAAATATATATAATTTTTCATTAAAATTGTACATTCAACTATTCAGGGGTTTCCTGGTGAAGGCAGCAATGCCTATCTCTATAATTTATGTCTTATTTTACAGACAGAAACTGAAGCAAGAAAAGAATGTCACAGAATAACTTAAGAGTGAATGTATAGAAACATTCTTGTTTCTCAGTTCTAACCATTCAGAAAGGAGGCAGGCACAGTCCTCACCCATCAAGTCCATTCCTTTATTCTGACAATTTAATATGACACTGATCAGGAAGTTTTGAGTAATATGCATGTCACAACCTCAGAGTGGAGAGCTGATTTGACTTGTCTGTTTGTTTGTACATATTTTGAATTTTTTAAAATGACACAATACAACTTGAAAAAGAAATATTTGATTGCAGGAGTTCATATGTACTCTTTAGATGTTTTCATAAACCTTCTTCATCTATATTTTCAGCAATTTTTCTTGGACGTCTAACAAATACTGAAAATGGTTTGCCTCTCCCACTTACCCTTTCATAAACGTTCGTGACACAATCCTGTGTAATTTGACACCTTGGGACTTTCAACAGTCTCAGAATCTTTTGGACCTTCTAGCCATCACCAGTTCCCATCATGTGCCGTAAATCCAGCTCACAATAAACAACACAGATGGGATCGAAGCGTATAGTACAATGTCAGCAGTATCCACAGATTGACAGCGCTCGTGAGGCTGCCAGATGCACAGAATGTTGTTTTATCCACTTGTTCTTTATAACTGGACTTGATGGAGTACATCAGTGTCAAACTCCTTGCTGGTTTCCACACGCACACGCACAGAAACGCACCCGCATAAACACGCACATTCCTGTGCTCTATATCAGCGGCGCCATCTGCTCTCAGCTTTACATGTGGTAGCTAACTAACTATCCTACTGTGCCTGGGTCTCACCGACTGCTTTCCCTGGAAACAAATGACAACAGTTTTTATCTTGTGCCCTCCTTGGCATTATAAAATAAGGCTCTTAACATTTCCATATGCATATATTTTACATGCATTTTTTAAAAATTCTGTTCTCTGTTTTATTTACTGATTCCCTAGAGAATGGCAATATCTCTTTTTATATCTCTCCCAAATTGAGATTTTGCCTATGAAACTTCACATACCGAGATTGTTTCTTCTTTACATAAAAGCAATGTACGTATAAAAGCCACGGACCCTGAGACCAGTTTGTTCTCAACACACTACTTTGTAGGTTACTTCATATTACTTGGAAATGTAAAACAACATGGGGGTTCACTAGGGCAAGACATCCACTCCCTTCCATTACCCTTCTGTAAAATTCCACTGGAAATAATGGCCATGCTGGAAATGTTAAGATGAGGGAGCAGTACAAACATGCAATATTTTCATACCTAAGTATGAAAGTTCATGGGGTTATTATTCTGTTCCCAAAAGCAGAACTTTTGCCTTGACCTCTTTGCCATATCATGTGAGATATAGACCTTTAGCAAGATATGAAAAGAGATAATCACACTTTTAACTGGTAAAATTCAATTGTAATGTCTTTTCAAAGCAATACATCCATATTAACTGCGAGTATGAAATGTCCTAAGATGTAGAAAAGGAAATGGCAAAGAGATTACCCAGGCTCTGGCCATACCAAATATCTCTTCCTGACCCATTTCCACGTCTGGCACCTGTCTCTATGACAATCTCTGCAGAAGATCTACGGAAATTATCCTTACCTTCTGGTAACTAGGTAACATAATCTCCTGGAGGCTAGCTAATTACAGCCCACCATAACCCCTCATACAGTAACTGTTAAATTTTTCATTTCTTTTAAATTATTATGGATCAGTGGAGAGGGTATTGATTTGCTCATTAACGGAATCCCAGTCTGTTCCAAGGTTAATGATTACATGTGTCTCAATTACATCCTTAACAGGTTATACTGTATGATTTGTTTTAACTGCTTTGTACATTGTGTATCTTCCTCAGCTGAAAAGGCTCTTAGCACTTTAGGATTTAACATTTCTTTCTTCTCCTCTTCCTAAAACAATGAACTGCTTTGATGGAACATATCGAGGCAGGACAAAAACAAATTGAAAAGGCTTTTTGCAGAATTCTCTGAGAATCATAGCAGCACCGTTTATGTTAGTCAGGTAAGTAGTCTGCAATTCATTCATATTTAAAATGTTTATGTGTGTGGAGCAGGAGGTTGATCCTTTCTCTTGGTATTTTATACCACCCTTCTTAAGAAGGAGGCACTTTTTAAAAAAAACTTTGACCTTAGAAAAGTAGAAGTCAAATGTGTATTTAAAAATTACCTGTATTCCCTTCAACAGAAGCCAGACACATTTTAACTGCTGTAAAGAACCAAAAGAAATTTACATAATTCAAAATACCATATTCATGGGACATTTTTAAGGTAATAGTAAGTCAAATGATTAGCAGGTACACTTTGCATATTGGCCATGGATCGTGTGGCAGGAGGATAGAGAGACCCACTGCAGGGACCCCAGGCCAGAGAACACATCTGTCAATTAGAGGACAGCACGGGGACTTTGACAAGCAGACACTTTTTATTCTAGTCCTTCTAATTCCTTTGTCTAACCCTTGCTACTGCTTCCAACCCTACTTGCCCCTGGATATTCAAGCCAAGCAAACTTCCACTGTGTCCTGAACTAGAATTGCGGAATCTAGGGACAGACTTAATCTTGCTTTCTTTCAAGGAAGCTCTGCCTCTCGCACATTGTATTTGAAGTCCATAGCAGGAGCTACGTTTTAATGAATGGCATCACTTTTCCTATCCACTTGTATTCTGAACAAGCTAAGCACCAGACTCCCCTCCTTTCTGGGACCCCCAAGATTCTGACACAGTCTGGGGACTCAGAAGCCAAATGGGAATCATCAGGAGGAGAGACTTCAGTTATACAATCCATTAAATAAAACAATAGAGCCTGCAGCTGAGCTATTAAAAAGAGTAGAGCAATTTTTATTTCAATGGCTACATTTTATTTCCTCTTCTGAGTGACTGTTAACAAAGGGCCGCTGAAAGGACTGGATAAAAAGCAGGCGTCAGATGCAGGATCCATGAGTTAAACAACATTATTAGATACAATTTCATAAAATCTAGTTGCTTTTTTGCTACTAGAAATCATGTCCTTTTGTCAACTTGTGGTCACATCAGCACTTCTGCTGATATAATTTGCTCCAGCTGCAGAGCATAGCTGGCCTGCAAATCAAGAACCAGAATGAGGACAGGCAGGAATAACTCAATGGCTTGGATAATGTGCAAATCACTACACTTCTCGCTATTAGTCTACTTTTTTTTCCCCAGAATATTTGGAAGAGGAAAGATTTATCCTTTTTATCTTTAGCAAAGCAGCCAATCAGCCACCCTCTTAGGAACGGGTTTGTGGGGTTATCTTCTGAAGCCTTGCCCCTCTCTGCAGGGATGCTCTGTAATCCTGGCATTATGTATTTAAGACAGCAACACTGAACTCCCTTAGCCCATCGTAAAACTGGTCCTCTGAACACCTAATGTCAAATAGCTCCTGGTTTTGTTCACATCCCCTAAAAGAAGTTCCTCCTTAGATTTAAAAGTATTCCTCAGCACATTAATCATTTTTGGATTTCAAGTGCTTCTATCTGAGCTGGAATGTGTACATTTACAAAATAATATATACCATTCTCATGTCAACAAACTGTTATAAATGCCTCAATTCCAGACACAAAAAGATCCAGTCAACAATGAAATAAAATACTACTTATTGACTTAGGCATGAGTAAAAATGTTGGAGGCTTAACTGGTCATTCAGCATCAAGCTTCAGACAGCTCTTTCTGCTTGATTAGAAACTCTATTGATTTACATTGGAATCAATTAGAATTGGATCCCAACCATTTCAAATTCAGCTATAATTGAATACTCAACCATCACTCACGTATGAAAGAGAAATTTCTAAATAAAAGCAAAGCCCAAGTACTCGTGCATAGCTGAGGAAATCATTATATCTGGTGAGCAAATAAGAGAGAACAAACAATAGCTTATACAGCTGGAACAGCTGAATCAGTGTCCCTGATAACAAGAACAGCTTATCGAGTGTGCAGAGGCAGCACCAGCCTGTTCACCAATGCAAGGAGCTGATATTCTCTCTTCATGCCATGGCAACCTTCCAGGGCCAGGTGCAATCATAACTGCAAACACATTATATAATCTGTCACCTTCTGAAACTCATTGCTGCAGCAAGAATCCACATACTACGTATGCTATGGTTGTAGTATTTTCCTGTTTTCTTTATAAACTGACCTGGGACATTTTATGACTACCATTGTTTTAGAGAGGACAAAGAGAAGTCATGTGCCATGTACCTGTGGCACCAAATGTGTTTTCCTTTGGCAGAATTGCAGGTGAAGGGGGTGGCGGATCTGTCCCATGTTATTTTCTTTTCTTCTTTAATAGCACATTGAAGAAGTGGATTTATCAAAACTCATAGGTCTGTTTCGTTCTTAGATTAGAATTAACATAATAACCCTTTCTGAATGGTACGTGGATAATTTATTTGCATCCTGAATGTTTTGAAGTTTGCCCTTGCTAGCTACAGGCCAGTGAAGCTCATAGGCTCGAGTCTATAGAAGTGAATTTTAATTTCTGGTTGGAGTTAATGTGAACTGATCGTTCACATTTTTCAGATGTATAATAGGCACACTATTATTGTTGCTCACTCTGGGAGTGTGACAAAATTATGGCTTGTTTAAAATAGAATCATATTTTATTATGATATTGACTAGCAAATGCACTGTTTAACTATTATATCAAGCAACTATCTTTATTCAAATAAGTGAAAAAGGAAATGAATAAATTGTAAGATTTTGTAGCCCTCTGGGAAAATAAAAGCACCTGTTAAGAGAAGAAAAAGGTTTTGCAAAGTGAAATTTGACATCTGTAATCACATTCTTGCAGTCCTGCCCTTAACTGGCACCCATACAGGTGGGACTAGATGCAAAAGGTCGTGCAAAGGAAGGAAGCCTGAAATCTATGAGGTGGCTCTTTAATGAGAATCAGTTCTTCTATGGTTCTATGTTTGTTCATACCCCAGAACAAGCCCTTCTTTTATCATCATTAAACCATAAACTTGTAGTAGTAGTGAGCAAAATGTGTGGGGCATTTTTTAAATGAAATGCTCACAGACACGCTTTTCGGCCATCTAATTGCTGCTTCTTTGTCAGATCTTAGATGCTCCTCTGGTAGTCTGGATAAGGAACAGTAACAAAAACCAAACAATACAAATGTGTTTAAGGCTCTATCTATCATTTTTTAAAAGAGGAAATTTACTCTGTCCACATTGAATTAGAAAGAAGCTGTTCTCTCTAAAGCCTCTCTTTATTTACCATGTGGACGGCTTCTGTTGTAAAAGTCACAAATCATGCAGAAGAATATATATGGCATTGAAAGGCTACTACTGTATCAATAATTTGCTTAACAGTATGGTTTCAAAATTATTGTAGTTGGAAGTTGAATCATCCCACAAATATGCACAGAATCTTTCTAAACATTGAAAATACTGCTATTTAGGTCTGTTTCATGAGGTGTTTATCTAGTAAGGGGAAGCTAAGTTAAAGTATTTTCATCCCACTGGAGTCAAAGAATCATAGTTCAAATATTAATATCCAACACCTTACCAGCTTGTGTGCTATTTTGTCAGTTGCTTTTGTTGGCAGTTGGCCTTCCTTGTAAAAGATCAAGATTTCTGCAACAAAATCTCTGCATAGATTTTAATCTTACTGCATTTTCTTCCAAGTCTTTATAAGCCATATTCTGTTATATATGTCATAGAGTACCAGATGATGATGGGAGAGAGAAGGCCACATTGGAATATTTTTGAATATTTGAGGGTTAACAGAGACAGCAAACCTTAATGTATCACAAAACTATCCAGGCAAATTTAATTATAGAAGTAAGTCTAAATGAATAAAAAAAATAAGGTAAAAGAAGAAAGAAAAGAAACAAACAAGGATGGAGGGAGGGAGATAAAGAGAGGGAGTAGGGAAAACATAAAACCTGGAAGCAATTTCTGTCACTTTATCTGCTGTTTTGTCTGCTTTAAACAGATTAGGGAGTCACTCTCTTTTCATTTTGTTTTATAGAAAATTCTGTTGACTTAAAATACTACTGCCAACATAGACAGCAATACCACAAGTATAGTTTAATGACAAAAATATTTAAAACAAAAAACAAAAATCATTTCAGAGCTGTTCATGTTATTGAGGATGCCTGAATGTTCACAAAACATTTCCAAGGACCCATGAGGGTCTAGGAGCCAGTTGCTTTTCTGTGCACTCCAGTCAGCTCTGCTTTGATATGCAGGGTCATGCAGTCTTCGCTTAGACAGCCGATAAATGAAACCAGTGATGGTGATTATTTTCAATTTTTGACGTGGGTTTTTCTTAGAACAACATGTATTTGTATATTTATAGAAAATTCACACACAAAATAATTTATGAGTACTATGTGGTGGTGTCATTTCATAGATCGTGCATCTAACAATTCTAATGCATGTGCTTGTTATTTGTTGTCAGTGGTGCTTGTTTTCAAGTTTGGATTGCAAACCTCATAAAATGGGGCTAACTGAATTAATACTCAGTTTACTTGGGATAAAGCATGTGCTCCATGAAGCAAGTGTTTATGGAAAATGTTGGTTCCCCTGCTGGATTATGAGGCTGACTAAGTCACAGATTGTGTCCTGCTTAGATATGCATGTCCTGGTGAACAGCAGAGTTCTTGAACATAGCAGAATGAGTGAACATTTGCAGAGTTAAAGTGGAATCTGTGGTGGCAACATGGCAGTTATTTGACAATTCCCTGAAACAAACATACCTGATAAATAGACAAATCTAGTATCAAATGGATTAAAGAAAGTGAGTTCATACCTTTTTTAAAAAATATATATTTTACTGATTTTTATAGAGAGGAAGGGAGAGGGATAGAGTTAGAAACATCAAGGAGAGAGAAACATCTATCAGCTGCCTCCTGCACACCCCCTACTGGGGATGTGCCCGCAACCAAGGTACATGCCCTTGACTGGAATTGAACCTGGGGCCCTTCAGTCCACAGGCCGATGCTCTATCCACTAAGCCAAACCAGTTAGGGCGAGTTCATACCTTTATGTTAATAGATACTAATTTTTTTTCCACTTTGCATTTTCAGATATTTGTGTACTTTCTATGATCATAGCCCTTCTAGTGATAATAAAATTGTCATCCATTGGATGTCACCCTGTCCGAGGCACTATGGTTGATCTTTTATACACATTATTTTACTTCTTGTTACACCAACACTTTGAAATAATTATGTTTTTAATGAGGAGACCTAAATCCAGGGAGATGTTGAATGACCACTCACAGTGTGTAGTTCGCTAAAAATGGCCTCCCAAAAGATACCATGACCTAATTTTTAGAATCTATGAATGGTACCTTATATGGCAAAACAACATAAAAGTATATTTGCAGATATGATGTGGTTAAGTTAAGGATGTTGAGATGTAGAAATTATTTTGTATTATCCAGATGGGACCTAAATACAATGACATGTAGCCTTAAAAAGGGACACAGAAGGAGACTTTATACAAGAGGGAGGATAAGAAGGAAGGAGAGGCAATGGGCAAGTAAAGATGGAGGCAGAGATTGGAATGATGCAGCCACAAGCCAAGGAATGCCAACAGCCACAGGAAGATGTAAGAGGTAGGGGACAGATTCCCATGGAGCCTCCAGCCTCCAAAGTATTACAGTCCTACTGACAGGTTGATTTTGGCCCAGCAATACTGATATCAGAGTTTAGGCCTCCAAATCAGTGAGAAATTAAGTTTCTATGATGCTAAGTCAGCAAGATTGTAGTAATGTGTTCCAGCAGCCTTGAGCAACTAATACATAGTTACAGCATTTTGGCAGTAACGATATTAGAATCTGAGCAAAGTACATTAGTATTCTGCTACTGATTTACAAATTTCCACAGATTTAGCAGCTTAAAACATCACCTGCTTATTATCTCACAGTTCTACAAGTCGGACGTTCAGGGGGGCTCAACTGGGATGTTTTGCTTAGGATCTCACCAGGAGGAAGTCAACGTATTGGCCACACTGGAATCTTACCTAGAGGTCCTGGGGGGGATCACCTGGATACATCTGGCCCACCTGGATAATCTCCCCATTTTAAGGTCACCTCGTTAGTAACCTTTGCATTGTAACATAATCACCAGGAAGTGACACTGAGACAGAGGTCATGGATGCCGACTCAAGCAGGTCTCATGACTCTGAAGCCCAGGCTCTTTTATCTGTCATACGGCACTGCCTTCCACAGCACTGTGTCTCCAGAGGACTTGGGAGAAAACCCACAAAAGCTCACTAATGAATGTAATGTTTGTGTGAGGAACCTGTCATTGGAGCCAAAATTCCTTTGCACCTGTTTCTAAGTACAGTAGTCATGGTAACTTGTAGCACTAGTTCATGTCTTAATCCATGAAATCTTTCCCACTTTCCTGACTGAAAATACACAAGCAATAGGGTGACTCTTGGAGGAACAGCCAGGAGGAGAGTTGAAGGGGTGGAAGATAGGATTGAGGGAGATAGCTGGGTATTTGCCAAGGCACCCACAAAAGTAAGCTAGATAGTGGCCCCCAGTTGATAGCCTGGTCAGATTCCTCGATCTTCTTTACCCAGGATGTGTGCTCCACCTTTTGCACATTTTGCTTGTAACATTTCTCAGAGGATTTCCCTGGGGTTACTGGAGTCACTTTACTTTGGTGGGGAGCTGCCTGGAAGTGCCCAGGAGTTTGTCTCCCTGGAGTGACTCATAGACTGTCCATAAAGTGAAACAAAGCCCAGTTGCCTTGAGACATGACAAACTATCTTGCAGTTTACGCTGTACAGCTTTTTTTGGAATCTGGCTGAGCCTGGAATTTCACCTGATGGTGCCTCTTTTCTTAGTTCTCCTCCTTCCCCATTCTGAGCTCCATTAACAGTTTCTCCTGGGAGCACTGCCTTAATAAATCACTTGCACTTGAATCTTTGGCTCAGGATTTCCTTCTGAGATGACCTAACCTAAGAAGACACATGAAATGCATTTGGAGCACTTTTCTGGAGCCAGAAGCATGATGGGCTGGCCACTATAAAAGTCTCTCCCTGGCAGGAGTGGAAATTGTCCAGGCTGTTCTGTACAGGCAGTGAATACAGCCTGGTCATTACTTGGGAGCCAGGTTCTCTGTTGTCAACCGGATGCCTCTCCCTTGAGTGAGAATGTGTGCTCAACACACAGGCTATTTGGCCTTTCTTAGCAAGTGCTATGGAAAATCTTCCCTTGAAGAGTAGAACTCAAAGACTTCCCTGGCACCTCTGGGAAAAAAAAAAACACACACACACACACACAAAACACCACCTTTGTCCTTTACTGGCCACTTTTTGAATCACATTGCCTACAACTGCATATAGTTCTCTTCTGGCTCAGACTTGCTATTTCCCAACGTGTATACATGTAGTGAATGATTAATTTTAAGTGTCGGTAGAAACTACAATAGTGAGTACATAAATTCAAGGCTGAATGAGTTTACGAGGAGTGTTTTCAACATTATCCTAGTTACTTCAAATCTGCAGTTGATTCGTGAATGTGAGTAGAGAATACAAAATGATGATCCAAAGGTGGATCCACTGAGGATTCTTAACTGCACATTCAGGGACAAGCAGAATCAGGATTCAAGATGAGAGCTAGTGTAGAAGAGAGCAGGATGTGTAAAATGATGGCGGGGTTTCTCTCATTAGAAAATACAGAGGGATTGCAGTTACTAAAGCATAAGGGAGGACCCACCAGCTATATTTGGTGAGGGTTTCAAGATTTTCATCCTGGCACCCTAATGTCTCTTAAAAACAAAAGCAAAGAAAAACCTTTTACATGGCAAAAGGGATTTCACAGATGTAATTAAGGTTTCTAATCAGTTGACCTTAAATTTAAGGGATTATACTAATAGAACTAACCTAATCATATGATCCCTTTTAAAATGTCCCAGATATCTACAGCCTGTTTGTCTGGAACCCGTCTTCATACAGCGATTCGTGAGCACAGGAAAGCTGGTCTAAAGCTTCCAAGGCCATTCTTTGTGACCAGCTAAGTTCCACAGAATGAGTTTATTACCTGAGGAGTAATATTTTATCACTGTGCTGCCCAAAGTAGGTTATCATTGTATACTAGTTAATTGAATGAAAGAATGGGCTATATATTCACCCACATTTTCAATAATTGTGTTTTGCATAAAATTTCACCCCCTGAAGAGTGCTGGGGGAAGCCCACTAAGCACAAGGATGGGCAAAAAGAAAAGCTAATTGTATTTAGTAAATACCTGAAAATACCACACTCTAATGGCAAGTTGTGAATGTCCTAAGATAGCGTTCACTGCAGGTTACCAAGGCAATCTCCTAACGGGAACCTCTCCTTTGTGGAGGGTGGGGAATATGAGAATACTGACATCATTCTAGAAACCTCGGGAAGGTCCAGAAATGTGCCACTCTACAGCTCATATTTACCAATTTTTTTATGTCACACCTTCCAGTAAAATGCATGAAACTGCAAAAAAAAGTGATAAAACCAAGTCTTTTTTATAAAATCAATGAAGTAAATCATAATAAAATTACCAGAATTATAGTGTGTTAATTATTAAATAGTATTAAATAACTTTTGACTAAATCTTCTAAGTACTTATCATCATAAAGATTCACATTTTCTGTACTACATCATCATTTGAACACTAGGCAAGGAAAACTCTCAGAGTTCAAAGTTTACAATTTGGTTTTAATGAATTTAACCAGATCTGGTAATAAATGTAATTTAATGGAATAGGCTCTGACTAGGAGTCAATATATCTGCCCAGGCCCTTTACTTACCCTTAGGCTTAGTTGAGTAATTTTAATAATTTATTTCAATTTATTCATATTAAATTATGCTAGTATATTGGCTTAGGGACTACAATGCAGTGGAACACTAGAAAAGCCATGTTTGTCAGACATTAAATTTTAGTGGTGTGATTGTATTTCCACACTATTTATGCAATCTATTCATTTAGTTAATTATTTCATTGGTTCATTTTGTTTTTCCCTTTTGTTCCTATCACCTTATATAGATCTGCTTGTTTGTATGTAAACTTTTAAAATGCTTATTATTTATATGCCTGTATTATTAATTTATATAAATTGAATTGTATTTCACCTTTTATTGTGTGTATGGTTTTTTAGGTTCGGCACTGTTTTTATGATCCATCTACTTTGCTAATTGTTCATTTAGTCAGCTATTTATAACAGCTGTATAGTACTCCATAGTATGTATCTGTCACATTTTGCATACATCCACTCCCCTGTGATGGACACCCAGATGTCGCTAACTGTGATAAAAACAATGCTGCAATCAACATCTTCAGAAATGCCCCTGTGACCATTTGCTTAGAGGATAAGCCCAGCAGCATACTTACTGGATCCTATTATATTTGTATATTTAATTTGACTAAGTGCTGCCGGATTGCATTTCAGAATGGCTGTGCCAGCCTACACACTGAGGGTCCTGGATTCCTCTGTCCCCACCAGTGCTTGGCATTATCCAGCATTTTAATTTTTACCAGTCAAGTGTGTGTGTGTGTGTGTGTGTGTGTGTGTGTGTGTGTGTGTATATATATATATATATATATATATATATATATATATAAAATTATGTATAATTTCCATTTATTTGATTACTAGTGAGATGAGGATATTTTATATATTTTTAACCTTTTAGGTTTCTTTTTTTGTAAATTGTCTATTTTCATCCTGTGCCCACTTTTTCCTTTGAGGTCTCTCTCTTTTCCTTGGTGATTTTTAGAGTCCCTGAATCATCTTCTCGATAGTAATTGCTGGACTGTTTTTAAAAGTGCAGTTATTTTGGGCCCTTCTGTAATGTGTCTTGATTTTGTTCAAGGTGTTTTCCAGCTGAACAAAACTTTATATTTATGTATATAATCAATAGAGCATATTTTTTCTTTAAGGTATGTGGTTTTAAAGTTTTATTTAAGAAGTCCTACCATGTTATTATAAAGCAAAGGCATTCCAACATAATTCTTCTATTAACTTTATAGTTTTATCTTTCATATATCATCTTGAATTCACTATCTATATACACTACATCTAATATAGAATAAAATATTTTATGCAGGTTTATACTGATTTTGTAATATATTATTTTTTTTCAAATAAAAGTTAAATATACCTATTACTTGTATTAGAAAAGTTTTGAATAATTCTGCAGCAGTTTTGTACTATTTTGCAGCATAATTTACCTGTGTTATTTAACGGTACTAACTTTTAACTCATAATTCTCTAATTTTATTTTTGCCGTATTCTTGCTTCATTACTATGTCCTGAAAGTCAATCATCCTTAGGACTATGCAACTACCCCCTAGGTGCTTTACTTATAGCCTTACCCGCCTTATGCCTAGAACACTGTGAAAGATTCCTGACAGGCTACTAAACCCGATTTTAAGGACCCTCTCCAGCAGCTTTCTCTTTAATTGTGTTTACCTCCCAGCCCCAGCTTACAGTATTTGAGTTTCTATTGAAATAAGTAGTGGTCATCTAGGGATACCTTTTCACACACTTACTTATTCTCTTATATATTTTTCTTTGCATATCTTGCATACTTACATATTTTTACTTTGCATTTTTGTACAAAACATAAACTTTGTGTTGCATATCTATAAGGATAGGATATTTGAAAGTCAATAATTCCAAGATTCTATAAATTAAACTTTAGTTTTCTGAAACCATAAACTCAAGTAAAGATGATTTCTTTTAGGTAACAACCATTCCTTATACAAATCAAGGAATGTCTGACTGAATGATGAAGAGCTAGGGTCACAAGGAACACTTGGCTAGTAGGTGAGTAGGGATGCGAAAACAGGCCTCTTTTGCTCTTAGCTCAAGGCACCCGTGCATCACTTTCCTTCTGAGTAATAGTCACCTTCCCCTCAGCCAGCTGGCTTCTGAGTCAAGCCCTGGCAGGGAAACTAGACTGCTATGTAGGACAATTAAAAGTTCTAGTAGCTTTTTAAGACTAATCATGATAGCTCTCATCCCTTGGTTTAATTTCCTTCATCTCCTACTACATTATAGATCAGCAATTTTCAACTTTTTTCATCTCCTGGCACACATAAATTAATTCTGCGGTATACCAAAAAATATATTTTTTTGCTGGTCTGACAAAAACAAGTATCATTTTCATTCATTCACACAGACAGCTATCATTGTGTTGCCTATTGTCATTTTTTTATTAGACAATCTAAGAGAAAAGAGGTCAGTGCTCCTGACTAAATAGGCATTACATGTTTCAAAAATTCTTACAGTATACCAGTGTCTCTTGCAGCACACCAATTGAAAATCGCTGTTGTAGATAATGTTCTTTCTCTGTCCAGTCAATTAATTTGCTTTTTCTTACACGAGTCATTTCTTTTTTCCTGAAACCTTTACACTTCCCACTTTTTCTTTGGCTTCCTCTGTCCTTTCTTCCTTTCGCTTTTTCTTCTTTCATTTAATACATATCAATTGCACTTTTGTATTGGTGAGTACTGCTAGGATCTAGTGGGTAAAAGCAAAGGACACTGCTAAACATTCTATAAAGTATAAGACAACCCCTACAACAAGGAATTGTCCAGCTGAAAAGGTCAATACCAAGGTTGAGAAATCCAATTCAGTCTTTTTAGGTTATGTGATTAAGTTTCCTTTTTTTTTTTAAACTAGCTTTTTATTTTTGAGATAACTTTAGATGAGTCAAATATGAAGAACAGACATATTAATGATATGGCTCCTTCCTTCTCAAAGAAATTTGTAGTCACATATTCTAGTTAGACTTTATTTATAGTTCAAATCAGCATCACAAACGTTTTTTTTTTACTTTAAATAGCCAAATCACAAAAAATTTCAGGCTTTCCGTGCCAATTTCTCAACTCCATTTATTCAAAAGCATAAATAGACAAAATGTAAATAAATGGACATGACTGTGTTCCACAAAAGATTATTTAAAAAAACAAATTGGTAGGTCAGATTTGCCTGGGACATAGTTTGCCAACCTCTAGTTTGAAGATACATTTAATTAACATCTAAAGTAATATAAGAGATATAAAGGAAGTGATATCGGAACCAAGAATCCTCCCTCCCTTTCTATCAATTCATTATCTATCACTTTATCAATGACCTTTGCTATATTTACTTTAGACAAGATATTTTCCTAATGTAATTCTGTTTCTTTGTTGATATTTTATATTACTTACATATAATTAGTGGAGTCCCTCCACTAGATTATGAAATTGTGTTGAACTATCTTAATGGCATATAATGAGCCATATATTGGACTTAGATTTTTTTTGCCATAGCCTTCTCTATAAATAGATTTAATACTATATCATCATTTTTCTTAGAGAATTAGAACATTTTCCTACTCAGCTAAAAACACTGGGAATCTAAAATCAGGTACTGTGAACATTTCAGCCTTAATTATAGAAGACAATGTCTGAGAGAACATGGAAACAAATTAACTGGTATGCTAAGGTATGGGGAGTTAATGCAAAGATATATTCAAAAGGAAAAATATGCCTATTATTTTTTGCTATATATGAATTTAATGTTTCTTGAAATTTCGTTATGAGGAAAGTGCATTAGGGAGAGCTTCTCATCATATTAGTATTAAGGTAAAAGATCAATAGTAATAGCAGCATAATGGTTTTCAACTGGGGTGATTTTTACCCCTCAAGGGGACATTTGGCAATGGCTGGACACATTTTTGGTTGTCACAAATAAGGGTGGTACTACTAGGATCTAGTGGGTAAATGCAAAGGACACTACTAAACATTCTATAACGTACAAGACAACCACCACAACAAGGAATGATTCAGCTGAAAAGGTCAATACCAAGGCTGAGAATTCCACTTCAGTCTTTTTAGGTCATGTGTTAAGTTTCTTTTTTTTTTTAACCAACTTATTTTGAGATAACTTTAGATTTACTACATACAGTTGTAAGTATAGATATAATATAATAACTATATACCCTTTACCCAGTTGCCACTAAGGATAATATCTTGGAAAACTAGAGTTCAAAATCACAACCAGGATATTGATATTGACATAGTCACAATACAAAACATAACTATTACAATGAGAATTCCTCGTGTGCCCTTTTATAGCCACACCTACTTCCCTCCAACCCAAGGCCACGTGTTGCATACTGCCATTCATACGAAAAGTCCAATGTGTTCATATCCAGAGACAGAAATAGAGTGTTGGTCACCAGGTCTAGAAGGAGAAAAACATGGGAGGGTGATGGCAAATGGGTATAGGAATTCTTCCTGAAATGGGGGAAAATGTTGTAGAATTAGATTTTAGTGATTATCATACAACTTTGAAAAATATGCTAAAAGCCACTAAACTCTATTACTTGAATTATATATCTTAAAGTTGTTACAATTTTTTTAAAAGATAAACAGTCATATTTGTGTTTGCTACGGTAATATTTGTTGGGAATATTTGCCTCTTTGTTCATTACAAATATTTGTATATTTTCTCCAGGTATTTTCTGCATCTGTTTTTGCTATCAGGGTAATGCTGCCCTCATAAAATAAGTTGGGAAGTGCTTCTCTTTAAAAAAAAAATTGAACTTATTGGGGTTACATTGGTTAATAAAGTTATATAGGTTTAAGTTGTATGATTCTATAGTACATCGTCTGTATATTGTATTCTGTGTTCACCACCCCAAATCATGTCTCATTCCATCACCAATTATGCCCTCTTTATCCTCCCCTGTCTTCCCCTAACCCCATTTTTCTCTGTTAATGACCACAGTTTTCTGTATATGAAACGGTTTTGTTTTTTTGAAATTATATTCATAAATTTGGTGTTATTTCTTCTTTAAATGTTTGCTAGAATTTTCCAGTAAAACCATCTGGACCTGGAGATTTCTTCTTTAAGAAAGTTTAATTATGAATTCAATTTTTTAAGTCCCTCGGCCTGGCCTGCGGGATCAGGCTGAAACTGGCTCTCCAACATCCCTCGAGAGGTCCTGGATTGTGAGAAGGCACAGGCCAGGCCTGGGGACCTCACCAGGGCACAATCGGGGCCAGGCAGGGACTCGGGAGGTTGGCCAGTGGGGAGGGACCATGGGAGGGCTCCAGGGAGTGTCCAGCCCATCTGGCTCAGTCCCGATTGGCCGGACCCCAGCAGCAAGCTAACCTACCAGAGTATCTGCCCCCTGCTGGTCAGTGCACATCATAGTGACTGGTCGACTGTCTGCTCCCTGGTCATCAGTGCACGCCATAGCAAACAGTTGAACAACCTTAGCATATCATTAGCATATTACACTTTGATTGGTTGAACGGACAACCAGATGACCAGACACTTAGCATATTAGGCTTTTATTATATAGGATTTCAGTTATCTGTTTTATCTCTGGTGAGTTTTGAGCATTCTTTCCAAATATCAGAGAAATGCTTTTTAAGTAACTGTTCCAATTAATTGAGATTAGCAAATTAAGTACATAGAGCTGTTTTTAGTATTTCCTTATTTTTAATATAATAATGGAATTATTATTATGAATAGTAATAGAGAATAATGCAGTATCTGTAGTTATAGCCTACGTTCATTTCTAATAATCATGTAGAAATCTTATTTTTCTTGATCAGTCTTGTTCAAGGTCTGTCAATTTTATTGATCTAAAGAACAAGTATAGAGTCTCATTAACTTTCTATATTGTTTCATGTTTTCAATTTCATTTATTTCTGCTTTTATATTTATTATTTCTATCATTATTTTTTTCTTCTTGTTTGGGGTTAATTTTGTTATTTTTTTCTAATTTCTTTAAGCAGAAACTTAGATTGTTGATTTGGGGTATTTCTTCTATCTATCTATCATTTCTATTTTATCACTTAAATATGCCACCAAGCACTGTTTTAGCTACTTAGTATAAATTTTGATATGCAATATTTTCATTTTTATTTGGGTCAAAATAGTTTCTTATTTGACTTAAGACCTCTTTGACATATGGATTATTTTGAAGTGTTATTTAATGTCCAGGTGTTTGAATATTTTCCATTTATCCCTAATTTAATTTCATTATGTTAAGAGAACATACTTTGTATGATTTAGTTCCTTTTAAAAAGGTTGACATTTGTTTTATGTCATAAGGTGGTTTATTCAAATGAATGGTCAGGTGTTAAGAAGAATGTGTACTCTTCTGTTGTTGAATAGACTGTTCTATAAATGTATATTAGACCCAACTGATTATTATGTGTCTAGACCTACATTTCTTTATGTTTCCCTATTTGATGCTTACTGAATTTATTAAAGCTATAGATTTCTATCTTTCACCAAATTTGAAAAGTGTTAGCCATTATTTTTTCAAATATTTTTCCTCACCACATTATTTTTCTTCTCCTTAAAGGGACTCCAATGTCACAAATAAAATTTTTGGTATTGTTCCAAGGATCCCTGGGATTATGATAATTTTTTTAAAAATCGATTTTCTTTTTAGACATGAAATGTGTAATTTCTAATGATATCACCAAATTTATTGATAGGTTCTTTTGTCATTCTTATTCTATTTTAAAACCCATCCAGTGAGCTTTGTTATTCACGATAGTTTTAGTACTAAAGTTGCTATTTGGCGGTTGTTTGGAATTTCTATTGCTTTGCTGATATATTCTATCTTTACATTCATTTCAAGAGTGTTTGCCCTTCCCTCTTGCATCATTTTCATAATAGCTGCTTCAAAGTCATTGTCAAATAATTCTGGCTTCTATGTCATCTGTTTGTTGGTGTCTGCTGATTTTCTTCTTCCGTGACATTTGAAATTTTCCTGGTTCTTCCTAAGCTGAGAAATTCTGTGATCTGTTCTGAATATTTTAAATATTATGTTATGATAGTCTGAGTCTTTGTTAAATCCTTAGGAGAATGTTAATATTTTGTTTAGCCAGGCAATCAACTCAGTTGGATTCAGGCCACAAGTTCTGACTAGCCTTTTGAGGGTTGTGGTTTTACTGTCAGTTCCATTTTCAAAGCCTTTGAAATGCTATTTATATCTGTCCTGTGTTTGCTACACCCAGTGGCCAGTCTGAGATTGGTGGTAGTCTATGTCTTTTTTCAGGTCCCTGAGATCTTAGTATCATGTTTAGGGTCAGGCCCATGTATATAAAGCTCAGGAGTGAGCTTAAGAACATAAACAATTTCATGGATCTCTCTAACTTCCTCCCTCTCCATTGATATCCACAGTACCCTCTGGCCAGAAAGTTGGGGATTTATTGATCCTTCTCTGTTGTGCACATTACATTACTGTGCCCTCATGCAGGGCCAAGGAGCAGGACAGAGAGAGGAAAACTAAACAAGAGTTTGTCCAACACACATGGGACTACAGATCCCAGGGCAAGAGAGGAAGGTTATCCTCCCTCAGCGTAGTAGAGGTGTGGGCCTTCCCTCCACTGTGACACTGCTGCTAATAGGACACTCCCTTTCTACCCCTGAAGCCTGAACTAGAGGTTTGCTTTTAGAGCTCTCTATGATCATGCTAATGCCCACTTCCAAGTTTTAGGATGAGTTGAGTCCAGACCTGGGGTGACTGGAAATAGGGGGAAAAAAAAAAAGGTAAACTTACTTCCAATTCGGTTGTACTTCAAAATTCTGGTCTTCTCCAATTGGTCTGCTATTTACTCTTCATAGTCGTCAGATGGATGCTCAATGCTTTTTTTGCTAGGATTTATAACTACATTTAGAGAAAAATGGTAAAGTGTGCTTACTGTCTAACCTAACATCAAAAACATGGTTAAGTTCGAGACAAACATTACAACCATGTTATAAATAATAATCTATACTAATAAAAGGGTAATATGCAATGGTCACGACACCCTCACAGTAACAACCAAACAGCAGGCTGCGTGGGGCGACAAGGATGGCAGGGGGGTTAGCGAGGGATGACCAAACGGCTGACCAGCAGACTGTGTGGGGTGACCAGGCCGGTGGGGAGGTCAGTGAGGGGGGACCAGGCTGGCAGAGGGGGACAGTGAGGGGCGACCAGGCCAGCAGGGTGGGGCAGTTGGGGGTGACCAGGCTGGTGGGGGGACAGTGAGGGATGACCAGGCTGGCGGGGGGTGCACTTAGGGTCAACCAAGCCAGCAGAGGGGGGCAGTGAGGGGCAACCAGGCCAGCAGGGGTGGCAGTTGGGGGAAACCAGGCCAGCAGGGGGTAGTTGGGAGACCAGGCTGGCAGGGGGGGAAGCTAGGGGCAACCAGGCCAGCAGGGGGGGCGGGCAGTGAGGGGAAACAAGGCTGGCAGGGGGGACAGTGAGGGGCGACCAGGCTGGTGAGGGTGGCAATGAGGGGTGACCAGGCTGGCCGGGGGTGCAGTTAGGGGCAACCAAGACATCAGAGGGGGGCTGTGAGGGGCGACCAGGCCAGCAGGGGGGTGGCAGTTGGGGGCAACTAGGCTGGTGGGGAGGCAGTTGGGGGTGATCAGGCCTGCAGGCAGAGGTGGTTAGGGGTGATCAGGCTGGCGGGGGGGGGGGGCGTTAGGGTCAATCAGGCAGATTAGCAGTTAGGAACCAGCGGTTTGGCCCAATTCCTGGGATTGGGCTGAAACCAGCAGTCGGACATTTCCCAAGGGGTTCCAGATTGGAGAGGGTCCAGGCTGGGCTGAGGAGAACCCCGCCCCCCCCCCCCCCCCCCGCCGTGCACAAATTTCATGCACCAGGCCTCTAGTAAAAATATAATTACACTCAGTTCCAACTCAGTCATTCAATTCAAGAATCATTTATAGAAAAGTTACTGCAAGCCAGGCAGTTGAGTAGGCACGACAAGGTACAGTACTATTTCATATGGTGTCAGAGACAAATCAGCTGAATGCCAGTGCAGAAGCCAAGGTACAATAGATTCCTGGTTGTTAGCATGAAAATTGCTTTACTTGGAAAGATCCAACCACATTCATCATCTTACCTAATTATAGACTTGTATTCTTAACTCAGTAGGCAGTTTTGTTTATAATATTTAGGAAAAATTATTATTTTGACAGACTGATAAGCTATTTCTTTAAAACTCTGTTAGGCCTATTTTTTTTCATCAAATTATTGAAAAGTATCTGTATTTTCCCTCTCTAGTCCATGGCTCTCTTATGGTTTCAATTATACATTCAGTAGCTTTCCTCTCCAGGAGTGGGTAATTGAGACACTCTTTTGTCATATCACTAAATATTATATTCTTGAAGCATTTTTAATATTATTAATTGGTTTATTTACTATTTTTGTGAGAAACATTATCAAATTCAACATGTGAGCAGGCTTTATTAGCCATGCCTATAAAAACCAGATTGCAGATAAAAGCCTTAAGAAGACTTCTTATGGGAAGCAACAAAGATTTCCTTTCTTATCAGTACTAGTATGTTTAAAGATGAAGATTACTTTTTTTTAATGAAAAGAATTCATATCATTCATATTAGCAATTGATGAATTGGAGAAACACAGTAATATTAAATAACTTGGTGTTATTGCTAAGTTTGGCAGCATTAAAATGAAGCTCTGCCCAGAGTAAGTATATCAGAATATGCTAAAACAAAAGTCTAGGCATGCTTTAAACATAAAATATACATGCCTATAACTAAGTAGCTCATTGAAGTGACAAATGCCATTCACCATAAATAAAAGGTAAAACTTTCCCCAAACTTTTCTCTGGAGTGAAAAGACACTAGAGCAGCCTTGGGCAAACTACGGCCCACGGGCCGGATCTGGCTGTTCTATCCGGTTCTCTTGCTCTCCCCTCTGCTCCTTTACTTTGAATTTATATTAGTTCACACAAACACTCCATCCATGCTTTTGTTCCGGCCCTCCGGTCCAGTTTAAAAACCCATTGTGGCCCTCGAGTCAAAAAGTTTGCCCACCCCTGCACTAGAGTCAGATGGTTCACAATAAAATTCTGGCTCATACTCATTCTGTCTTTGGAATCTTGGCAAGTTACATTGTTCTCTAAATCTTGTTTTGTTTTTTCTGTCTATAAGTGGGGATAATAATGTAATTTACTTTATAAAGTTACTATGAGGGTAAAATAACATAAGAGGACGATGTATTGAGTATCGCAAAATACTTGGTAAATGACTGCTATAATTATCACTAATGGAGTTATCCAATATAACTCAGTATTTTTTTTGTCAAAAAAGGATAATAAATCTTGACATGACAAAGACAGCCTCTGGGGCAGTGGTCGGCAAACCGCGGCTCGCGAGCCACATGTGGCTCGCGAGCCGCAGTTTGCCGCTCTGTTAATTAATGAGTTTGCTGACCACTGTCATATACAACCCTTTACCTCTTTGCACACAATATGCCACAATTGCCTAATCCTCACAGCTTCCAACTACACGGTAACATTTAGTCTAGTCCAGTGGTCGGCAAACTCATTAGTCAACAGAGTGGCAAACCGCGGTTCGTGAGCCGCGTGTGGCTCACGAGCCGCGGTTTGCCGACCACTGCTCTGTGGGATATCTCTCAGTCACCTATCTGGCAAAGTGTTTTATTTTTCTATTTTTAAAAAACATCGTTCTCATCCTCATGGAGTAAGATCTGTGTGGATTTGAGGTTTTCATAATTCCCTCAATTAGAAGATATGCCATCCCAGTGAAGTTTGTCCATTCATACTACTCTGGTAATGCATGTTTATCCCATTTTTTCACTCATTTATTCAATTGACATTAATTGAGGCTACCAAATGCCAGGCACTATGCAGGGCACTGTGAATTAAAAAGATAATAACAGTACCTGTCTTTGAAGGGCACCCAATCATTAGCAGAAAGATAAACATTGACATTAAAATTTCAAGGGTTTGCTGAAGTCATCTTGCATCAGCTCATGAGAACCAACTACTAAAATTCCAGGAATTTTGCATGCTGGTCATTAAACACTGACATGACTAAAATTTAAATGATATAAATTAACAATTCAATAAATTAAAATGCAGGTAATAAATAATCAAAACTCATCACTTTATCATTATTTTACTGCATTTACTATTATATATTATACTATAGGCTTGTTGCACACACAGGTAGGGTCCCTAGGCCTGGCAGGTGATCAGGGCCGATTGGGCCTTCCAGCTGCTAGCCAGGGCCCCTTCGTTCTGCACCGCCCCCTGGTGGTCAGTGCACATCATAGCAAGCAATCAAACTCCCAGTCTCCCGGTCGAACTCTCACGGGGACACTTTGCATATTAGCCTTTTATATATATAGATGTATTGCTTTTATATTATGGATATCTAACATAATGCACTACCACCCATCTCTTCCCAATTCCATGCTTCATGATTACTGCTTTGGTCACTTAAAATAAGCCATAGTAGAGTATTTATACCATGGAAATGGGCAAACATTATAAATTAGGACTTTCCCCCCTAGAGTTATGTTTGTTAAACAGTTACCACCATAGCAATTCATTTAACTATGACACACTGTGATACATTCATCATCAGAGAGATATACATAAGATGCTCTAGCAATACATATGAATTGATCAATGAATCCTTGACTTTAATTAACTAGATATAAGTTGAGACTATTTTGATATTGGGGAACAAGTAAGAAATTAGTCCAGGGCTCAAATTTTCTTTCACTTTCAGAAGAAGCTTCTGAGAACAGAAGGAAAACTGTCTTCTAATTCCTTTGGTTTCTTGATTGCTTCCATCTTTCAGTTCACTTTGCATGTGAATACATAGTTTTATAGCAGAATTCCACAACAATTTAGAAATAAATCCTTAGGGTTACTGATGGAATTATTCTGTGTTACTTCTGTTCTCTTAATCACTCATTGGATTCCCACCTTTGGGAGCAAACTGCCAAGGATACTTTATAAAATTGGCCTGAGAAACAACACAATAACCTGCCAGAAAAGCATCCTAGTGCATCCATGTATTCCAAAGTGCTCTCAAGAATATTAACCCGCCCTGACCGGTTTGGCTCAGTGGGTAGAGCATCAGTCTGTGGACTGAAAGGTCCCAGGTTTGATTCCAATCAAGGGCATGTACCTGGGTTGCGGGCACATCCCCAGCAGGAGGTGTGCAGGAGGCAGCTGATCGATGTTTCTCTCTCATTGATGTTTCTAACTCTCTATCCCTCTTCCTTCTTCTCTGTAAAAAAAATCAATAAAATATATTTTTTTAAAAAGAATATTAACCCAAGATATGATCAAATTCCAGACCTTTCTCCAAGCAAGAATTTACTCCATGGTGGTCTTTTACTGGTCTTCAGGAACACTAAAGCCCTTAGAGGGATTATTGTAGGAAAAGTATGACTAATAGAAAAAATTAGAACCTAATATACTTATCCAGAGAGTAAACCCTCTTGTTAACCAGTCTCTTCACTTTGGTTTAGTTTTTCTTAGCATTTCCATTGCTTCCCTTCTCAGCAAACATCCTGATTTCTCATATCACCCTTCATTTATATAGGGTAAAATCTAATGATTATTTGATGGTCAGTGAAATGAAGAATAAACAAACAAACAAAAAAGAGTTTTCATCAATGGCTTTTTCTTTTAGATGAAAATATGTTTTGTTATTTTGAGATTTGCCACCTAATAATGAATAATAGTTAGTTGAGATTTTACTTATATTAGTACTAGAATTCACTCATTGAACTTTCTTGAATAAAAATAAAATCATAGAATTAGGAATTATGCTCAAGAAAGAGAATTTTATAAATGATGAAGCAACTTGTCCTTATGATTACATTTAATTCTGGGCCTTTGGTTTAAAAAAACTGCCTTTATTATCTCTGTTTTGGAAATTGATATAGTAGAATATGCTAGTTTCTTTTATTTCTTTATAAGCACACATCTTTCTCAATCATATATATATATATATATATATATATATATATATATATATACACATATATATATTTCTGTATGTATATACATATATATGTGTGTGTGTGTGTATATATATATATATATATGAAAGTACACTTTATTTTTTATTCAATTGTTACTTTAGCAGTGTCTGCAATTAAAAACCAGCTCACTAAATGAACTGTAATTATTGCAAATTGTGGTAAGCACCAGTAATTAAAATGTTGCAGTAATGCTGACCAGCTTTGCTAGATGCCCTTTGAGAGTAGCATAAAATGATATTATGTCTTTAACTGGTGTTTGTATTACAGATGAGAAAACCTGGAAATGAATGCCTTTAGAATCTTTTGGCTAAGTCTTTAGAGCATAATGTAAAGTGGGGATTAGCAGTTATCCAGTGAATTCAAACTGGGAAGATAGTCAATTTGGTTAATTCCATAGTGAATGTGGCTTTTTCTTTTAAATGTGCAATCTTTAGGACATAAACATACATGGCTTCCCCATGAGGGGAAAATGAACAATAAACTCTAATCTTTTCTTTGTGTTTGCAGGATACTAATAGTGAGCCTTCTGGGTACAAAAGCAAGACAGAACTCCTTCAATACCCACCCATCTTTTGAGGATCCTTACCCAGCTGCTACCCCCAGTGAACTCTCCAGCTGTGCAGTCATTTGGCAGAGTGCACTGTTACGCATAACTTAAACTGTGTGTGTGTGACTCCAATACAACTGGTGAATACAGATTGTCCACACAAAAAAACAACTCCCTATTTCCAAGTGAAAAACAATGGAATCAATGATTTAATAGTTATGAAAAAGACCTACATTCAGTTTTGCATTGACTGAATCCATCCATCAATATATTAATTTTTTTTTCTTTTTTTTTTTTAACTTTGTTCAAGGTGATCCAAAAAATACCATCTGATTTACCAAAGGTTGTGACTTAGAGAAAGTTATGGCAATGTAGGTGAAAATGTAATGAAATACATATAACTTTGCATAAATAGTGCTAACAAATAGGTTCTATGTTCCATAAGATTTAAGTACAATGAAGCTCCCTAAGGTCCTCGGAGAATTATAGAGGATTGGATTAAAGGAAAATGTGGCCATGTAACAAAGTGAAGGACAGACATTTGCTACTCTAACATGCTGAAAATAATCTGCTCTCCAAAAACACATCCATTGCAAAATCCATGGGCAGTACATCTGGTCCTGGCTATGACAGATTATTGGATATTGGAATAATTCTTCTACTATAAACAACTGTGAATCTAGGCCCCAAACAAAAACCAGACTGTACAACAGACAGTATAAGGTTTGATCCTTGAGAAAAGGAAATCATGCAAAGCTAGCTTTGCATTCACCCCAGCAATCTGCCTGGTCGCATTTTTCAAAATGTACCACAGGGAACTGGAGTCCAAATTTAGAGCCCTGGTCTCCCCAAGCAGAGGAAAGAGAGATGGGGTCAGGGCTGCTGAGGTGGCCAGAATTGAAAGAGTGGGGTAGCAGAAAGCAGGGAGCAGCATAGAGAAGGAACCCCAGACATCTGCATAGGGTTCTGTTTTTGTCTTTGGCCAAATAGTAAGCTGTGCATACACAGGGTAAAATGAGACCCGGAAAACCATAGTAAGGGACTGGGAGATGAATGGAAACTGTAGAGGGTACCCAGTGCTGGAAGACTTTGGAGTTTCAACCAGTCAGAGTGGAGACATGTGTCTGAAAATCCTAGTCATTTAGTTGAAACCATAGAAAGGCCATAGCTTAAAAATAGGATAAGCTTAGGACCATTTCAACAAAGTCTAAAACTGAGCCTCCACAGAATTAGTTTGAGCTACCAACAATTTAATGCCTGCTAGAATAAATCTCAACATTTTTAAAAGACAGCATAATTTAGACTTTAAATAATATAATGGTCACAGTGCCCAAAATTCAATCAAACTTTATTGGATATAGAAGGAAGAATTTTAAAATGTGATTTATAACTAGGAGAATGAACAGAAACAAACACAGATGTGACACAGATGTTGGAATTAGCACACAGTGACTTTAAAATGGTTATTGTAAATATATTCATGGATTTCAAGATAAAGGTTATGTGTGAAAAGATGAAAAATCTCAACAGAGAAATATAAACTATGAAAAATAGAAAATTTTAAACTAAAAATAATATAATTGAAATAAACATCCTAAATGCATAAGCTTAAAAATAGATCAAGGCATTTAAAAGCTCAGTTAATAAAAACTATCCAAATTGAAGCACAGAGAGAAAAATGACTGAAACTCTGACTTGCGGCACAGTATCAAGTGGTCTCATATGCATATGATAGGACAGGAGATAGTAAACAGCAAAAGAAATGTATGGAGAAAAAAACTGAGCAGTGGTCCCTCTGTGTGGGAGGAATTGGCTGGGCAGGGTCATGAGGGAACTTTTGGGGAAGATAGAAAAGTCCTATATTTTGATAAGTATGTGGGTCGGAGAGTTGTATCTGTCACATCTCATTACATTAAGCTCTTATGGTCTGTACTTTTCATTGTTTGTAAATTATACTTCAATAAAAAGGGGGAAAAAACCAATGATCAGTCAGTATGATTAAGCACCAAAATACTGGCAATCACGTCATAATTTGTGCAATCTTATTTATCACTAGAGGTCTGGTGTACGAAATTCGTGCATGGGGGTGTGTGTCCCTCAGCCCAGCCTGCACCCTCTCCAATCTGGGACCCCTCAAAGGATGTCCTTCTCACAATCCAGGACTGCTGGCTGCCAACTGCTCGCCTGCCTGCCTTCTTGATTGCCCCTAACTGCTTCTGCCTGCCAGCCTGATCACCCCCTAACCACTCCCCTGCCAGCCTGATTGATGCCTAACTGCTCCCCAGTGGACCTGATTGCCCATAACTGCCCTCCCCTGCAGGCCTGGTCACCCCTAACTGCCCTCCCCTGCAGGCCTGGTCACCCCTAACTGCCCTCCCCTGCTGGCCTGGTCCCTCCCAACTGCCCTCCCCTGCTGGCCATCTCGTGGCGGCCATCTTGTGTCCACATGGGGGCAGGATCTTTGACCATATGGGGACAGCCATCTTGTGTGTTGGAGTGATGGTCAATCTGCATATTACGCTTTTATTAGATAGGATAGAGGCCTGGTGCATGGGTGGGGGCCAGCTGATTTGCCCTGAAGGGTGTCCCGGATCAGGGTGGGGGTTCCCTTGGGGCCTGGGGTGGCCTGGGCGAGGGGCCTGTGGTGGTTTGCAGGCCGGCCACACCCCCTGGTGACCCAAGCAGAGGCCCTGGTATCTGGGGTTTATTTATCTTCTACAATTGAAACTTTGTAGCCTGGAGCGGAGCCAAGCCTTCTGCTTGCTCCGTGGTGGCAGCCATTTCTGTTGGGATTTATGTATCTTCCATAATTGAAACTTTGTAGCCTTAAGCAGAGGCCTGGGCTGGCCAGGGTGTGCAGAAAGCTTGGCTTCCTCCATCACTGGGGGCAACCCTGTCCTCCTGCTCTTTCCAGCTCCGTGGCTGCTGCCATTTCTGTTTGGGTTTATGTATCTTCTATCATTGAAACTTTGTATCCTTGAGGCCTAGGCCAGCAAGGGCAGGTGGAAAGCTTGGCTTCCTCCATTGCCAGGGAAACCCAAGCCTCCCACCTGCTCTCTGTGGCCGTAGCCATCTTGGTTGAGTTTATTTGCATATTCGCTCCTGGTTGGCTTGTGGGTGTGGCTTGTAGGTGTAGCGGAGTGATGGTTAATTTGCATATTACTCTTTTATTAGATAGGATTAGCTGTCAGTATGACAAATTATTAGTTTCATCCTCTCCTCTCCTCCCTTCCCTTCCCCTCCCTCCCCCCTCTCCCCTCCTCTCTCCTCTCCTCTCCTCCCCTCCCTTCCCCTCTTCTTCTTCTTCTTCCTCTCTCTCTCTCTCTCTCTCTCTCTCTCTCTCTCTCTCTCTCTCCCTCTCTCTTTCTCTCTCCTTTTTTTGGAGTCTCTTTAGGTGATCCTTTTCTTCATCCCACTGTTAAATATTCATGTTTCTAAGTTTCTATAGTTAGATTTCCTTTTTTTACCATTTTATAGGTTCTTTTAGGACCAAAATATGATTGGTATAGTGCAGCTGTTCAGTGTTGGATGGATGGATGGATGGATGGATGGATGGATGGATGGATGGATGGCTAAATAATGAGTACTCTCTTCTTTACATTAATTCAATTTATGTGTCAGATAGTCTTCCAGGGGCTGAAGATACAGCTGTGAACAAAGCAGAAAATGTTCTGTTTTTTAGTGTTCACATATTCTAGGAATTTATCTATTTCTTCCAGATTGTCCAATTTGCTGGCATATAGTTGTTCACAATAAAATAATCTCAGATAAACAATCTCACTTTACACTTAGTGTTCATATTTTATTTATGGTCAAGTCCTGGTTCACTACCAGGCTCAGGCTCACATAATTTCTCAAATAGGAGCATACCTACCTCCAATCTGCACCCTCTAAGTCCCTGCCAAAGCAAAATTGCTAATATCTGCATCTGATTTGCTACTCCTATATGGCATCTTTTTGAAATTTAACACCCATAAGTTTAGATACACTTTTTGACATATTCAATCACATCTCTACCTTAATATCTTATTCTCTAGTTATATAAAAACATTTTCTACTCACTTCTCTTACTGTATGTCTTTGCATAAGTGACTCATTAATATCCTAACTCTTCCCACTCTCCACCTCAATGTCTTCTTGAAGAATTCTCCTTATTCAATCTTCATAGCTGCTTAAGAGATTTCTTGACATTTTCTTGACCACCTTGACAGAGTTAAAGTTTTCTTCTCCAAGTTTCTTTTCAACAACCCCCTAGTTACTTGTGTATACATTTTTATGTGTAAACTATAAACAGAGCATACTTTGGACATATAAGAAAGGATATAGTTAAAAATTAGAGGTCTAATACCAAATGAGGCACTGGTGGTCAAAAAAGATTCTATTCAGAAGGGAGCAGACAGAAGAATAAGATGTATACAAATAGAAGTGCAACCCAGTGTTCAGTAATAAAATTGCCAGGGACAATTATCAGCTACCAAATCCATAGCCATCAGACTGGACTCCATTCACACCCAGATCCCACAAGCAATTGTATCTTTCTGGGGCTAAGTGTAGTTTAAAATGGGTTGTCAACCAATAGCCAGCTAACCAAAATTTACACAGAGATAGTTAATGATTTAAAATACAGGAACTGGAGTACACTTTTTCCTCAAAACACACACAAAATTGTCCTGGTTGGTATGGATTAGTTGGTTGAAGTATTGTCCCAGACACAGGTCAGGGAATATACCCCAGTTGTGGGTTCTATCCCTGGTTGGGTTGCGTACAGAAGGCAACCAATCAATGCTTTTTTCTCATATCAAAGTTCCTTTCTCTCCTCCTCTCCCTTTCTCTCTCTAAAATCAATAAGAACATATCCTTGAGTGAGGATTAAAACACACACACACACACACACACACACACAAATTATGACAAATTTGAATTCTCTTCAATCCTTAGTAGACTAGAATAATGCTGTTTCCATTTAATCGACTGCATGATAAGGGCAGCTAATGTGGGCTGGTTTAGGAGCATAGACAGATACCTTCTCTAAAAAGGTGCTTGTTATATTTGTTATAAATCTGTTTCTCCTTTTAGGCAGTAAAGTCCTCGAAGGCCTTGCTAAATTCTTTTCTGTATCTACTATTATACATGGCCAATTGTAGGCACTAAAAATTCTCTTTTAATAATAAATTAACAGTTTTCAGTGAGTAGAGCAGTATTCACACAAAGCATTCTTTAGTCCTTAAGCCTGCTTTCTTTGTTTGGGATTGTGATGGATTTTGTTGCCATGAGAACATTTTGCCAATTAAAATTTTGTGAAGAAAATAATCTAAAGATGTCACATCCAATATCAAACAAATAGATCAGCTTAAAATGAAAAAAATAAGTTTTGTATTGCAAAGATAAATAATCCTTTATTCTATACTTTTCATTTCATAACTGATTACTTCAATATCATTTATAATTGTTATCCAAGTATATAAAGCGGTTCTTTGCCCTTGATCAGTAGAATGGACTTCCAAGATATTTCAAGGCATTTTGTCCATGCTGTTCTGTGGAACACTGATTCAAGTGGACATTAACAGATGCACCATGAAAGAATTGAAAGAATATGTACAGGTTTTAGAAGCACAGCCATCCTGATCTCTCTCTCTAGAAGATTCACAATACATATTAATATATTAATATAGTCTTATGGGGAGAGAGGGGGATTTTAACACACAGATCACCAGACAGTTTATCACAAAACACTTACTTGAGGAAAAATTAATAACTTTTGGGGCAGTGCTTCCTGATGGTAAACATTAAGAGGTTTTTTCCTAAAGAATAATAATTGTCTTCTTTAGAAAGACATGGAACCAAATTTAGTAAAAGTCTGATAGGTTTTGGGGTCAGAAGTCATAGATTCAAATCACCTAAACCAGTTAAGACTGTCATTTTGGGAAAGTTTTTTAACCTCTCTGAAGTTTATAAAGACTGTCTCAGTTATAACAAGATGCTCAAAAATACTATTTTATTTTTCTTGCTTCACAGTCCCCTCCTATATTCTGATGATGGACTAAGTGCTGGACCGTGGGCCCAGCTGGGGTGATGACTCTTTAAACAAGTGGTAGGCCTGGCTGGTAGCACCTGTGCTTCTGGGGAGCCAGGTGGGTAGTGATATTGAGACAAGGCAGAAGGCAAGTGGGGAAGTGGTTGTTCCACCCACACATTCTCACGTGTTGCAAAATGCAGCTGGTGAGTATTTTCTCAAGAGAAGGCCACTTGCATACCAATGAAAATAACTCCTAGGTTGGTTTGGCCCTTGTGCCTTCATTACTGACCCCTAGGCTAGGGAGGTCACCAAAGAGGAAGCTCCATGCTTCCCTGTGAAACAATCATTAAATCTGCCAGAAGAGTTAAGATCAATAATTTTCAAATATTATACCTGGAGGTTTCTTTAGGCTATAAACACTATATCATCTGTAACATTTTTTCCCTGTATTAAATTATCCAAGGACGCCCTAACTGGATTGGCTCAGTGGATAGAGTGTCAGCCTGCGGACTGAAGGGTTCCAGGTTCGATTCCGGTCAAGAGCATGTAACTTGGTTGTGGGCACTTCCCCAGTGGGGGTTGTGCAGGAGGCAGTTGATCCATGTTTCTCTCTCATTGATGTTTCTGGCTCTCTATCCCTCTCTCTTCCTTTCTGTAAATAATCAATAAAATATATTTTTTAAAAATTATCCAAGGATTTTTGAATTTCATAAATTTATTAACAGATATGTTTTCCCAAAAATTTTAAACAGGTAAAGTTTTAAACTAAGAGACTTTGTATCAGTTTCTACATTTTGCTTTGTCTTAAGAAATGACTAGCATGGAAAAGGGTGTCCTGATTAGAATGGAGCTTATTCTCCCTGAGACTAAATACCAACACACTGTAAGCCTTCTCCCCATCCCATCCAACCCCTGTGCCCCATCCCTAGCCCATGGCAAAGTATAAGCCAGAGCACATACCATGTAAGTTGTTTTGCTTTAGCAAAAAATCCCCTTAATCAACTTTCCTTACAAATCGAACATGCCTTCATAAAGATCACAGCAAATTGAGGAATTTGCTGTGATCTTTATAAGGATCCTGCAGAAGACTGAAAATTAAATGTTTAATAATAACACTATGTTTTTCTCTTGAAAGTCTGGAGTAATGGCATAACTTATATATTTCTAGGGAGTAATTCTGTAGTTAAACCCAATGTCAGATAATTGTGGCTAGTAGGGTAGGATGGATGCCTGGACTGGGGAGGCACATAGCAAGCTCTACGAAAGGAAAGGTAAACCAGCAACCTTGCTCACCACGTATCTCTCTTTTTTCTCGCTCCTTCTCTTTTTCCCTCCCTCCCTCCCTCCCCCTCCCTCCCTCTCTCCCTTTCCCTCCCTTCCTCCCTTCCTCCCTCCTTCCTTCCCTCCCTCCTTCTCTCTCTCTCTCTCCCTTTCTTTCTTTCTTTCTTTCTTTCTTTCTTTCTTTCTTTCTTTCTTTCTTTCTTTCTTTCTTTCTTTCTTTCTTTCTTTCTTTCTTTCTTTCTTTCTTTCTTTCTTTCTTTCTTTCTTTCTTTCTTTCTCTCTTTTCTTTTTTCCCTTTGGGTAATGAGAATACGAAGTAGTTCCAGATGGTTAGCAAGTGGCCAGACTCAAACCAGTTGCTAAGCTTGCTGGCATCCAAGAACCTGCTTAGTGGTGACATCCAAGTACAGATCCCCACAGTCCTGCTTTCTGGTGAAACTGGGGAGAACAAACCAACAATAGAGAAATGAGTACTGTAATTTATCTTGGAGGCCATTTAGGTTGTTTATCCTAAACTACATTTTGATTCCAGTTACAGTTTAATTATGAGTATTTGTTCTCTAACAGAGACTAAACAAAGGGTAACTATTTTCTTTTATCTTTTTCTTTGTTATGAAAATTTCAGTTTCATGTTTGCCTCTCCTCTCTTTAAATAGTGTCTTATGCCATGTAAACGTATTCGGCTCAATTTCTTCCCATTCAGATGAAGTCTCAAACTAACAATAAGGCAGAGCAGAAGTTTTTACATATAAGGAATGTGTGATTTAATAACGCCTTATGTATTTCTTTAACCTTTTATCCCATATATCTGACAAGTCCTTTCTGTTACAAAAGAGACACCACCAAGTCTCTCTGGGCATCAAACTCTTGGCATAATTTTCAGAGTAAAGGAAACTCACTGAGTCTAGATGTCCCTCTTCAGAAGTGACTGGCAAGCTGTTTTTGTTTTTGATCATGAAATGGGAAGTTACAAAGCCATAGCAGGAGTGTGGGTTACACTTGTTTTCTTCTGTGTGCCTCGCACAGCTCCTGTGCCAGGTCAGTGGTGACTGGGATTTGCTTTGTCTCAGAGCCCATACTCTATTTACAGAACATGTTCAGTATCTCTTTTTTTGCAATTACTCAAAGCTTACTTTCATCACATAATTTTTATCAAATATACTGCTGAAGACATTTTCTTATACACTTTACACTGTGCTGTTACTTTCTGTGGTGGGAGATTGTTTTTCTGTATCTCTGCTGTAGATGAACACCCTTAATTATCTCTTGGTTCACCTAAATGTAGTAATAAAGAATATTTGATAAGCACTCTTTTTTGGCAAAAAAAAAAAAAAAGACACTTTCAAATTGGATTGAAGCTGAAACCAAATTCTACATTGCTAAAAAACAAAAATAACAATAATAATAAATTTTAAAGATATACACATCATTGTAAAACTTTAAACTCATTTATTAATAGATGTTTAATAATTTTAATATTTAATTCACTCTTCCTACCACGAGAGGAATACATTTTCATTGATTCCATCTATCACTTGCATTATTGATCAGCATTTTTTAAAAAATTAACCTTCCTTCATCTATTTTTTGAGTAAATTATTTGGTTTTGACAAATTCTCCTCAAAGACCTTATTTCCATTGCAATCTGTATTTTGAATTGTCTTGTTTTTTATTTTGTCATGAAAGGTTTTCATATTTCAGTTCAGATCAACTAGGGTTGACACATGATTTCAACAAAACTTTCAAGCACAGTTGATAAGAATTTATTGAATAAAAAAGAAATGAGCACAGTTTAAGCCTAGCAAGGATTCTCTGCATTTTGTTCTACTTGGAACAGTCAATGTAGAGTGTAGTGAGTTGGCTTTATTTTTCAATAATTCATTTTTGAAAAAAAAAAAAAAAGTCGTCTTTGGTCTTTGAACAATGAATGGTAGTTTAAAATATGTACATATTCAATGTTCAATTCCTAATGATCCAAATTCAACCTGTTCTATCCCTAGTTTACATATTGCACATGATACCACAGGTTATTAGGTAATGGGTAGAGGGCACTGAATATGGATTTCCAAAATTCTCGATTCAAATCTTGATTTAGTCATTTATTACCTGTGAGATTTTTACATCATTAAAGTGTTTTAGTCCTACTTTTCCAACTCTAAAATAGAATTAATAATAACTTATAGTTTTAGCATGAGTATTATAAAACATAAATTTATAAACACATATAATTTATAAATTAGGTATATGCAGAAAACATGTGAAGCATGATAATTATGGTTATTATTAATATTATTTCCATGCAATAATTTGACACAGAAATTAAAACAAAATGTTTAATACATTTGAATATTTAAAACAGCTTTTCTACAGAAATGAATTTGTAACTTAGCAAAAGATGTTATTCTACCAAGAAAGTGAACATCATACTTCGACACTGACTTCTTGAAAACTATATTTAAAGGAAGGCTTTTTGTTCTATGGTGACAGCTATAAAATTTTAATATCATCATTAAAAGAAGGAGCTTTCTCATGATTTCTCAACTTGAAACATTTAAAGCACAACAGGACAAAGCTTTTAAAAGAAGTTACTGTTACAGATATCTAAGGGCTCCTATATCCACATTTGAGACTTCATAGATATTGTCCACATTGAACAAAACAAAGCTGATTTCTTCTATAAAGTTATATAACTTGTAATTTGAAATATAATTATATTTTTCCTCAAGAGCTTTCAGGATTTAAAAAGAAAGATTGAGTCTACTTTGAGATTATAAGAAAAACAAACACTATTGAATAACTTTCTCAAAGCTTATTTTTTAATAAATTCCTTTGCATTTACTCAGTGTAGGTACATTTCACCCACATGGTCATGAGCTCATCTAGATTTAATTTTTTTTAGACATTAAAAATATTTTATTGCTTTTTTAGAAAGAGGGGAAGGAAGAGAGAGAGAGAGAAACATCTATGTGAGAGTAAACATCGATCGTCTGCCTCCTACGCACCCCCTACTGAGGAAGGGCCTATAACCTGGGCATGTGCCTGACTGGGAATAGACCCAGCAACCTTTCTGTGCATGGAAATGATGCCAAACCAACTGAGCCACATCGTCCAGGTCTTATGAGCTCATATATATTTAGAACTCTGCCATTTGATTTGCAGTAGGTACTCACAGAAGCACCCTCACTGATGCACCAGCAAGGTAAGGAGCCCCCTCTTGCAGTCAATACAGAAGGTCAAAATGAAGACCTGGCATTGGAGAATCTTAAAATCTGATTGCAATGCAACTTACTTAAATAGATCATATTTATTTATTTATTTATTTTTAATTTTAATAAATCTTTATTCAGATTATTACAATTGTTTCTCCTTTTTCCCCCATAGCTCCCCTCCACCCAGTTCCCACCCCTCCTTCTGCCCTTACCTCCCACACACTGTCCTCATCCATAGGTGTATGATTTTTGTCCAGTCTCTTCCTGAACCCCCTATACCCCTTTCCCCCTGAGAATTATCAGTCCACTCCCTTTCTATGCCCCTGATTCTATTATATTCACCAGATTATTCTGTTCCTCAGGTTTTTAATTCACTTGATTTTTAGGTTCACTTGTTGAGAGATATGTATTTGTTGTTCATAATTTTTCTCTTTACTTTTTTCTTCTTCCTCTTCTTTAAGAATACCTTTCAGCATTTCATATAATGCTGGTTTGGTGGTGATGAACTCCTTCAGCTTTTTCTTATCTGTGAAGCTCTTTATCTGACCTTCAATTCTGAATGATAGCTTTGCTGGGTAGAGTAATCTTGGTTGTAAGTTCTTGCTATTCATCACATTGGAAATTTCTTGCCACTCCCATCTGGCCTGCATAGTTTCTCTTGAGAAATCAGCTGACAGCCGTATGGGTGCTCCCTTGTAGGTAACTAACTGTTTTTCTCTTGCTGCTTTTAATATTCTCTCTTTGTCTTTTGCTCTTGGCATTTTAATTATGATGTGTCTTGGTGTGGTCCTCTTTGGATTCCTTTTGTTTGGGGTTCTGTGGGCTTCCTGGACTTGTAAGTCTATTTCTTTCACCAGGTGGGGGAAGTTTTTGGTCATTATTTCTTCAAATAGGTTTTCAGTATCTTGCTCTCTCTCTTCTTCTGGCACCCCCATAATTCTGATATTGGTACGCTTGAAGTTTTCCCAGAGTCTTCTTACACTATCTTCAACTTTTTGGATTTTTTTTTTTTTTTTTTTTGCTTTTTGCTTTTTCGGTTGAGTGTTTTTTGCTTCTTTGTATTTCAATTCTTTGACTTGATTTTTGTGTTCCTCTTGTCTGTTTTTGGGTCTCTGTATAATATTTTTTATTTCAGTCAGTGTATGTTTAATTTCTAGTTGGTCCTTTTTCATATCTTCGAGGGTCTCGTTATATTTATCGGCCTTTTCTAGGATATTCTTAAAAAGCCTTATAACTGTGGTTTTGAATTCTATATCCAGTCATTTGTTTTCCTCCATTTCTTTTGTTTGTGATCTGATTCTTTGATGCCGCATTTTCACTGCTTCCCTGAGTTGGTAAGGTAGATTTGTGTGCTAGGTTTCCAATATGGCCCAGTGGGTCTGCCTCCCCAGTTAACCTGAGGTGGACACTCTTGGTGCACCCCTTTGTGGACTGTGTGTACAGCCTTGTTGTAATTAAGTCTTTATTGTTGTTGGTATCACTGGGAAGAATTGACCTCCAGGCCAGTTGGCTGTAAGGATCAGCTGTGTCTATGCTGGGAGAAGTTCGGTGCTGGAGACAGCCTTATAGGATTAGACTTGCCAAATTGCAATAGCCTCTGTGCTCAGCTTGGGTGGGGTGGAGTCTCAGTCTTGGCTTCCCGTCAGCCTTGCCCTTGTGCGCATGTGCGCGCCTTCAGACCTCTGCCTTCCACTAGGGAAAGCCTGTGGCAACCTCCGCAGCCTTTGTGCGCACTGGTGCGCGCGCCTTCAGACCTCCGCCTTCCCTGGCTCCTGAGTCTCCGCCCGAGAGTCCAGACTCCCCCCACAAGAGCGTGGGTCCCCAGGGGCTCACCTGGAACCGGGGTTCAGTGTAGTCAGAACTGGGGTTCAGTGCGGTCGGGGGCTTCCTTCCCCCTTCCGCCAGAGAAAGTCAGCCAGGCTCTCAGCCGCCCTTCCTCTCTGCGCGCACAAAGACCCTTTGCCGTACCTCCAATCATCTGTGTGCTTTTCTCTTTCCTTCTAGTTGTAGAATTTTCACTCAGCCAGCTTTCCTGTGGTTCTGAATGGTGTCCGTTCTGTCTTTTAGTTGTAGTTTTGAAATTGTTGTGCGAGGCAGCAGTTTAGGTGCTTACCTATGCCACCATCTTGGTTTTCTCCAGATCATATTTATTTGCTGTAAATAAATTTTATAGAAAAAGAGCTCATGATCTGGGCCATCTGGTTCAAAAGTGAGTATTTGGTTACTCTAAGTGCAGCAAACATTTTTTAGGTTCCAACTGGGAACTAGGCAAGGTACTGGTGACTAAATAATGAGTAGAATACAGATACCTGTCCTTATTGACATCACCATCTCTGGAGACAGATGCATAGCAAATATCTGGAACATGCAAATTGTTACTATGGAGAATGTACATGGTCCATGGAGACACAGTGGAGATTATGCACCCAGACCCTCCTAAAGTAGTCTATTGGAAAATTCTTGGAGGAAGAGATATGGTCAGGAGTGACATGTGGGCAAAGAAGGTACAAGGCCACAACTTGCTCACTGAGGGATAAAAGTTGCTTTAGTTATGAGCTTCTTTTTACTTTCATGAGAAATAGAGGTCAAAATCTAAGTAATGTTGACTTGAACATGGCAGGTAAGTGACGGAGCCTATGTGGATTTAGATAAAATTGAAAGGAAAATCTCAAGTGGATACTAGGTTACCTTTACTTTTCCAGATTGTACTTTTGCTGCTTTTCCAACATGGGTTTGAAAACAGATTTTTGAAGCGTTGATCTGTTCAGTATCTCTTGGTTTATCTCACACTTTGAGCTAAGCTATTTTGTAAAAAGTTCACATGTTTCTGCTGCTTCTAATTCCTTGCCTCAGTTTATTGCACCTAGAAACTCTCTTCTTTCTTTTCATATGAAATGAATGAAATATATTTATCATATATAAATAAAATGATCTCTGATGAAATTTATGTATTTTAAAATGTATCTTAGTGGGAAGGCATTTGAAGTTTATTTTTACCCTCCCAAAGAACTATAATGGTAGCAATTTGACTACATGTAAAACTCATTTTCTGCTGCCAAACCCTTGCAGTCTCCTCAAATTGTCAACAGGAAGTGGGAGTTCCTTGACCACAAAACCTTTGGAATTGTTAGTATTTTGAGAATACAGTGAATGGGATTTCCTAATGTCTCTTCTCAAAGTTTGGCAACTGGGGTGGTGACCAGAGAATTCTTGATGCTGAGCCCTCTGGACTGGATCATCTTTCCTGTTCATTATCCTATAGACTGGTGTTGGTAGTTTTAAAGTTCTAAAACAAACATCTGTTAAAACTTACCAATTGAAAAATATTTCTTACTGACTGTTGAGGTGGGCTTTATTGATGAGATAATGTTAATTTTTGTTATTCTTGGATCATGCTAATTTGTTCTCAATATTTGCTTAATGTACTCAGAGAGTTTTCTTGACTGAATGCAAAATGATCATGAAATGCATTAATTAGTATTAGCCATACACTCCAACAAATAGACTGCTGTAATCATGGACAACTAAGCAGGTACATAAAAACTGTATCAGTTTGGGTCCTGTAGAAGCATTTATGAAGACAGAATAAGAACTGCAAGCAATTTGTTGGGGAAAATGCCTGTGAAAGATAAAGGGGAGAGTAAGCAGAAAGGCAGGGAAGGCTTTTAGACTGTGAGGAAGGTAGAACGCTGTAAAAGAAGAGGGGGGCGCGAATAGCAGGCTTGAGTAAAATGATCCTCAAACCACTGTCCTACTCAAAGTTTTAGCGGGGACAATGGGTAGCCCCAGAATAAAATTTAACCATTAGTGGGGGCTGCCTTGGGCAAACAAGGCTGCAGTGCAGTTTCCCAACAGTGCTCTGTCATTGACTGATACAAGTTCAGCTAGAACACATGAATGTTGAGGTGGATCCTAAATATGTGGCAGCGGGTGCTTTACTAAGGGAGACCCTGAGAGCAGTGCTGCACACACTAGACTTTCACAATAGATCATATTGTTGTGGTTCACAATATATACAAATATCAAATAATTATGTAATACACCTGAAACTTGTACAATGACACATATCAGTTATATCTAAATAAAAAAGGAGAATAGCTAAGAGTATCACAGTTATGAAAAATGTTTGAACAATATTGAAAAACGTTTAAGTCGTATGAAAATTATATAAAGGAAGACTAGACATGGAGTTTTATATATCCTGTCCTACTTGGAGTTGTCAACTGTACCTAATGGTACCAGAACATCTTGATAAAAGATAAAAACAAAACAACACAAAAATACATGACCCTTCATATACAATATACAAAGTATATAACAAAGCATGGTTTAGAAGAAAGGCTAGTAACTGAAGAAAATATCTAAGACTAGTATTAAGGGAAATAAAATAATGAAAAACAGTTTGAAAAGGTGCTTCCTATTGCTAAATATATACACCAATATTTTTAATACTATTTATCCCAGAGTAGTAGGATTATATTTGTTTGCTTGGGTTTTATATTTGTAAATGTTCTACAGCAAAAAATGTATTTTTTTATAATTCTGAGCAACAATATCTATACACTTTTAGAGTAAAGAATAATCAGTAAACAAGTTCATACACACATGCTCACACATGCACATGTACTACCACTAATACTTGCAACACAAAAAGCAACAAGTCAACAGGAGAAAGATATTTGACATACACATTTCTTGCACCATATAATTACATTATATAATCAAAACTAACAGGTAGACACATATGTCTGTGCATCCAGTTTTATTTTGATGAAGATTCCAGCTGCCTGAGACCGTTACTCTTTTTCCACAAAAATGTAACCTTCCTTTCATATCGAAGTGTTCTATCACCTTTTTCTCCTTCTACCTTTGTCTCTGATTTTACAAACTCCTCAAACTTTTTATGCATTTCAACAGTGAACATGTAAGACAGGCAAACCATCATGTTAATGATAGTCTATGGTCATATTATTTGGGGCATTGTTAAATAAGTTAAACATTTTAATGGTTATCTATAAAAATAGGAAACATGTTCAATACTTGTCTTTATCACACCTTGTGTCGTTATCTTGGTAATTTCTGGTTCAGCTGGACATGGGAGCCCATAAACCAGTTGTTTTTGTTGTTGTTAACCTCCTCAAGTTCAAATCCCTACATCACCTAGCAGTTCAGTCATCCATTACTGCAGTCACATCTTTGACAAAATCATTTTCAGAAGTGTTGCACTTTTGAAATATTCAATTTTTATCTGTCACTTTTTCAGGACAGTCTCCAGTATTCAGAAATAAAAAAAGGCTTAGGGAAAAATCAAATTCATATATGTCTTAACACTCTTAAAAGCTATGAGAAAGAATAGATAAATTACTTACAAAGAAATGACAATTAAACTGACAGCATCAATAGACACCAGAAACAAATGGAATAGTGTTTTCAAAGTGCTAGGGGAAAATGATTGTCAAATTATACTCCCATGCTCAGAATTAATGAGTGAAGGTGAAATAATGATACTTTTAGACATACAAAGCCTGAGAGTTATTCTGCTCATAAACCCTTACTAAATGAACTACCATATATCACTGGATGTAAGAGGTCATCAGTTGTATATGCACCATAAAAGAAAAATGCTGTTAATTAAACTACAATATGCCCTCAGTTGTAAAGTGCATCTTAATTACAGAGATGTTAACAATATGAAAACCTGTATCTTAGAAAGAATTAAATGAAAATGAATACTGCATAAAGAAGAAAGGAACCCAGAAGGTAGGGATAAGATGTAAGAAAAAAAATATTGAGCAAAGAAACTAGTACGCATATTTATAAACACAAGTAAAACCTGACAATAGCTAATAATAACTAATGGTGTGACTTCAAAACAAGACTGAGTTAAAATGCCAATCAACAGTAAAATGGAAGATAGGCAAAACATCATGTTAATGATAGTCTACAGTCCTTATATTATTTTGGGGAAAGGTTAGCAACCCTTTTTGGGCAGTGTTAAATATGTTAAACATTTTCATGGTTATCTATAAAAAGTAGGAAAGATGTTTAATATTCAAACAGTTAAAGCAAAAATATAGAAATCTTTATTCATATAACAGAATACAATAGAGCATTTAAAATTTATGACATTTTTTTATGAATTTACTAGAGGCCCGGTGCATGAAATTCGCATGCGGGTATAATCCCTAGGCCTGGCCTATGATCAGGGCCATCTTCCTGGCTGTCCACAGCTGGACCTGCCCCCCGAAGCCACCCACCCCCAGTTCCCTGTTCCCCATTGGGTGATTGGAGCCTGCCAGCTGGGGGAAGGGACCGAGAGGTGGTCAGTGTGCCTCATAGTGACTGGTCAAGCAGAGATTCTGGTCATTCCACTGTTAGCATTAATTTGCATATTACCTTTTTATTATATAGGATGTAAATCTCAAAAAATAATGATGAATGAAAAAAGCAAGCTGTAGTATAAAACTTATAGCACAAATCTAAAATTAAAAAGATTATAGTAATATTATAGATTATATATAAACTATATTTGTCTGCATGTGTGTGTGTGTGTGTGTGTGTGTGTATTAAACATATGAAAACATTTAATGGAAGATATTCACCATATCTATAAATGTGATGGTCTTCGAAGAGGGAGGGAGAGGAAAAACACTGGGAGATGGGGGGAGAGGAAAGGAAGATAGTTGAGTGAGGATGCAAATTCAAGACAGTAGCACCAAACTACCTTTATAACCATTATTTCCATTGTGAAAGGCTGGGAAATGTTGATGGATACACTTCTTTAATGGAACAAAATTAGGATAAATGTTGATGTATAAATGTATAAAGAGTTGGGGATTATATCATCATTGCATTCTTTGAAAGACTATACCGAGAACCAGCTAACATATTTGTCATCTCTGATCAATTAATTTGATGAATACAGTTTGTATAATTCTGGTATGAAGATATCTGGGTAAATACTATAGTTTCACTTGACAGGAATATTGAGGTTCCTAGGCTGTTTCAGTCTCATAAAAATGAGCAAAATGAATGATTAAGAAGTGAATAGCGTAGGCAGATCACTTCTGTAAGATTATGAAGATCCAAATATAAATTTCTAGTGATGTTCCATTATGGAAATAACAATCCCATTGAAATATGAGTCAATAAACTTGTCTAGAATATTACAGATTATTTATTTGACTGATGTGATTCTTCTTATCTTACTACTAGTATCTGCTGAGTCAGGCAAGAAAAAAACTTTTTAAGTATATTTAAGATTGGTAATCTGTGACAAATTCAAAATACACAGTGGCTTTTTTTTGCTCAGTGCAATATTTTATATTGGTATCTGACTTTTAAAGAACAGCACGTGGCTCTCTTTTTTGAGAACAATCTAATAGTGGGGTTACTTGGGGATGAGAAGAAAGTAGCTCTCTTCCTAACTCCACTTTCAAATTTTCAGCATAGCAAGTATTTCTTTTTCTTTCACCTGGGCTTTTAAATGTGGATTTAAGACAAAATCCACATCTGGACAAAACAGTAAGTTGGGAAACTTCTAGGAGGAAATGATAAGTAATAAATGGTGAGGTTTTCTTACATCTGTTACCTATGTGGAAGCTATAATATTTCTGAGTGGTGATAAAAACTCTAATTTAGATGTTTCCATTTATATCCCACTGGCCACCTATGGACTTTCGTGGGAGAGGAGGAGCTGATAAAATGAAAATATGGTCTAAATATATATCAGTACTGTAATTGCAAATGCCAACACACAAGCAACTTTCCATATTTTACCCTATTTACATATGTGTAAATATTTGAAAAATAATTAAATTCATTATTTTTATATGCAAAAAGTTGTATCAGTTAGTAAATAGAGTAAGAATTTTTTTTTTTTTAATGCCAGTCTGGTGGAATCACTTCTAGCATTCTGCCTTATAGGGAGAACACCTAAATTGTAATTCTTTTATACATCAATGAATTAAACAACATGTATCTTACTTTGGATTTAGTTCTTGCTAAAACTAAATAACATTTTGTTATATAGTATTTAATTTCATTTTTTCTCCTATTTATTTCAGTGATTCTAGTTTTTCATTTAGGGTAATTACATATACTTTGTTATAAATACTAGTAAATGCACTTAAGTAAAAAAAAAGCAAGTCAATTTTTAAAAATATTGGAAGTTCTATTTTTTATAAGAAAATGTCATAATTTTGATAGAAGAATGTCTGAAATCTGGTACAACATTATAGTCAGTGTTAAGTAACAATATAGCATGGATTGACAAAGTAAATAAATGCCTTTTATATCAACAAATGGAAGTGAAGAGTTATCCCCCAAACAATACCTGAACACTTGAGTTTTAATATCTTATATAATTTTGTGCAGGGGTGTGCATGTGTGAATGTGAATGTGAGCGTGTGTGTGTGTGTGTGGGTGGGTGGGTGGGTGGGTGTGTGTGTGTTAGTTGCTGGCACTGGGCAAACTCCTCAGTCTTCCATTTCCTTTGTGAGCTACGGTACTTTTTGCTTTACAGTCCCTAAGAAGTAGAAAATGTATGCTAATACATTTAACTGGGAGGGTAAGGATAAACACCTTCAGAGAACATGTGCAAAGCCCATGGGCAGAGTAGGAGCAAGTATAAAGTGTATAAAAGAAAATTTGCAGAGGCAGTAAGAATCCTCTCCTCTCCTATTTGAAAAAGGACTCTGGTGCAGAGTTTCTCCTTTCATTGCTGGCTGGTTCCATTTAAAGGGCCCATGTGTTTTTGGAATCTGAAACTCAGAGTAAGGTCAAACATGCTGTAATTAGGGTACTCATCTTTAGGAATGGACAAGGATTTGGGTAGGTTTCCAAAAGCATTATGAATGATGAAGGAATCACAAGGTCATTAAGTTAGTTGTTGCGGTAACCTTTGGACTGAACAATTTATAACAGCCCCAGTTCAAAATCAGCAAAATTCAGAATTATTCAAGCTTTCTACATAACAGGAACTCAGCTTGCGCCAATAATAAACAGACACACATGAAGGAAAATTCCACTGACCTTCTCTTCACCCCCACCTCGGAGGCCTAATTGCTGTCAGAAGTAGTGTCAAAACAGAACACATACCTTTAGTCTCTGCAGTTTGGAAGAGCAGAGAGGTGAATGTTTTGCTTTTAAGTAACCCAGAATATGATTAAAGTTAAATTATTGCATAATGATGAGCCAAATATTGTAAATAACAGTTTTCTATATGCAGAAAAATTAAACACAAGTGTTGGTGGAACAATAAATGTAGTTGTCTTTGTATACTTTGAATGGTGGTCAAGGTAATCAATAGTAGTGAGATATATTGATCTATGGGGGATTAGAAGAGAGAAAAAGATAGTTTTAGCTGGTGGGAGTAGAGAAAAACAAACTCTTATTCACTATGTTTAAGAAATTTAGCAATATCTATCCAAATTTATTTTTTTTAAACGTTACCCAAGGATATGTTTTTATTGATTTTAGAGAAAGAAGAAGAGGGAGGGAGGGATAGAGAGAGAAAGAGAAACATCAATCGGCTGCCTCTCATCTATGACCCAAATGGAGATCGAACCCACAACCAATTGCAACTTTTTGGTGTATGGTACAACACTCCAACCAGCTGTGCCACCTGGCCAGAGCATCTATCAGAATTTAAATTGCAGATACCATCAAGCCCAGTTATCCCACTTTTAATAATTTATACATAATGAAATGTAAAGTAATATATGTATAACAATGATTCTTAGAGCATTGTTTGTAACAATCACACACAAAAACACCTAGGAACAACTAGATACCCTTTAATGACCGACTGGATAAACAAGCTATGGTTAGCCATTTCTTAACTACTATGCAAATGTAAAAACTAGCAAAGAAAACAAAAAAAAAAAAATAGTAAGGTAAATACATATGTAAGCACATAGAAAAATTCCATGATATAACCTGTATCAATAAATGAGTAAAAAATGTGTCTTATAAACAAGCAAAAAATTATGTATATATACAGTTGACCCTTGAACAACACAGTTATTGGGGGAGCCAATTCCTCACACAGTTAAACATCACATGTAACTTTTGATTCCTATAGTTGACAGGAAGCCTTACCAATAACATCAACAGTTGATTAATACATATTTTGTATGTTATATGTATTATATACTATATTCTTACAATAAGTAAGCTAGAGAAAATATAATGTTATTAAGAAAATCATAAGGGAAATGTAATACATTTATTGCTTTTATTGACAAAAATCTACCTGTAAGTGGACCCATGCAATTTAAATATTTGCTGTTCATGGGTCAGCTCTACATATTTACACATATATGTCTTTATCTTTATCTATTTTTTTGTATTGCTTATATTTTAAAAATGTTAAATCATCCGGAATGCTCTTCACCAAACAATTGGCATCAGTGAGAGGCTACTCTCATGACTTCCTGGCAGAGCTGCCCATGGGAGAGTGATAACAGAGCAGAACATGGCAGGATGGTTTGTAGCTCTTGGGTGATATTCATGTAGATTTCAAGATACAATGGGTAAGACGTTTTAGATGCGAGAAATTCTATGTCAGCAAAGGAGGGAGTAAATACCATGATGTTGGTGTTGCTTAAATGTCACTACATACAATATAATAAACCTAGAAAATTTAAGTTACCATTTTTTAAAATTCTTATTTTAGTTTTCCATCACAATTTATCTCCTCTGTACCCTCTTCCACCTCCTCCAACCACCATCCCCTCGCAGTCACCACACTGTTGTCTATGTCCATGAGTTCTCTCTTTTTTCTTTTTTTGCTCACATTGAAAAACAAAAGCAAACACAGGTTTTTGTTTTTTGTTTTTCATTTACTGCTTTGATACCAAATAACAAATGAAAGAATTATATGAAAAGGTCTGTACAGGAGTGAAGTTTGAGAAATTGTGTTCACCCATAGGACACTCAAATAAGACTAATGCTAATAACAGGCATTTTTATAATGCCGATGATTGACAAAATATGTTCACACAACAGTGTCTTGCTCATAGTCAAATGTCTTAAAATTAAATGGTTTATCTACTTCATTAGTGTTACACCAAGGTAGATGCATCTCATGCATATATGGAAAGGAAAAAAGAGATACGTATTTTATAATTTTGACTTGAAATGAGTGGACCAAAATACTGCAGCATGGGGTAAGGTCAGGGAGGAATACTTCAGTCATACATTAAGATTAAAAACAAAAAATCTAAATGAATGAATGTGAGTTTTCTAACACAAGGGTGATTCTGAAAAGTACAAAGCACGGTTACACCCAAGTCCTCAAATGAAAATTACAGCAGATTTTTCAAATATTCATAAGCCTGAATCTATACTATATTTTAAAGAATAAGGCCAAATATCATTTCAAATGTAAACTATGATTTTTCTAGATTGGGAGTTTTAACTGTACTTCCAGGCCTTAGTTTTTTTTTTTTTGGGGGGGGGGGGACGGACAGGAAGTAAAAAGTATTTGAATTAATTTTCTTGTTTGAATCAGAAATCTGAAAACAAAAGACCTAGTAGAGGAGGAAGTAAAAGGAAAGAGGAAGAGGAAAATAGGTGGGTGGTTGTTTTCAAGAATATCAAAGAACCATTTCAATATCTATTGTAAATGTTTATTTCAAATTGAAAGTGGTATAGAGAGGAAGTTTATAAAGAATTCAGGGTAAAGAATTCATTCAACCCATGAGTTTCCTTAGTCTACCAAATAGAATTTTCTTCTTCTTCTTTTTGATTGCATACAATGTTATTTTAGGAATTCTATTTTCTTTTTAAAAAACAAAAATTAAAAGCAATAGAATTAAAGGCAGTACTGACTTCTTAAGTTTCTCCTAATCCATAGATGTTCTCTTTAGGGGAAAGGACTATTTATATGTAGTATCCGTTCAATATTTGTTTCTTAAGGAAAAGAGCAGTAATAACAACAGAAGTAAAACAGATTGTCAATTTTGTTAGAATGCTTCCAGCAAAATGAGCTTTGTGTCTATCTAGGTAACATTAAATCCACTGACAATTTAAGTAAATTCTAGTAACAAAACAAAGTATTTGTTCTATCAAATAACCAGAATTGAAGAAAGAAAATAATTGAATTAGTAGAAATTTCACTCAAACCAATTGATTCAATAGTTTTATTTAGATGATCTGGTAATTTTGGTTCACCCTAATAAGAGCACTTTTTACTCTAGGCAGAATTAGAAAGTAAAAAAAGTAAAAAAATAAAAAATTCTCAGAAGCAAAAATAGTTCACTTGGGCCAAATCTTATTATAGTGAATTTCTGGGGGGTGTATAAATTATTTTGTAGAACAGTAGTGAAACAATACATTACATATTATTCTAAATGGGTCATCAGTGTTTACAAATGGATTTTCTAAATAGAAAATATGTGATATTTTGGGGGGGAAAGAACTTTTATATAGAGCTTCAATTTTTATGATTAGAAAATATATTGCTAATGTGGCTTTTTTTTCCCCTAATATAAACACAGGAAGTGAAGAAAGCCCTTATAGTCACTCGCATTGCTCTTTAATTGATTCACTGATGGCTTGCTACATGATCCAAACACTCAATTACAATGCCTTTTAGTAATTTGTACCAAGGGAATAATTTTTGTTTTAGCCTCATTCAACATCTTCAACATCTTTCATTTAAATTCAGAGCAATAATATATTTTTTCTTTCTGTACGTTTTGCTTGTTTTCACATAAAATAAAGAATTATTCAAATAAGTAAATATCTACAACTTATGTATGGTTCCTAGGACTTGAAACTCTGTAATATATCTCGTTGACACCACAACTTGATGAAGAAAGTGTTTAATAAATTTGTCTAAATCTAGGAAAAATGTTCGCAAGGCTTAAAAATATCACCACAATTTTCTTTCCTTACTATACTAATTATTTTATTTTTATTATTTATTTATTTGATTATTTTTGTTAATCCTCACCCGAGGATATTTTTCCTTTGACTTTTAGGGAGAGTGGAAGAGAGAGAGAAATATAAATAGGAGAGAAACACATCAATTGGTTGCCTCCTGCACAAGTCCCCACCAGGGCCTGGGCCTGGAAGGAGCCTGCAACCAAGGTACATGTGAATAGACTCCAGGACACTTTGGTCTGTAGGCCTTCTCTCTATCCACCCTTCCAAACAGGCTAGGGCCGACTAATTATTTTAAACAATCCCTCAAAGAGTGCCTATTAACTTTTATAAATATTCTAGGTATAAGGAAGATGGAGATAAAAGACACAGTCTATGCTCTCAAGTATCATACAGACTAGAGCAGACCGACGTAATATAATATGAAATGATGCCATGCTCTGTAGTGCCCTAAGTGCTATGATAGAGACATGTTTCGGTGTCCAGAAGAGGGGCAACGAACTCTGGTGTTAGATGTAGAACATTATCAAGGAAAAGTCTATGTTTTTAAATGAAATCTAAACTGCGTCTTGAAGATGAAGAAAGCCAGGCAGACAAAGAGGAGAAGTTATTCAAGGCCTAGAGATGTAAAACGGTAGGGAATGACAAATCATTTTATTTTGTTAGAGGGGACATATTTAGAAGCTTCGGCAGGTAAACTAAATAGGTAGCAAAAGTGAGATTATGTAGGGCCATCTCTGCTGAGCTAAGGACATTTTATTTTATTCTAAAAATTATAGAGAACCTTCAAAGGCTTTAGGGGGTGACATGAGTAGCTGTGCATTTGGAGGAATGCACTATGGCAGGAGTGTGCAGGCTGGTACAGATGTGTTTGATGAGCAGCAGAAAAATTAGGGGCCTCTTTGCAGTAATTTAGATTTAGAAATAGACTCATGACATTGGGAGAAGAGCAATAAATAAATCTGAGATATTTAAGTAGCCTGTGTACCAAGGCTTAGTAATTTGAGGTTGAGGGAAAGCTGATATAAAGGATTACACCCAAGTGTCTTGCTTGGGAGAATGGATGCAAGTGCTATAGCTTCCATTGCTTGCCATCATTACTTTTTCTATAAGGCTATCCCCCATCAATTTATTCCATTAATATCACACTCCCCTTGCCCTCACCAATGAACAGCTGGAAAGATAAAGTGCCATGAACTATTCTACTTCATTCCAGCTAACTATGTACTTTTCACTAATGTTTCACTGGTTACTATGTTGAGAGACTTTTTATTTACCTACCATTCTTAAATATATTAAAGATTAAAGATTCTCTACTGATAGAAAAAAACAAGTGACAAAGTGTATTGTATGGACCTATCACAGTGAAAATTTTATTATAACATAATGATAGATATAGCAGAAAATTGAGATAGTAAAGTACATTGTACAAATTTTCCAGAAATTCCAAATAAGCAGATATCCAGATAACTAACTAAACTTTTTCTTCTTCATTGATAAAATTATAAATTTAGGACACATATTCTCTGATATACTTGATAAATGTTGACTATTTCACACATATTTTATTTCCCTAAGGCTATGTACCAAGAAAAATTGTTATGCCTGGTGCAAATACTAAATGACACTATTTTATCAGTAGAACTTCACCTTATTTTTTTAAAATCTTTTACCTAACAGTCTTCTATATGCTACATTATGCTATTCAATTCAATTCTATACTATTCTGTATAGTAGTGTAGCTGTTGGTAAGAATATGGTCATTGTAGTAGAGGTTATTAATTTCTCATACCCTTTCTACTGTTTTTTTTCTTTTGTAAAAGACCCATCCTGAATAGTTACCCAACTATTTTCTCCATTACCTAGCATCCTTTCCAGCTACTGGCATCTTATAACTAAGTTGTTTTCAGTAGGATATGAGTACAAATATGTACAATTTTCAGATCTTGTCCTTAAAAATAATTTATTTTAGTCACTTCTTTTTCTTCTCCCATTGGTTGGCAAAAGGCAAGAATGGGAAATTTGTTTGGACTTAGAGATAGAGGCTATGAGATAAAGCAATGTCAACCTACCAGCCTGAATACTGGATAACTATGTCCAGTCTTCCACACTGACCATTATCTCCTGCAGAGTTATATGAAAGAAAGAAATACACACCTGCCTTTTTTAAGGCATTATATATTTTGTCTCTCTAATGAAGAACTTATTCTATATCCAGACTCATCCTAGTGATACTGACAACAAGGTTTTCAGTCCCAGTGTAACACAGCCAGTGATCTTCACACACAAGCAACTGTATCAAACATGTCATAATTTTTTTTTTTTTTTTTTTGCAAAGGAACTGGTCAGGGTTGGGGACAGAGGAACGAGGAATGTGCAGAAAGTTCATAGCAAAGTGATTCACCCAGACTGGAAAAATAATGATGAATCACTGTTCTTGTTCCAACTTTTCCCCCACTGGCCACTCCCAAACTTTCTCTGACTCCAAGCTTAACATTTAGGAATTGAGTATCTGTAAGATGGACCATCAAAACAATATTCTAACTGGAATTTGAGATTGGCTCAGGCCTCTTATTACATTGACAGTGACCCACAGTGTAACCACCCTGTAATTGATGAACCACTAAGTATGTATGTGTCAAAAAAACACTAAATTGCCATGCCTTTCTTGCACTTAATGAAACCTACAAACAGATATGGCTGTCAGCACCTTGATCATTTGGACTTTTCTTTCAGAAGAAAAAGTTTTTACTCTTTTTCATTTCTTGCCTCCTACCAATTACATTTGGATTTTATACCTTAGACTATGACATCTTCTAAAAACTAAAATGTAAAGGTTTGGGTAGTATTATTCATCAGTTTGCTTAAAGTGCATTTGAATTCATATTTATAGCATCATACAAATATAAATATGAAGTAAGAATAAACACTGTGCCATAAAGTAATTCATTCCAAAAGTCTGTGGAAACCTTTAGAAGTGGGCAATAGAAAAATCACACTGCCTGATTTTATTTATGACCTACTCCTTGAGGCGTGGGCAGACCAGAAATTTTGTCCATTTCTTCAGAAGTCCCCTTCATCTGGGAGTAAGACAAGGTGTGAAACTGAGAGTAAAGTCTCTCCATAATGTGGTTGACAGGGGAATGTGAACTAGTGTAACGTAGATGATTTTTCCCTTAGCTCACAGAACCTTCAGAGCTACCAAACAACTCATACCAGAACTCCTTCCAAAGTGCCAGAATTAGACATCTCTGCAAGAGTTGCGTTGAACTGTGTGCCTTGGAAGGTTAATGTCGACTTTAACTATAACAAAGAAACTGTAATAGAATATAATTGAGTAAAGCATGCAAAGAAAATTCTACTACTCCCAGAAGCAGAATAAGTAAATATATTTGGGTAATTCATCACTGGTTTTACTGAGTCTTAAACAAAGGTCTGCGAAAGAATATGTCTTTTCATAGTGGAAGAAATTAGCACCGGTTGCTAATGCTTTAAAGACTTATTGATGACTTATCTATCAATTTCAAATAAGTATAAATATAAAAATATTCTTATCCACACACACAAAATATTCTTGCATCACTTAAGATTTATTTAAAGTGAATTCCTTTAGTTTCTCCATCCATGTTTCCCTTATTCTATTTTGGAGTGGCTTTCAAAATATTATTGAGTGATTTACTTAGAATTCAGAATTTCACTAAAGTTAAAATTTATGTTTCTACCTTTTTTTTCTGCAGTATAAGTGAGGTGGTGGGCTAAGGAGAGAAATATAGAATACTACTATATTTAGAAAATATCTTTTGAAAATTTCACTTTTTTTCAGAAAAAAATCTTTATTAAAGGGTGACCACATGAAATTATAGGGAAAGAGCTATAGGGCAAAATGAAGTAGTTAGTAGTAGGTGTAGTTTTATTGGTCCTAAATGACTACCAATTTAGGGGGAAATTTTACTTTCATTTGGTTTGAATTGAGTATCAGGAATTATAAATAAACAAGCCCATTTGCCTAGGAGAACAGATAGCAAAATAAATTAATATATCCAGAAACTGAGTGATAAAAACTAATTCTTACTTACAGAACATTTTTCCAAAAAATCTAAGAATGTTTACAATAACTCTCTTTGCTTGGAAACCCCTTCATCTAGATGACAAGAACTCAGCCTAAATTAAATATACAATATTGATGTCTCTTAATATAGAATTATCCTTTGTTGGCATGCAAACAAAAGACAGGAAAGAAAGAAGTGAAATATAACATTGTATACTATTATTTGGATATTTTTGGAAATCTACAGATGTGTCAATACCAAATTTAAGAATAAAATATTCTTGAAACTTATTGAAAGACATATAAGTCATTCAGTGTAGTAAGCTAGGGTTAAAAAAGATTAGGAAAGGCCCATATTTTCCTCCTAATAAATGAATGTTTTAACATAGCTCTAGGATTCCCTTGCCTGATAAATGAGCACAATATAACATTGATAAGAATTATTTCAAGAACTACAAATATCTTAGTATGAGAGACACATTTATTATACTGGTACACTATATATAAGGATGGGAAAAAGTAGGTTTATAGTTGTGAGTATGCAAAACAGTTTATTTTTGTATTATTAATTTATTAGTTATTGTAAACCATTTTATTAATTACTTTAAATCTACTTTTGCCCACCCCTGAATGGTAGCAGTTCTCACATTTAGCTGTGTAGAATAGTCCCCTGTTGTATCATTACTTTCCATCTGCCCCTCCCCTACATCTTCATCTTTACCTTGTCCTGGACCCCAGGAGGATAACACCATACAGTGCACCATCTGGGTCCCCTTGCCCACTGGTTTCTCCCAGGATTCAGCCAATGAGAGGCATTTGAGAGGAGACAAGTGGACAGGAGCAGAGCGGTCAGAGTATTTTTTCTTAGTCTTTTTCTGTTTGGAAATCACATCTCTACTAGTAGTTTTATCCTCCTGTGACTGTAGCTCCTGCTAGGAGACCAAATGGATTCCAGATGTTACTAATTTCTGGCCACCTTCTCTTTAACACTGGGTTTGTTGCATTAAACTTGCTCACACTTTTGCAAGTTGTCCCTTCATTCAAGTCTCTATTTGAATCATTTTTTCTGGGACCCTGATCAATATTCATATGTGAAGAGATTATTTTTTTAATTATTTTTTAAAAGACATTTTTTATTGATTTTGGAGGGGAAAGGAGAGGGAGAGAGAGATAGAAACATCAATGATGAGAGAGAATCATCGATCTGCTGGCTGCCTTCTGCATGCCCCACACAGGGAATTGAACCCTGTCCTCCTGGTTCATAGGTCAACTTTCAACCACTGAGCTACGTGGGCGGGGCAGAAATTATTTTTAAATACTAATGCTTAGACCTCACTCCAGATCAGTAAAATTAGAGACCTTAGGTGTAGGTCCCAGGTAGAAGTACTTTATAAAAATTCTTCTTGGTAGATTATAAATAAAGTTCAAACATTTTATATCTCATTCAAGTCTATGTGTAATCTGATACCAATCAATCTCTTCAGACAAGCAAATGTTACAGAAGAAAATCCCCCACAGTAAAATTTGGCTAGATAATAATTTTGTTAATTCACTAATTTAAAGAAACATAAACAAGTATAAATAAATATAATACAAACAGGACCCACTGCTTACATACTGAAAAAAAAATAAAAGAAAGAAAAAAATTCTTCCCAAAAGAAACAATAATCAGAGTTAGGACAAATTGTTGGCCAAAAACTTTTGAATAGAGATGACTAATTTAGAGTTAATGAAATATATTACAAAGGGGGGATCTTTCAAGGTGTCATATGCTTCTTAGGTATCTCATACCCTTGAAAGGTAAAGGCTCAAAACATTATTTACATAATTTTCAGTCCGATATGTTTCTCTTTTCATATAATCAGTTATTAAGAAGTCTCACATTGGCCTTCAGTATTCTTTCACTTGCCTTGATTACCGTTGGTTTACATGCCAACAAGCAGAGAAATAACTGATGAACAAAATAGAACCAGAGTTGTAGATACATGGCACAGATTGACAGATGCCAGAGGGGAGGTTGAGGGGGTGGAGAATGGGATGGAAGAAGGTGAAGAGAATAGCCAAAGAACATATATGCATAGCCCATGGACACAGACAACAATGAGGTTAGGGCCAGAGGGAGGGGAGGGTGTTGTCTGGGTGGAAGGGGTTTAAGTCAGGGAAAATGGAGGACATCTGTAATAATGTCAATAATAAAAATTTTTTGAAAAGAGAAATGGACCACTAAGTTGGTTGCCAGGGTGAAAATAAGAGATACCATCCCTCTTCAATTACACAGGAACTGATGTAAATTAAATTTGGAGTGACATAATGGTTAGTATCTTCAGCCATTTACAGATCTAGGATTCTAGGATTCTTTCAAGTCTTGATAGTTTGATAAATAACTTCTTCCCTTCTGTCTGTCATAAAGGCCTGTTTCAACTCTTCTGATCTCAGCTAGGTGGCCACTATTATCTGCTGTTGGGGAGCATTATCAAATCAGCAGGTCAACCCAATCTTTTGAGAAAGAGCGATTTATTCCATAGTCAGAGCACCAACTACAGGCAACCAGAGCAGCATAAATTTGATGTCTGGAGGTGGTCATTAAAACAGGGCTTTATTGGATGTGGTCTTTAGTTGAGTCAGTAACATCACTGGTAAATGAAATGATAAATGTGCATTTGTGGCAGTTGTATAATTTATTTGCTCCAGATCTATATACAGAATAGCTGCTTGGGGATTGCATATTTGATTGCAGTTTGTTCTGGCACCATTGTCTTTATCTGTGTTTGGTTTAGGGTGGGGCAGAGAATAGGATGGGGGTGATGACAGCTATGAATAACTACCTAGAGCTCAGCATCTAATATCACCATTGGTTTTTATTGTTCACAGATAGAACAGATCTAAGCAGAAGAGCTCTGTACTTTAATTTCAAGCCTGAAAGAGGCAAATGGATGTCAGTTTTAGTTATAGGACTTGCCAGAGGAACTAAATTATTCCAGTTAGTGAGATATTTTTCAGAGAGGCCATATATTGCATAAAAGAGAACAAGATGGTAATGTTTGATTAATTAGGCCTGAAATTTTTAACCTTAGCCAGTTTGATCAAGTGCAAAAATGTAAAACACTTCTCAGGAAAAGAATTATTTTGATTCATAAAAAATCTTTCCTCTAACATGAAACTTGTAGTTTTCTATTCATCAGGATTATTAACTTGTCATCATCAGTACCCAGTGGTGAGTCAGCCAGGGACTTTGAGGTGACTAAAATATTCTTTGATGATTTGGGTTCCTCAGGGTAGAACCAGATGTGAAAAAAACAAAACAAAACAAAACAAAAAAACAAAGCAAAACTGTGTTCTCTCTCCAATCAGTTCCAAAGTCCAAATCTAGTGCTTAAGGAAGGTTGTGTCCTGTGGAAAGATGCTTCTTCATGCTAGACTTACTGTTTAGTACACAGGAAGATTACAAAACCGTGTAAACGAGCAGTGAAAAAAAGACGTTTCTCAGTCAGTCAGAATGTGTGTTTATCCTACAATCAAGACACTTGAGCCGCCTTAGAATGAAACACAATCTTAGCAGGTATTGTGGGTCTTGGAAGGGATTGTAGGACTATGTCATTAGAAAACTATATATATTTTTTCACTCTTTGAATTCTTTAACAACAACAAAAAAAAAGGACTTTGGCAGAGAGAAGAATAGTATGTCTTCTAAACACTAAAAAATTCTCTCAGAGGCCTTTCCAAGATGTTTTGGATGGCTCTCTGCCTCTTGCTCTCTGGCAGCCCGTTCTTCCATCAGTGTTTGTAGAAGGTCAATAAACCCCGTGCAGGCGGGCGCTGTGGCATGCATGTGTGAGAAAACCTGCTGTTGTTGCGGTAAATGCAGTGTCCACAAATTCATTAGGAATGCATTTGTTCCTGGAAGTGCTAGCTATTCCGGTAACTGGCTGCCGCCAATGTTTTTAACCATATTCTTTACTTTTATGCAGACGTTACAGGGCAGAAAACCAGTCTTCTGTTCTCACTGCCTGCATCAATTTGTAGTTCGTTACTTGATCGGCTTGTTTTACCTTTCTTCTCGTGTAAAGGGCAGTCTGGGACACTGTAGTTATGTCTGGGCCTTCTTATTAGACTTTATGATGAAAAGGGGCTCTCTAGAGTAAGGAAAATTCTGAATCTACTTATTTGGCTCTAAAGGAAATAACGGCTGTGAGAAAGAGCTGAAAAATTGTAGGCAGCATGAAAATTGGAGGAAAATAACAACTTCCACCTTCCGCATTTTCTCAGACCCAACAGAAAAGATTGTATTTTGTGATTTCACTAACATGTTAATATTTATTTTATTAAGGATCCTTCCTTTTCTCTCTGAGAGAATGACAAAAAGTCTTCATTCTTTCTAAGCAACACTTTTGTAAGTTAGCCCTTCTGAATGTCAATAATACTAATACTACCTGGAATCTATAAGGGGAACTTGGAATAGGCAAAATGAAGTTGTGTGTGAAAATGGCGAGGGCTGTACAGGCACACACACCAAACCAATATTGCTGCTTTTAACCTGATCTGACTGCCAAGATGACAGGAAAAAAACACTCAATAAACATAGGATCACTGCCTTTTTCTTAGAAGACTGCTCTGGCTTTCTTGAAATAATGTCACCTTTAGGGGGTGACAGCCTTGAACTTCCTGTGATAACGGTATCTGACATAACATGACTTCAGCTTACTTGTAACTGGCATGTTAGAACTCATGAGAAGTGCGAGGCCCTTCCATCACGAATGAAACACATCTGTCCAGGAAATACACTTCACTGTGCCAAAATGCTTTTAGTGGATCTGCCCCCTGAGTGCCCTCTCAAACTACAATTCCCTGTCAGCAAGTACCTTGTAATTCCTTTCCTTTTATGTTGATGAAAGTCTTGATCTATTATGCCAATACTGCATACTTTCCACAGTCTCTCAGAAACTATTACTCAGTAATGTACATAGGAGATCGGGCACTGTTACTTAGACAACCAACCTCAACTAAGAGCATCAGTCCTTGTAAAAACAAACAAACAAAAAAACCAGCAACAGTAGCTAGATGAACAGACTTTCTAATGTGGCTGAAGTTCTACTTTGGGGGAAAGAAGAGGGGAAGGGGGGTGGGAGAGGAAAAGAGCAGGAGAGAGGGGAAAGAGGAAGGGGGAGGGAAGGGAGGGGAGGAAAGGCCAATAGTGATATTAGACACTGAATAAATAATGCATTGCTTTTAGAGGGAACCAAAAGGAGTCAAGAAAGTATTCGCCTTGCTTCATTCTCCAACCTAGTGGGTTTTAACTGTATTGAATGAGTTCAGGTTAGGCTAAATCAGAACTGGACGCCCCCCTGGGGTTCCACTTACATTAGCAGTAGCAACAGAGCCTCAGAATGAAACCTGGGTAACCCCCTACCCTTATGATTTCTTGAGAAAATCTTAGGAGCTCAGGTTGTCTCTGTGCTTTAGGTTACTTGAGCATTAGGAAGTGCTTCATGTTCACAGTTTCTCTGAAGAGCAAAGTTCAGGAGTTTGGAGTTTGGCCCAGAGAAGATTCACAGGAGGGGATCCAGGTTCAAACCTGCACTGATGTTCACCCAGACCATAAAATCAGAAAAAAAAAAAAAAAGTAGATTCAGGAGATTAATATTTTTAAAATCATGTAACCCACCATAGTTTATTATTTTGATAATTTCTAGATGAATCAAGGTCTCATTAGCTGTTGAGAATGTATTGAGTGCTGTGTCAGCCACCATGTTTGGTGCTGAGACTGCAGAGTAAGTAATAACTAACACATCAGATGATGCTGACTTCTTGCCAGGAAATGTTCTAAATGCTTTAAAAATATTAACTCATTCAGTCTTCACAATGACCTTCGGAGAGAGGAATTACTGTTATACCAATTTTACAGGTGAGGAAACTGATTCAGAGAGTTTGAACAACTTGTACCAGAGTATAGAACTATTAGGTGTCAGAGTAGTGACTCAAACCAGGCAGCCAGGCTCTGAGTCCATGCTCCTAACTAACCTAACTGTGCTCTCACATTCCATGATCATTAAACACAAACAGAAGCACTATTGGTAAAAATGACCACTAAGGTCACAGCACATTGATGATAAAAGCAAGAAGGCAGTCCATCTACTTCTGAATCCCTGACCACTTGTGGTTAGGCCTCTGAAACACAGCCAAAGGAGAGCTGAGAAATGTCCATCAGCTCTTCTACAGCCCAAGCTATCTTGGACAAAATCCAGCCCTTTGAATGTGGCTTTTTTTAGGTTAATTATTTAATCTTTTGTTTTTGAGCTATTTGATGAAAATAAAACAAATTCTCATGTTTCAAATTCCCTAAATTGATTTCTCAGATCCTATATTTTATATCCAGGACTTACTCAAAAGGAAGATGAAATTTTTGAAGGCACCACTAAAGTTACATCAGCTTTTTTTTTTTCTTTTCTCATGAGATGGCATACTGAAGAAACTGGCCTTATCATACAGTCCTCAAGAGTTGCAAAAGTTTAAAGTCATGGTCATTAGTGGATATTTCTCAATGAATAATACAGGATTTCACTAGACCTTTTAGCCTACATATCCCAGGCATCATGAGAGGAGGATAATAAATCCCAGTGCATACGTATACTTCATATTTTAAACTACATATTTATATGATTGTTTAATATTTATTGACAAGCACTATTTGTTGAAGGCCCAAGTTGGCCAAACAATTATAGTAATTTTTCTCAGTAGGAGCTTTGATTTATAAAAATAACTTGGGAAATAATTTGTAAGTGATGTTCTTAAATGATCAGCAAGCCATCTAAGGAAATGTTGAAATTGGTATATTCTTTTAAAGAAGGAGAACACAAGTTCCCAATACAATCTCTTATATAAGAGGCCCATGGCCATCATGCCTTAATGCCATCACCACCAAACAAGCAGTGGCTCTTGCTTCAGGCTGGACAGGAGCCACTAGCAGTGGAGAGCCTCAAGTGGCAGAGGGCTAAGAGCTGCGGAGGGCAGGGCAACAAGCTACGAGCGGCCAGCTGAGGCAAGTGGAAGTGTGCTGGGCCTCTAGTTTATTATAAGACAAAGTTGTAGGTGGAAAACATCCTTAATATTACAGTTTGGGCAGATATCCTATCTAATAAGAGAGTAATATGCAAATTGACCATCACTCCAACACACAAGATGGCTGCCCCCATGTGGTCAAAGATGGCTGCCCCCATGTGAACACAAGATGGCCGCCACAAGATGGCCAGCAGGGGAGGGCAGTTGGGAGGGACCAGGCCTGCAAGGGAGGGCAGTTGTGGGTGATCAGGCCTGCAGCGGAGGGCAGTTAGGGGTGACCTGGCCGGCAGAGGAGGGAATTTGGGGGCAACTGGGCCTGCAGAGGAGGGAAGTTGGTGGTGACTGGGCCTGCAGGGAAGGGCAGTTGGGGCAGACCCAGGCCTGCAGAGGAGGGCAGTTAGGGGTGACCAGGCCTTCAGGGGAGGGCAGTTAGGGGTGACCAGGCCTGCAGGGGAAGGCAGTTAGGGGCAATCAGGCTGGCAGAGGAGCAGTTGGGCATCAATTAGGCTGGTAGGGGAGTGGTTAGGGGATGATCAGGCTGGCAGGCAGAAGCAGTTAGGGGCAATCAGGAAGGCAGGCAGGCGAGCAGTTGGGAGCCAACAGTCCTATCGGGATAGGGCCTAAACACGCAGTCAGACATCCCTTGAGGGGTCCCAGATTAGAAAGGGTGCAGGCTGGGCTGAGGGACACCCCCCGTGCACAAATTTCGTGCACCAGGCCTCTAGTAACAAATAGAAAAGCACTTCATTTAAAACATGTCACTGCAGCCGAAACTAGTTTGGCTCAGTGGCTAGAGCGTTGGCCTGTGGACTGAAGGGTCCCGGGTTCGATTCCGGTCAGGGGCATGTACCTTGGTTGCGGGCACATCCCCAGTAGGAGGTGTGCAGGAGGCAGCTGATCGATGTTTCTCTCTCATCGATGTTTCTGGCTCTCTGTCCCTCTCCCTTCCTCTCTGTAAGATACCAATAAAATATATTAAAAAAATAAATAAATAAATAAAACATGTCACTGCAGGAGTGACTTAATTATTAATTTTGGTTTCTGAATCATGTGTTCAAGCTTTGTAACCTTTTGGTTTTTTAAAAAAAGGTTCTCATTTATATTGTAGTTTGAGGGCTGTTTTTAATATTTGGAAAAAAGAAAGCCAAATAATTAATTAAGTCACCGCCTCTATCATAAAGCAAGACATGACCCATTTCTTTTTTATGTAACTCTAATTCTTTTATCTATTTAATTCAAATATGTATAAGTACATATGTAACTAGATATACAGTTATGTATGTGATCTGTAGTGATACAGACAATTACAACCCAGGGTCCTATTCTAAGTTCTGCAGGTTGAATAAGGCATAGTCTGAGAACTTTAGAAATTTACAGCTTAGCAGGAAAAATATAAGATGTATAAGGTAACATAAAAGAAGTAAGTGATAATTAATAGTTGATAATTTCAACTATGTATTTGAAAAATTCAAAAGAAGGAATGGTCACATCTATTCTGAGACATTGAAAGGCTCCATGGAGACAGTGCACCTGAGAAGGGCTTTGAGCAATGATGGTAGCAGTGCACTTGGGTAAAGGTCCCAGGAAGGAGGAAAATAGGTCAAGGCATGTACATGAGGAAGAAACAACCCAAAAGCCAAAAATTAATCATGGCATCAATAGGAAAGACAATAGAGAGACAAATTTAACTGGAGCATAGAGTGTCCTAAATGGTTAAGGCAAGAAAGGTGCATTAAACATCAAAATAAAGAGTTAGCTTGGATTTCACCTCAGGTGATAGAAGATGTTTTGAAGATGGTCAATGAGTAATTGGAATTACCCTTTATGTGAGTATGTTAGACAATGACTTGCAAGGTGGATAAATTAGACAAAAGTGTAGAGATAGTGAACCAAGAGTGTTTGGCAGGGGATGAACTAGGGTAATATGATAAACCCACAGAGCTTAGCAGGGCAACAGAAAGAATCATGCAAGACAGGATTTGTGATTTATTGCTAAGGAAGAGTTTCTAGACTCTATTATCTGATTGCATTTTCAACATGGCTTAAGAACTTTAAATTCCTAAGACTTTTTTTAAGCCTTGATGAGTAGGAGGAACATCTCAAGCACTATTGGTGCAAAAAAGGGAGCCTAATATTAAGCATCTATTTATCACAGGCTGCAGGCAGTTTAACATGTGTGAGGCTGTGAGAAGAGAACTTCTCAAACCCCCAAGCATGTTCCTAAAGGTAAATCTATAGCTTCAAATCCCCAGAGCAGATGCATTTTCTATGACCAGGATTCTTACTAAAAATATCCTCCAGAATTTTTGTGTTGTTTTTTTATTTTTGTTTGTTTGTTTGTTCCAGATGAAAGTGCTACTTGGGTAAATGTAAGCTTTTAAGTTGAAGATGCTACTATTGTTACTGAGATGTGTTCTTTTTATTTGAGAGTGTTACTTCCTCTGGCATGAGTGTTCCCCTAATAACACTAGCATGTTCTGTACCCTCCCAGAGTTTGGGGGGAAGAGACTTAAAGCCAACACTGACAAGCCTGGTGGTTTTCCAAGTTAAGGTCAGAGAGAGTAGCATTATGTTGTGCCATTTTCATCAATAATCTCAACAGAGCAGACCATGATGGTCACTTGCTGCTGTCACTTCTGAGTGATTGACAGCTATATCACTCACCTCTGTGCTCTGATTCCAATGTGGTGAAGTACAAATGCAGGTGACTTTGTATCCCACAGACTTGGACTCTAATTCCATTTTCATCATGTTGGTCACACACTATTTAACCTAAGGTGGAATAATTTCTATTTTAAATATCTAGGCTTTATCAATTCTACCATAGGGAGTTATTTGGTTATATAAACTTAATTTGAATTTTTGGCGACTATCAAAATGGACATTCAAAAATAGAGCTATTCCTTCTTGCTCTTCATCCTAATAACTAATAATAGTTCATTTATCCAAACATATCACATTGGTGATAGATTTGATGTTTCCATTGATTGATTAAAAATTATACTTGAGTATATCTTGAGTTCTAAGTAATGTAGCCAGCTCCGATGACTCAGAAGAACTATAAATAACAGATTTATCCTTAGTTTCTTTGTTATCTAGACATATTAACAGAAAAACATACTCTTTTGGAGAATCTTTTTGTCCACAACCTTGAGAAGATGCCTTATCTATTCAAGTTTTCAATGAAGTCTTAAGACAATATAGGTTACTTGGTAACATAAACTCATGGATGAACTTTCTAAATATTATTTATCTGAGCTTTTTTTATAGCCTTCAGCCAGATTTCTAATGCTTTATTTATTTGCTCTTAGAAATTCTCCTAAAATTGAAATAAGCATTCCTGGAAAGTTGTTTGTGGGTTTGTATGTTCCCATTGACATGTAGGGAGATAAATAGATATACAAAGAGATAAAGCTAGTCAGATATCATTTGTTTAAAAAAATTTTCTGTTTATGGCATGGAGCGAATTAATAGGGTGGTTACAATCTCTAATTATTTAATCAGAATGAAATATAGAGCTTCTTCAGGAGTAAAAATTTTTATTCACAACTGAAATTTTGAGAAGGACTCAATTTAAGCAAAAGACTGGTCAGTATGCCATGTATGAAATCAAAATTAAAATGGAGCTAGACCTCTATCTTAACAAAAAAAAAATCTACTTTTAGGGCCTTGTTCCTGTGGCACTTTGTCTAAACCTAGGGACTCAAGATATTACACTCAAAAGTCATATTTTTATCATTAATTATTTATATGTAATGCTTATCTTACAGCTAATGGGTTTGGTTTAAGTAATTATAAAACATTCATTTTTGACCTTTACTTTTTTATAAAGAATTAGAGCTGAGGATATTAAATGGTTTAGGGGTACAACTGGGAAGTGACTTTATTGTTCTTTAGCCATTGCCCTTTAATATATCCTGATAAATCTACTTTCTGTGCTTCTTAACAACAACTTGGGAATTACTTAGATTTCCAATCACACACGTTATGATGATAATGTTGGCGATGATGATGGAAAGAGAGGGTTGGTAGATAGATGATAGATAGATGGATAGATAGATAGATAGATAGATATTGAACTTTTAAAAATCCAGCTTCTGCTAATTAAAAGTATCAATCTCATGACTTTTTTCCATACTCTCTTAAGTATTAGATTTCCTGCAAAGATAATGATTAAACTTCAGGGCCCTGAACATTCAGGGACCCCTTATAAAGTCTGTACATATTTTGTTTGTAATTCTGTATTCTAATTTTTCAAGAGGGTTCCCTGAATTGCATAAGGCCCAACAAAAACTAAATTATCCTATCCAGGCAAGTTAGGCATGAATGACATGTTGGAAGGAGTGGGGAAGCTAGTCTCTGTCACTCATTTCTCCAGACTTAGAGCAGAAGCAGGTGGCTTAGGAGAAAGAAGCACTTAATAGCAACTGTTGCTACTTTACTCTTGGCTGTAGATGTTCTCTCTGAGATAATCATGTACACACTGGCCGATTGTTGGGTAGACTTACCTGACATGGGCAATGCTTTCTCTACACGACCTCAGATGACTTCCTACAAATCACCTCTCCCCTAGTTCCTGGTTCCTAAAGTCCATACCATAGCCTCTTCTACACAATTGTCAGGCCAGCCTTTTGGGTAGGGGACCTTTAGATAGATCAAGTCTGATCACCTGTATGGCACCTCCCTGACTCACAAAAATTCTCCACGGCCTTGCCTAATAGTGTCTGTATAGGATGTAGGGCTGTTGCCTTACCTCTTCTTGTGATCTCTCCAATTGTCCTCTCCATCTACTCAGATAACATCAAGGGGATGATCAGCCTGCATGCTGCATAGGCAAATATATATGCAATAAATGAAATGCCAGGCTCTCCCTCTTAATCCCCTTCTTACTAAGATTAATTTCTTTGGCGCTCCTTTCACTTGACTGAGTGAGGAGAGAAAATGTAATTTCTCTTCATACTAAACACTTCTACTCTCACAAGTTTTACTACTTCAACCCCTCTTCTTGAATATGTAGTCTTATCTTTATAAAACCTGATTGGAGTAATAGGGGTGAATGGGAAGGACAAATTTGACTGCTTTTTAGGGTGTCTTAGAGATGGTGTTTGGTAGCTACCTGTTTCATTTGTTAGATTATCATGTTGTTTACCATTTCTCAGCTTTGAGATTTTAACTAAAATGCTGAGATGATAGGAGGAGTTTCATTCAAATGCTCATTATAAAAGTCTTTTAAAAATAAAATTTTTATTAAAAAGTTTATAAATCTTTAAAAACATATACCATAATGGGGCTCATTTGGCAGCAGGCATGAGACTCACTCAGCCACTTACTGATTAACACGTTATGGGTGCCAATGAGTGCCTTCACCATATCAGATACTCTGAGTAACACACATTTCTTTGTCCATCCACATGGGTCATCCAATTCCTCTGTCTGTCCAGTCTCACCTGCCCTCAGAAGGTAAAAGTATAGAAGGGACTCTGCTAAGTGAAATGTTGTGCTTTGCTGCCTGAATTGGTGTAAATGAAGCCGGTAACTAAAACCAGAAATATAGAAAGAGGAGTTATGGGTGAAGGTGGAGAAGTGTCACTTGTACCATTATTATGATAATGACCAACACTCTCATATAGAAAAATGCACAAATATAATGTTTCATTCAGTCATTGAAAAATTAGTTTTCTAAACATTTCCTCTGTACCAGATTCTATGCTCATATTATTCCTCAATAGCAATTTAAACCATTATTTATAACTAACACTCACACATGATTTTTAATATACAACAAATATCACACTTCTTGTATCATCAATGGTGGGCATAAAGAGCAGAACTGGACAAGTTCTGTGTGCATACTATCTGGGAGTTTCACAAAGTACAGCATTAGGAAACTGGAACAATACAATGAATATCAAATATTTCAGATAACTCATTCTCTGTGATAATTGTGATGGAAATTTCATCTATTGTTCCAACACCTGGCTGTTCACATATATGACATTGTCTTTAATTTCAGAAGCAATTTTGTTAGTGGCAGTTTCCTTTAAAATTCTACTGCTAGCCATAAACAAAAAACAACCACTTTTTTGCCCTTTTACTTTATTGGGGCTGCACTCAAGTATAAAAACAAAATCCACTGAATAATCAAAGTGAAAGTCTGGAGTATGTTTTAAGATTTTAAAAAATATTAATCAAGTAGCTGAATGTATTACTCAGTATTTGTTAACTTAGGGAGAAGAGGTGTAGTTCAAGACAGCGTTATAGTGATGAAGGCAAGAAAAAAATGTTGACAAAAAGAGGACTTTCATGTGATGAAATTTGCTGACCTCAGTGAATACAGTGATAACACCATGGGCTTAAGATAGTTAAAAAAAAAAAAACTACAGAGTAATATATTTGTAAATATAAAAGAATTAAGTAAATTATATTATCAGTAAACTAGAGGCCTGGTGCAGGAAATTCATGCATGGGGGGTGAGAAGGTGTCCCTCAGCCCGGCCTGCACCCTCTCCAATCCAGGACCTCTCAGGGGATGTCTGACTGCTGGTTTAGGCCCAATCCCACTCAGACATCCCTCTCACAATCCAGGACCACTGGCTCCTAACTGCTCACCTGCCTGCTGGCCTGATCACCCTAACAGCTCTCCCCTGCTGGCCTGATCCCCCTAACTCAGTGGTTCTCAACCTTTCTAATGCTGTGACCCTTTAATACAGTTCCTCATGTTGTGGTGACCCCCAACCATAAAATTATTTTCGTTGCTACTTCATAACTGTAATTTTACTACTGTTATGAATTGTAATGTAAATATCTGTGTTTTCCGATGGTCTTAGGTGACCCTGCTAGCGGTTCTCAACCTGTGGGTATGGTTGGGGGTCACCACAACATGAGGAACTGTATTAAAGGGTCACAGCATTAAAAAGGTTGAGAACCACTACCCTAACTGCTCTCCCCTTCCAGCCTGATCACCCCTAACAGCCTCTGCCTCGGCCCCGCCACCATGGCTTTGTTTGGAAGGACATCTGGAAGGTCATGCGGAAGATGTCTGGTCTAATTAGTATATTACCCTTTTATTAGTATAGATAATTTTAGATTTGTTTTTAAGGCTTTCCATATTTGAACTGACTCAAGTAGTTTATGAGGGAACAATGTTGTTTATCACTCTGTAGCTAGCCAAAGACATTAAGCTGACTTTCTAATGTCATGTGCAGATTTCCCTCCTCATGACAACTATGATTTTGAAACCAAGAAACTTTAGTTTGTCCTTCAAGAAAAGTGATTTATAGAAGTTGGTGTGAAGGGAAAAAAAGGAACCCTCCTTTACCCAAAAAGGAGAGGAAAACCTTGCCCAAGGCAGCATTGTGACATTGCCAATGTGAGAGGATTGTGAAATCCTGAGTGTATGTTTTTGTGGTGATGTCTGAAAGTACTGGTTACTGTACTGATGTCTCGCTATCATGCATCTCTATTTCTGGATCTACTTCCTTATAATTGCTAATAAAAGCGGGGCAATGAGCAGAGCAGTGCATAAGTCTCTAATTATTCTGTAGTTTTCATTGATATATGGCTCCTTCTGAAAGTTGCAAAATAATCCTCTTCCACTTTTAAGAAAGAAAATAAATAATTCTATTTTTCTAATTAAAGAAATGCACTATGTTAGTTATGGTTATTTAGCCTTTTGTCCTATACTAGTATACTATTAATTTCTTCATTCCTCTAACCCTGCGCATCCATTCGAACCAGTTTCTGACTATTCATGTGCATTTTGCAAATAATCAACAGGTTGAATCAGAGTAACTGAGCAAAATCAGGGTAAGCCTAATAGTAGCCAAGCTTTAAAATAAAACCAGAACATGCAACTCAGAATATAGTACTAGTTCTTCATCTTACGGATGTTCCCAGCCACTAGTCAGTGTGGGCCATGAAACTACTATGTGTGGGTTAGATGGTTAAAAATTTGGAAAGAATGATAGGCTTTTTTCCCCAAAACACTCTTTCTATTACCTATATTACTTCATGTTTTACAGAATGCACAGAAAACTTTGCTCATTTCTTATTTGCCATAATAGCAAGCTTTTAGTGAGCCTTAAATTAGAAACAGAATGGCCTCCCTCTTCTGATGGCATTTTAGGTTTACAAAACACATCTTAGAAAACAAGTGTCTGGCTTTAGTTACTTGCTAGCTAAGTGTCATCACCTCATGAAAAAAAATTTACCATTGATTTCTGTCATGGCACACCATGCAAGGACCAACCAGACAGAAAAAACAGCTTCCCTGACCATGAAAGGGACACAGCAGAAATGCTGTCATGATATTTATATCCCACCTACTCAGAAGACCAATTGAGAAACTCCATATGGACTCCAGTTTGTCACTAGCCCACAAAATTGCAATTTCAAACTAAGAATTTTTGGAGAAATATAAAACTTTGCAGATATTTATTTTCATGATTCTAGACAGTTTATTCTCATACAGTTCTTCTCATCCTACCCATTCTCCTTTTGTTGACATATTAGCCAAAGGAAATATATTCTTAGAATTCCTTGAATGCCTTTAGAAGACTAGAAGGCCAGGTATAAGCGGGCGGGGGCCGGGGGGGCATGGGGGAAGGGGGTAAAAGGATGCTGCCAAATAGCTCTAAGGTGCATTAATGAGAAAAAGAGTGTCTCTATAAGACAACAAGGAAAAGAAGCTAACCTGCATGGAGGTAGATTGGCTGATTTGAATTATAATAGATGACTGAAACCCCTTCCTCTCACTTCTCAACTTTGGCCAAATGACAGGTGGTACAAGTCCAGTTCCCCAGTAAGTTCCTGTAAACAAAACTACTTATTTATAGATAGCTTCTCAGTACTGTTTTCAGGAGCCCAGTCAGACTGCAACTCAGACCCACCTATCCACTGCAAACAAAGACATAAAATTCTGTCTTCAAAAATCTGCTTTACAACTGGAGCCAGGTAATCTGATGCTCTATGTATTTAGACCATCAGACTCATGATTAAGAACTGATGTCAAACAAACAAACAAACGGAAAACAAAGAAGCCCCTGAACCTCTGCTTTGGAACAAAAAGAAAACTGGGCTGACATCATGGAAATTTGCCAACAGAGCTAAGCAAAACTTGATGTCTCTACTTCTCCTTTCTATTCTTTTTTCTTTCTGTTGGGTATTCATAGGAACCAGCCTTGATAGAGAAATCTCTGAGCGTTAGTGGAGAATTGAGATTACTGAAATACCGATGGCTTTCAAGAAATACTTTGTCTTATATATTTATATGTCGGTCAACTTAAAACAATAATAATAATTAAGACAAGGATGCCTTCTTTTTACATATATTGTTTTTTCAATGTACTTTCATTTATTCTTATAATTTAGTTATTATATGTGCAGATATGTATAAATGAACTCAGCATCTATTTCATAAGGTAAATTCTTCAGTTGTTTTAATCCAGACATATAGAAAATAATAGGAAGAAGTATAGCTGCTTAGAAGGATTAACACTATAGCAGTATTTAATGTAACGAGTAAATGAAATTATTTCACACATTCACCAATTTTTATACATCAATTGTCAAATTCAAGGCATCTTGTTTGTTTTGAAGTGGATACAATTCAAAGGAACATAAATACAATCTTACTCTTTGGGAACTAAATTTCACCAAAGAAATAAAATGCAAGTGTCATTAAAGCAGAGATATATTTAAGATATATTTTCTCATTGCTGGCACACAATAGGCACTTATTATGTACTAGAGGCCCGGTGCATGAAATTCACGCACGGGAGTGTGTGTCCCTCAGCCCAGCCTGCACCCTCTCCAATCTGGGACCCCCTCGAGGGATATCCGACTACCCATTTAGGCCTGATCCAGGTAGGATCGTGCCTAAACGGGCAGTCGGACATCCCTCTCACAATCCAGGACTGCTGGCTCCCAAATGCTCACCTGCCTGCTTCCTGATTGTCCCTAACCGCTTCTGCCTGCCTGCCTGATCACCCCCTAACCACTCTCCTGCCAGCCTGATTTATGCCTAACTGCTCCCCTGCCAGCCTGTTTGCCCCTAACTGCCCTCCCCAGCAGGCCTGGTCACCCCTAATTGTGCTACCCTGCAGGCCTGGTCACCCCTAACTGCCCTCCCCTGAAGGCCTGGTCCCCCCCAACTGCTCTCCCCTGCAGGCATGGCCCCCCCCCAACTGCCCTTCCCTGCACGCCCAGTCGCCACCAACTTCCCTCCTCTGCAGGCCTGGTCCCCCTCCCCTGCAGTCCTGGTCACCCTTAACTGCCCTCCCCTGCAGGCCTGGTACCCCCCCAACTGCTCTCCCCTGCAGGCCTGGGTTCCCCCCAACTGCCCTTCCCTGCAGGCCCAGTTGCCCCCAATTTCCCTCCTCTGCCAGCCTGGTCACCCCTAACTGCCCTCCCTGCAGGCTTGATCTCCCCCAACTGCCCTCCCTTGCAGGCCTGGTCCCTCCCAACTGCCCTCCCCTGCTGGCCATCTTGTGGTGGCCATCTTGTGTCCACATGGGGGCAGCCATCTTTGACCACATGGGGGTAGCCATCTTGTGTGTTGGAGTGACAGTCAATTTGCATATTATTCTTTTATTAGATAGGATTAGATTGGATAGAGGTATGGTGCACAGGTGGGGGCTGGCTGGTTTTCCCTGAAGGGTGTCTGGATCAGGGCGGGGGTTCCCTTGGGGCATGGGGCAGCCTGGGCGAGGGGCCTGTGGTGGTTTTCAGGCTGGCCATGCCCCCCAGTGACCTAAGATGAGGCCCTGGTATCTGGGGTTTATTTATCTTCTATAATTGAAACTTTGTAGCCTTAAATGGAGGCCAAGGCAGTCCAGGGCTGCGGAAACTTGGCTTCCTCCATTGCCGGGGGCAATTCAAGCCTCCTGCTCTCTTCAGCTCTGTGGCTGCCGCCATTTTTGTTGGGATTTATTTATCTTCTATAATTGAAACTTTGTAGCCTTGAGTGGAGGCCTGGGCCCACCAGGGTGTGCGGAAAGCTTGACTTCCTCCATTGCCAGGGAAACCCAAGCCTCCTGCTCTCTTTGTGGCAGCAGCCATCTAGGTGGGGTTAATTTGCATACTTGCTCCTGATTGGCTGGTGGGCATGGCTGTGGGTGTAGCGGAGTGATGGTTAATTTGCATATTAGTCTTTTATTAGATAGGATTGAATGAGTGAGTGTCTGAAATATAAAATCAAATAATTCCAGAGTAATGCATGATTAAATGTTATGCAATTTCAGTGAAGAATTTATGAAATTGTATGAACTAATAAGAATTTAAATTAGGAAATAGTTCAAAACGGGGAATCATTTGGTAGAAAGAAATAAGAAAGGAAGTCTCAGGCAGAAAGGAAAGAAGAGCTAGACCATTTTGGGAATGGGATAGAACATAGCATGCCAATAAATGGCATCCAGGGGATCAATCCAGTATGAGTAGGTGGGAAAGTAATAAAAGAAAATGGATTAGAGACTGATTACAAAGGCCTTGGCTGTTATATTGAGGACTTCAGAACTTATTATGGACCAATGAGCTCTAGGTCTCCCAAAGTGCTAAATGTGTTAGGATTTTATAAATTAAATACATTAGATTATTTAGTTTTCTATATATCTAGATACATATATACCTTACATGTAGAAACTTTTAAGTATTCTATAGCTACTATACTTTTTAACAAAACATTACAAATATAATGAAATAATTATTTTATATTTTTTAATACTAGGATCCCAGTGCGCAGTTCGAAATTGTGTGGCGCCGCCTACCCTTGAGTGCCAGTCTGGTCCTGCCTCACTCCCCAGGCCCCACAGCAGCCACGACTGCTGCCAATCCAGCCCTGCCTCACTCCCCAGGCCCTGCGGCAGCTGCGGCCACTTCCGGTCTGGCCCTGCCTCCCTCTCAGGCCCTTGAAGCAGCCATGGCCGCTGCTGATCAGGCCCTCCTCCAGTGCAGGCGCGTGGAGGCCCCTGACGCCCCGCCCCTGATGCTGCATGCACAACCCTCCTGTTCGGTTGACCCATTATGGAGTCCCGGTTAATTCGCATATTTCTCTATTATATATACATATGTAGATAGATAAGTCATCTATGTCCCCTGATAAATTGAAAACTCTAGGACAGCAGAAAAGTTGTCATTTTTGTTGTCTCTATATTACAAGTGACTAGTGCAGCATTTGGCACAAAAGAAATGTTCATTAATTATTTGTTTGATGAAGGAATAAACTGAGCAGTTAGTTGATTGACTTATCAAATTTATTTTGAAGTGTGAATACACTAATCTGGAATCATCAAACATCCTCCACATTTCCCACTAGAGACTGACCATCTATTTACTATTTTCTTATGAACATAAACTTTCAATCTTGAAATTATCAATGACAGACTCCATATCTCAAGAAAAGCTGAAAGAAACAAGACTGTCTCATCTTGAAGTATAACTGAAACTTCCTTAATGTAATTCCACATTTCTACAAACTGAGGAAACTGCTGGTCTACCTTGGGCAGTGTTTGTTACCCCACGCGCACCCCCGCAGAAGATGGGTTAACAAAAGAATAAAGAATTTAATTTTTCATTTCTTTATTAAAAAGTTTCTCAAAGTAGGTTCCTTAGAACCTAGGTGTCCCCAGTAGAACCTTTAGTGTCTTTCATAGTATGAGGGCTAGAAAGAGAAGTCAGACTTGGGGTACACACAACCGCTACTTCAATCAGTCATAAATAAAACTAATACTTTATCCAAAGAGTAGTTTTAGCCTTACTCATTTTGGGTGGCTTTGTTTTTTTATTTCCTGTTTGTCTTTTTAGGACATACTCCTCCCTTCTATTGTCTGTCTATTACCTGGACTCCTTTATTGTTGGCTTCTGGTTGAGGTCAACCAAAGGAAGGCACTGGAAGGAGATTAGAGCGTGGGAGAAGAAAGATGTCATGGTCTACTTTCAACTCCCTGCCTGCCTTAGTGCTGCATCTGTGACAGGATCCGTATCTCTCCATGGCTCCCATAGGCAGACCCTTCTCACACAGTTCTAGTTCTCTCTGAACTCTTGAAGCACAGTTTCCTTCCCTTCAGCTCCAGAGGGCAACCACTTCCCACTGTTGCTAGTCTCTGGGTCCTGGCCAGCCTTTGTCTCCTTATTCCTTTATATCTCTGTAACTAATACCTTGTCTATTTATTTGAGCCATCTGGTGAATTATGTCTTCCACCATGACCTTAACTGACACAAAAGTTAAGCCTATTAAAATAGCAAGATCTGAAATACAGAAAATAAAAATTCTGGTTATTAAAGTGTTATAATATTGACTTCCTCATTTATCAATGTTTCCAATATATCATATCATATAATTTTGCCAAAACAATAGCTACCCTATTCTTATAGACTATGAGCAAATAAAATTTATAGAGAAGTGATTTAATTATAAGGCATAAATAATAATTATATATAATTATTAAATTAATTAATTTCACATATCCAAGGAAGATTCAGGAAATGTCCCTGAAAAAATCCAAAGAGTAAAATTTATGCCTA